>NW_026652276.1:211198056-211506748 GCF_009828535.3 Hylobates moloch
TTTTTTTTTTTTTTTTGGAGATAGGTTTTTGTTCTGTCACCCAGGCTGGAGTATGGTTCACTGCAGCCTCAAAGTCCTGGGCTCAATCAATCTGCTTGCTTGCTTCCTGAGTAGCTAGGACTACAGATGCGTGCCTCACCATGCCCAGCTAATTTTATTTTATTTTTGCAGAGATAGGGTCTCCCTGACTTGCCCAGGCTGGTCTCGGACTCCTGGGCTCAAGCAAACTCCTAGGCGCCTCCTGCCTTGGCCTCCCAAAGCACTGGGATTACAGATGTGAGCTGCCATACCTGGCCAAGAATTTTCAAATAAGTAAAAACAGAAACCTTCACTAAAGGAAGGTTTGAAAAGGTAGATTTGAAGCAGAGGGAAGATGATTCTAGATACACGGTACATGCATCCGGTAGGAAAATCAAGGACACCCGCATTCTGAGAAGTTCTCTGAGGCAAAGCTTGCTTACCTCTTGGGTGTCTGTCTGGCTTGTCCTTCTTTTTGGGATCTATAGATTCTTATTTTTGTGCTAACCCGGCGATGGCTTTAAAAAGTTGTTAC
This sequence comes from Hylobates moloch, assembly GCF_009828535.3. NCBI lineage: Eukaryota > Metazoa > Chordata > Mammalia > Primates > Hylobatidae > Hylobates > Hylobates moloch. Next base: position 211,198,610 of record NW_026652276.1, read on the forward strand.
TAAAAATATTTCATCCTGCATTTGAGTTCTTTCATTTGGGCAAGATTGCTTAGGTATCTAACCCACCCACCTGCAGGAAATAAAAGTCCTCCAATAAAATTTCTAATTTAGGGAAACTCTCCTTCAGTCTATATGGAGCCCATGTTCCCCGTCCTCATGGTACAATGTGCCTTTCCCTTGTAACACAAACACCATCTATAGTTTTACATTTATCTGGAGTGAGATGGGCTACCATTATGTCGTGGAGTCACCAATTATCTGCAGGCTATTTAAATTAATTTTCTACTTACCCCTTTAGAAATGTAAGGGCCAGATATGTGTTGCTTTCTATTTTGCTTCCAGACTTTAGCAAGGGCCTGGAACATAGTAGATATTCAGAAGACATTTACTGAGTAAATGATTAGGTGAGTAATTAATTATAAGTGAAAAGCCAACATGAGGTATTAGGTCAAGCATAGCTATGTGTCTCTGCTTCAAATCCAGCCATAAGCTGATAATTGCAGTTCATAAGTGTGATAATTGGGTGCTCACGCATGCGTGTGTGAGACGTGTCACCCTCAAACCTTGTTACGACATCAACACGTTACCCGTCTAACATGAACTTAGAGGAAGCAAAACCAAAAACAAATCCAGCCATTGGAGATGGTGCTTTCAGGGTTGGTGAATTCCCAGAGAACTCTGCAGTCCAATATGGTAGCCATTAGCCACATGTGGCTATTTAAATTTTATTTAAATTAATTAAAGTTAAATACAACTCCAAAATCAATATTCAATCACACTAGCCACATTTCAAGAGGTTAGTGGCTATCCTATTATGGGGTGTGGACATAGAATATTTCCATTATCACAGAAAGTTCTATTGGAAGCTGTGTCATAGAATTCTCAGGAATTCCTAACTGCTTCTCTCTCTCTCTTTTGCTCTTACTCTTTCTCTCTCACTCTCTCTCTTTTCCCACCCTTAAGCCAAGTACAGGGATAGCTGTCTCATTATTGGTGGCTTAAAATGATGTTTTTGAACAAGAAGATGCTGGGTACTTTTGGTGACTAGCACTATCTCTGTTTTTTTCCTTTTAAATTCCTGAGCTATTGTTTAGCAGTATGCCCTTTTATCTCCATTGCTACTGAAGCTGAATGTTACTTGAGTGGAAAGCATAACTGCTTTCTTTTCTACGTCCTTAAACCCTTTGATAATGTTACTGTTTGAGAGTCCCTAAAGCCAGGGTTCTAGGAGACTCTGGCATGTCTGAACAGCTGAACTACAAAATAATGGAGTAGGGCAGGTGGGTGGGGGAGCAGGGCATTCTGTTGATAAAAGAGCTCCCTTCTTTGCACACATAGCCAGTTAATCGGCCATTCTGAGATAGTTTGGATGGGGAGGGGGGGCTTCTGAGAATCGCCAGTGACAGTTAAGTGGCCTATTGTTGACGTCCTCTGCTGAAGGACTTGGTTGGATTCAGCTTCTGCCTTACCCCCACCCCCTGTGGATTTTCTGTTAGATTCATCATTTGCCATTCAGGCGTCATCTTTCACTTTCTCCTTCCAACATGACTGCTTTGTGTGCTGGCCCCTGCTTTACTCCTGCTATTCCCAAACTGTAAAGGGAACCGTGTGGGGCTTCAGCAGGACTGAGAAATTGACTCTGCTGTCTGTTGAGAACTATAATAATGACTGCGGTGACCTTCATGTCTGGCAGAAAACCCACTATCTGTGCTAGCACAATGATGACCACCTGAAGACAGAGAAAGGGGAATCTTGATTGAATTCCTTCTCATACAATATATAGTTATTTCCTTTGTTCTCCTCTCCATTCTCTTCCCCTTCTCCCCATCGCCACTGGAGGACTGATCTCAAATGCAGCTGTGAGTAAAAGTTAATGCCTTTGAAATAATAATACATTGCATTTTGCAGGCTTTACCAAGCCAATTCACTCAAGTTGTCTCATCTATACCCCTTCAAACCCTGTGAGGTAGGGAGGGGAGGTATGATTAACCCCATTTGATGGATGAGTAAACTGAGGTTTAGAGATTAGGGCAGCTGCCCCAGATATTTTAGACGAGAAGTGAGCACCCAGTCTCTGTCTCTAAGCCCAGTGATCTTTCAATGGCATCCACAGCTTATGTGTAAGGAGGATATGGCCCAGGGAAAGCATGAGTGGGCTAGGGGGAGAAGAAGAGCAAAAGAGAAGATGCTGTAGAGGAGGGGGGGAAGGAGGAGTATCCCAGGGCTGCTGGCTACTCTGGTCTTTCTCCAGAGATGGAAGCTTTAATGCTCACAAGGGGCTGCCCTGGCAAACCTCCTGAGGGAAAAGAAAAGCTAAGGGCCTGTCTTCCTCCTTCTCTCTTCCCTCTCCCCTTCCCAGAAGAGGATGTGCTGGGTTGGGGAGGGGCAGCCCCAGCTCTCCCAAGGCCTGGCATGTGGGAGCCACATGCTGGGTGACCCAGACAGCCTAATGCTCATTCTCAGGACGGGCCTTCCAGCCTCTAGGTGCTGTGCTGTCCTGAGGCCTGGGCCATGGTGCCCAAGGAAAGCCCCTGAAGCTCACCAGGAGGAAGAAGCATGCAGGGCACCCCTGGAGGAGGGACGTGCCCTGGGCCATCCCCTGTGGACAGGCGGACACTCCTGGTCTTCAGCTTTATCCTGGCAGCAGCTTTGGGCCAAATGAATTTCACAGGGTGAGTGGCTGCTCCGCAGTGGGAGGGAGGACTGGCTGGGAGGAGGGGACTGGATGTCCCAGCAGGAGGTGGCTGCCCCGCTGGTGCCTGATCAAGGCGGAGAGTCAGGATGTGGGTTCCCGTCCTGAACCCACTTCCAGCTCCGCAGCCTCCCACTCTCATGCTCCGGGGCTGGCTCGTTGGTGGTCCTCCCCAAATCCGGAGTTTTAATCCAGAGTCCAGGAGGAAGCCCCAGGGCTCCAAGAATCCCCTGAAACCACACGCAACAATTTTCCTATACAACAGGGGCTTCTTCGTGGAGGAAGCATTCACAGCTTTCCTCCGATTCTCAGAGAAGTTGTAGCCCCCACAAGACTACATACCCCTACCAAAAATGGATGTGGGTGTTGTCCTCCTTCGAATGACAGGAAGTTCTAGTATTACACGCCAGGCCCTCTGTGGATGGACTTTGAGCCTCTCCAAGGTCCACAGGTGGATGCCCCACAGTGCTCCACAGTAGAGAAGAGGAGACACAGCTAGTGTAGAGATGGGGTTCCTCACCCACGGTCTCAGAGCCGGCCTGTGAGGGCACCAACCCCATCCCGGGTGTCGCACCCCAGAGCCCACACCACAGGCCTCTTGGATACAAAAATTCCACCCACCTCCATCGGGAAGGGAAGGAGCTCAGCTTCCTCCATGTCAGGTGGGGTGAGGTTGTCTGATCTCACCTTCCGGGCGTTGAGACAGACCATGGCCTTGGGGCCCCCTTGCGAAGAGCCCTTGGGGCCACACTGGTCCCCCCAGCTCCTGTGTCTATTCCTTTCTCCCCTTCATTCCTTTCATTTGACACACCGCCCCCCTCCCCATTCCTTTCCCTTTCTTCTTCCCCTGGCTTGGCCTTCAGTCCAGCAGTAGCACTGACAGGCTTTATTTAGCCCCCAGGGTGGCCTGTCCTTGGGGCTGGAGAGCCCACTGGTTCTAGACTGAAGGACCATGTGCATCTCAGAGCTGCCTGCGAGTCCTGCCTGCTCAGGGCTCCTTCAGCCTCCACTCATGTGGTCCCTCCCGGCCTTCCTGCCTGGCCCTCAGCTGGGCCTCTGCTCCAGTCTGCCCCTTCCAAGTGCCACAGCCTTCCAGGGATCCTTCTCTGCAGCTTCCTCCGCCCCTCCCTGTGTTTTTCTAGGCACCAGGTTCTTCGAGTCCGGGCCAAAGATGAGAAGCAGCTTTCACTTCTCAGGGATCTGGAGGGCCTGAAGCCCCAGAAGGTGAGGACTCCTCAGGCTTGAGGACACCCCCCACCCCCTCCTCAGTGGCTCACACCTTTAGCTCCTTGTCCTGCCCCCCTTTACCCCAAACCTGCCCTCCTGAGGTCCTTGCAAAGAGTACAGACCTGTGGGAAATCACATGTGCACAGCTCCTCTTCGGGAAAAATCAGGGACACCTGCCCAGAAATTTGGGCTGCTTTTTAGGCTGTGTCTCCTCTAGCCACCCACTCTCTCCTGGATAGGGAGCTGCTGCATGACCCATCAGGGCACTGATCTCCAAACAGCAGGAATTTCCTAAAGCCACACAGAATTTCCTAAAGCCACACAGGTGGGAGGGCACAATGTCTCTGGGTGGGATGCCACGTAGCATGGAGATTGGATACATTGGCCTCCCAAGTGAAATGGCTTAGCTTGGCAAACCTGTATTTTATCTGGGTTCGTCCCTGTCAGCCTGAGCATCTTTCCTGAGAACGTTTGTCCTCTGCAGGTTTTCACAATGGAAAACATTTTCTTTGACTTTGACTATGACATAGAAGGGTTTTGTTAGGGGGCCGTTGGAAATACCAGATATTCCTGGATGTGGTCAAAGCCCTTGCTCCTACTTGTCTGAGTGTCCCGTCGACTGGGACTCATGATGCTTTATGATCATTCTCTCCATTTTACTAATTGAAAAATAGGCATTGCAAAAGGCTGACCTAGAGACCCAGATTCGGCCTCTCCTACTTCTGCGGGGATGGGAACAATGATGCCTCCCTTTCCTGACCAGTGTTCTTGTCCGTGTTCATGTCCCAGATGATGAGCGGCCTCACCTTGAGGACTCTTTAGGGCTCTCTGGATCCAGACGAAGTTGCAATGAGTATGAGTGAGGTGTGGAGGCAACAGGACTTGGAATTAGGGAAGGAACCTCAGTGCCTTGGGGATTTTGTTTGTCCCAGTCTTTCCGCTCAGTCTTAGGGTTTCATTACGCGACTGGGGCCCGTTTAGGTGTACAGTAGTCCCTGCTGATTGGCAGTCAACCAAAAACATTAAATGGAAAATTCCAGAAAGAAACAACTCATAAGTTTTAAATTGCAAGCTGTTCTGAGTAGTGTGATGAAGTCTCGCACCTGCACGCTGTCCACACTCCCCTCCGTGAGTCACTTAGTGGCCATCTCGGTCATCAGACCGACTGTCAAGGTGTTGCAGTGCTTCTGTTCGTCTAACCCTTATTCGACTTAATAATGGCCCCAAAACACAAGAGTAGTGATGCTGGCATTTGTTATAATTGCTCTATTTTATTATTAAGCTATTGTTTTTAATCTTTAAGTGTGCCTAATTTATAAGTTAGGGCCAGGTGTGGTGGCTCATGCCTGCAATCCCAGCACTTTGGGAGCCCAAGGTGGGCAGATCATCTGAGGTCAGGAGTTCAAGACCAGCCTGACCAACATGGTGAAACCCCTGTCTCTACTAAAAATACAAAAATTAGCCGGGCGTGGTGGCACACACCTGTAGTTCCAGCTACTCAGGAGGCTGAGGTAGAAGAATGGCGTGAACCCGGGAGGCAAAGGTTGCGGTGAGCTGAGATCATGCCATTGCACCCCAGCCTGGGCAAAACTCCATCTCAAAAAAAAAAAAATTATAAGTTAAACTTTATTATAGGTCTGTCAAAAACATAGAGTGAATAAAATCTAGTATTTAATAGCACAACAGGGTGACTATAGTCAATAATAATTTAATTGTATATTTTAAAATAACTAAAAGAGTATATTTGGAGTACTTGGATTGTCTGTAACACAAAGAATACGTGCGGAGTGATAGATACCTCATTTGCCCTGATGTGATCATTACATATTGTATACCTGTATCAAAATATCCCATATACCCCAGAAATATATACACCTACTATGTACCCACAAAAATTAAAAATGACAAAAAAACCTGTATCCCAAATCTGTATGTATAGGAAAGAGCACAGTCGAGGGTTCAGTACTATCTGCTGTTTCAGGCATCTGCTGGGGGCCTTGGGACATCACACCCCCTCCTCATCTCCTGCGTAGAAAGAGGGTCTCTACTGGCTGAGAGATTCTCTGGCTCTCTGTGGTCACCTACAGGATTGTGTGGAAGGACATGGAGTAATGCAGCTCTCTCTCTTTCCCTGGTGAACAAGGTGGACTTCTGGCGTGGCCCAGCCAGGCCCAGCCTCCCCGTGGATATGAGAGTTCCTTTCTCCGAACTGAACGACATCAAAGCTTATCTGGAGTCCCATGGCCTTGCTTACAGCATCATGATAAAGGACATCCAGGTGAGGCCCTGCCCCAGGTGGGACCCTGCCTTCCTCCTTCCTTTCTGGTTGGGGCCCAACATGGAGGAGATGTTCTCGGGGCTAAAAGTGGACATGTGGTTTCTGGGTCTCCATCGGCGTGTTTGTGAACATGCTGTGGAAGGAAGTGAGCTGTACGCTTCTCAGAATCTGAAGCTAGGACAGAGTTCATGGGAGAAGCACTCACAGTGTGGGAGTGGAGAGGGCGCCTGTGATGAGTCCTCCTGGGGAGGGATTTGCAGCTAATAAACAGCAAAGGCGCGAGGAGAAGAGAGACAGGAGGATGTAGCCGGGGTCTTCCCCAGGCACCGTGGGAAGGTGCCTCTGGATAGCTTCTTCCTTTGCTTATCTGACCACTCCCTCCTGTTCCCGCTGTGTCTGAGCCATCCAATGCCTGGGGGAACGGCTTTACTTCAGAGGATTGGGAAATGGTGAAAGAAGCACACAGAGCACTGGTGTGGTTGACTTCCCCCAACCTCCACTGCATGGCTGTCTGCACGGGGCATCTCCCCCAGGCAGGATTCTCCCAGAGGAACCGCTTTGGGAGAGGCAGCTACAGACCTGCTCTTGGGTAGGACAAAGGTAGCCTTCATCCTGGACACCCCAGTCTCCCTGCTGCTTTCCCTGAATCTTTTCTGAACATCATGAAATTCTGTTTCAATTGTTCTATTTTCCAGTATATCCTAAAGAGCCCCTGAAAGGTGCTGGTAGCACAGCCTCCTTCCTAGAGATCTTTGTGGGTACCACTCATTGGTTAAGCCTCCCCGGCTGCATCTTTCTGCAGCTGCTGCTGCTGGCTGTGTACCTGTGGAACTGTACCCATAAAGATTCATTCCCAACCTTGTGGTATGGCGCTAATCTCCCCTAAGGGCTCCGACTGTGGGAACACAGAGCCTCCCGGAGCGCACACACTTGACACCATATGTCAGGGGATCAACGCATCAGGCAGCATTCCGTTCCCATGCAAGCGCAGGGCTGGGGCACTTTGGTCCTTTCAAAGACCTTTATCCCTCATCAGGCACATCTGTTTCCCGCTCAACGTGTGTGTGTGGGGGGGATATTTCTCTAATGAAATCCCCCACAAACAAAAATGGGGAAACTCCCGCAGACAAAAGAGGCTACCACATCAAAAGAAATAGAACTGAATTCTCATTTTTAGCCCAGGCCTCTATTTTGAAGTTTCCATTTCCCTGGTTCAGCCCCACCCTGGGAACTCCGCAGCATTTGGCAAACAGACACACAGAGGTCTCTAAAAACTTTCTGTTGATTTCTGAACATCAGGGACCGCCCCAGAGTCCCCTCTGAGCCTCCCGCTCTGGCTTTAGCCTGTCCTTTCCCCACATCCGCAGCCCCGAGTCCCTCTAGGGCTTTGCCCTCCCTCTCAGGAAAATGCTCTGACCTCTTAGCCTTGATCCAGCCAGGCAGGATTTTCACCAACTCGCTCTTCCTGCAGGGATCAAGCACTCACTGCCATACTTGAGATCATATTTTGGCTTAGAGGGAGCTGGGGGTGGGGGTGGCTGATGTGTTGATGTGTTGAGGGGTTGTTGATGGGGAAGGGTCCAGGAGGAGGGAAGCTGAGATTTGCTAACAGGACCGGAAGGACTTTGCACCCCTCGGGTTGTTGGCGTCCCGTCTTGTATTTCAGATACAGACTCACAGGTCTGATTTTCTCCCTGTCCTCTGGATCCCCTCAGCCAAGTACTCGGCAATGTCCCCTGCAGGGTGGGCCCTCGGTGGTTGTCTGCTGACTGACTTGCTCGGTTGGAGAGTTCAGGACAGGCATGACCTTATTCACATGTGGGTCTTTGTTCCTCTGGCCCCCTCCCCTCAGCCAAGGTTCAGCTCCATGCTCCATACCCATCTTCCTATCCCAGCACCTACCACAGGACCTGCTGCTTCGTTGGGGCTTGATAAATGTCAGTGGAACTAATGGACATTCATCAGGAGGAGGAAAGGAAAGAGGAGTGGTCGTGTTTGGTGGCTAGGACCAGGCTGGAAAACCTCGATGCTGGTTTTCACTTTGGCCAGAGGCAGGGGAGATTTTGGAATCTCTCCTTCCCTCTGCCCTGTGATCAGAGGCATGCCTGAGAAACATGAGGCAGGGCCATTCATTCCACTCCCAGACACAGAGAGCCCTACTGTGTGCTGTGCATCGGGCAAGGGGCTGGAAACACAGAGATAAAAAACCTGGCCCTGTATCCAGGACAGCTGGAGGGTCACGGGGGCCGGGGATGGAGGGGAGTAAATCGGTGGTTACAATGGAGTAGATGAGCGGCTGATGGAGTGAGGGCGGTTGCTATGGGAGCACATACAAGAGGCACTGCACGCCGTGCTTCTGAGAAGGCGGTAATTACGGTGTGCTGAAGAGCAGGTGAGGGGGGCTGGCCAGAGGAAGGGGGCCCCCACCCCGATTGGCGATGAAGCCAGACCCCATCACAAAGAGTGCCCTCCACCATGTGACGAGGTCAGGATTTTATCCTGACAACTAGGGGGTAGTCATGGGAGGTGGTTTGACATGATCAGATTTGCATTTCAGAAAAACCACCCTGACAGTGACAGTGTTGAGTTGGGGACAGGGCCAAGGAGAGATTGACAGGCAGGAGGGTGGTGAGGAAATTGCAGTGGGCCAGGCAAGAAATTATCTGATTCCGAGCGAGCTCTATTTGCATTTAATTTTTCTTCACCTCCTCGTTCTTTTCAGCCCTTTGGTTTTTTTTTTTTTTCCCTAGGATGAGTCACCATGGAAAAACTTCACTTGAGCAATCAGCTCTGTGGCTTTTAATGGCTTTTTTTCTGATTACAAAATTAATAAATATTCATGTTAGATAATTTGGAAAATAGTGGAAAGCACAAGGAGAAAACAAAAATCACCCAAACTTTGACCATCTAGAGCAGAATACAATTGAGTGTAAATACTGCTTTGCCAATTTCCCTCGCCCTAGTGGATCACTCTCATCACCATGCAAATACAGTTATTTCTCCCATTTAAAAAAAACCCTCTCTTGATCCCTTCCCTCTCCCCTCCAGCCATCACCCCATTTTTATGCTTCCCCATAGACTGAAACTCCTGAAAATACTGACTCTCCCTGTCATCTCCATCCCTTTCTGCTGGCAGGCTGCCCACCCCCTTACTTCACCAAAGCTTCCCTCGACAATGTCACACGCAACTTCCAGATCCAACCCGACGGCCGACTCTCAATGTTCCTCTTCCAACAGCACAACTGGTCACTCTCTCCTTCCTGGAGCCTGTCTCTTCTCCTGGCATCCAGGACTTCTGTGTTCTGTCTCCAGCCAGCACCTCCTTTCCTGGATCCAACCGCCTACTCAGTGTTTCCACCTGGGGGTCCAATGGACATCTCCAACTTTCCAGGTCCAGACCAAGCTCCCCTGGCCCTTCATCGGTGCCTCCACAGCCCTCTCTATCTCAGGAAATGGCAACACCATCCTTCCAGTCACTCAGATCAGAAGCTGGGAGCCATTCTTCACCCCTTCCTCAAGCCCCCCATCAACAACAGATTTATCGCTGCCTTCAGAATGGATCTTAGCACATCCCACACCACCCCCTAGGGCCCATGCGCCATCTCGTCCCTCACCTGGGTTCTTCCAGTTGCCTTCTAACTGCTCTCCCCCATTCCCCACCTTGATTCCTTATTACCTAGCCTCAAAACAGCAGCCAGAAGTGTCCTTTAAAATTATTGCAAATTCAAGCATGTTGTTCCTCTGCTTAAAACCCAACTAATTTGGAGTAAAAGCCAAAGCCCTTGCAATGGTCATAAGGCTTTTCATTTTATTGTATTTATTTATTTTGAGACAAGATCTCACTCTGTCGTCTAGGCTGAAGTGCAGTGGCACAATCATGGCTCACTGCAGCCTCGAACTCCCAGGCTCACTCCATCCTCTCACCTCAGCCTTCTAAGTAACTGGGACTACAGGCCCATGTCACCACACCTAGCTAATTTTTGTATTTTTTGTAGAGATGGGGTCTGATTATGTTGCCCAGGCTTGTCTTGAACTCCTGGGCTCAGGCAACCTGCCAACCTCGACCTCCCAAAGTGCTGAAATTACAGGTGTGAACCACCACACCAGACTGCTCATCTTATTTTAAATTGTACCCTTCTTCTTCCCCACTTCCCCAACTTCCTCTTTCCTTCCCATTTCACTCTTGTTGACATTTACCATTTTCTCATTGCCTATATAATTTCTTTACTTCTTTAAATTCTTATCTTGCTAGCTGAAGAGTACAGTTTTTATTTTTTATTTGTTTTCTTTTTGAGACAGGGTCTCACTCCCTCACCCAGGCTGGAGTACAGTGGTATAATCTCGGCTCACTGCAGCCTCCACCTCCCAGGCTCAAGCAATTCTCATGCCTCAGCCTCCCGAGTAGCTTGGATTACAGGCATATACCACCACCCCTGGCTAATTTTTGTATTATTATTATTATTATTATTTTTTAAGTAGAGACAGGGTTTCACCATGTTGGCCAGGCTGGTCCCAAACTCCTGGCCTCAAGTGATCCACCTGCCTCAGCCTCCCAAAGTGCTGGGATTATAGGCGTGAACCACCAGAGTTTTTTTTTTTTTAAGATGGGGTCTTGCTATATTGCCCAGGGTGGAGTGCAGTGGCTATTCACAGGTACAGTCATAGCGCACTGCAGCCTTGAACGCCTGGGCTCAAGAGATCCTCCTGCCTCAGCCTCCTGAATGGCTGGGACTGCAGGCGTGCACCACCATGCCTGGCTTGAACAGCAGAGTTTTAAAGGTAGAAATGCTGTTGGCTGGTCTGAGGGTGAGTGGCAGCTCCATAGGGGAGAAGAAGACAACAGGAAAGATTGCAGGAGAAGCCAGGGAAGACAGGAGCAGTGATGGGCAAAACCCTAAGAGAGGTGGAGCCTGCCTGCATCATGGGGGTAGGGACAGAAGAGGACCCAGGCCCCTCTGTTGGGCTACTGAAATTCAGGTGCTGACTGACTCACCCAGATGACCATTAATGGGGGCTTTCTGCCCTCCAAGTCCTACAGAAGCTATCCTACCTCTGGAGAACCCAGACTTCCTGGTCATGCCTTGTAATGCTCCATCACAGAGCCCTGGAGTCACCCCAAAGTTATTATCACCCTCCTTATCATTGTCACCCTCCTCCTCATCACCATAGCTAACATTCACTAGCATTTACTACATACCTGGCAAAAGTCTAAGCATTTAGCACGTATTAACCATTCTAATCCTCATGAGAACATTGGTGTGTGTGTGTGTGTGTGTGTGTGATGGAGTCTTGCTCTGTCTCCCAGGCTGGAGTGCAGTGGCACAATCGCCACTAACTGCAATCTCCGCCTCCTGGGTTCAAGCAAGTCTCCTGCCTCAGTTTCCCAAGTAGCTGGGATTACAGGCGTGCGCCACCACGCCCGGTTAATTTTTGTATTTTTAGTAGAGACAGGGTTTTGCCGTGTTGGCCAGGCCAGTCTCGAACTCCGGAGGTCTCAAGTGATCCACCTGCCTTGGCATCCCAAAGTGCTGGGATTACAGGTGTCAGCCACTGCACCTGGCTCTCATGAGAACATTTTAAAGTACGTGATAAAGTATGTGATAACATGTCCTCCATTTTACAAAGGGGAAACTGAGGCACAGAGAAGTTAGTAATTTGATGGAGTTGGTGGCAGGATCAGGGTTTAATCTGAGCTCCCGCACCCTCAGACTCCACTCTCAAGCCATCTGTCCCCTCAGCGGTCATCACTGTTGTCTGTGTGGCATTTTAACTTTGCTTCTTAGGGAAGCCTTGTGGTTTGGCCTTGACCTCTGAGGGGGTCCATTCTGAAAACATCAGATGGGCAGCCACCCCCCACATCCCGTGCCACGGGACTGGAGTTGCTACTGGCCACAGAGCTGCTAACTGCAGATGTTAGACCTGGAAGAGAAGGCCAGGAACCTGGGAGGAGAGGCAGCGGCTGCTGTCCCAGAGCCCCCAACCCACTCTGTTTCCACGAGCTGTGTCCATTTTGCATCTGTGGCTGGAGTTCGGCTGTGAGAGATCCTGCTCTCCTCTGCCTCAGCTTCAGCACTGGGGGCCCGCTGCCTCCTCCCCTACCCAACCCGGAGGACTGTTCTTCCCTTAGGGCCCTCATCCTTCCTGACTCATCGTAAATTAATTCACACCGAGGTATTGCTTTCCCTGTCAGGTTATGGCTTCCAGAGAGGCAGATGGCTTACTTCTGAGTTGGTTGGTTTCTTTGTTTTGTTATTTTTTCCTGAGAAGGCTGACAGGGCTGTCATTAGGCATTCCTCAGCCTGTGGCCAGACCGCATTCTTCGGTCACCCATCCCCTTCCCCCAGCCCCAGGAATGGAGCAAACACTGGTGCATTTTCCAGGCCAAGGCAGATTCCTGTTCCTGGAAGTGGGGCCAGCTGTGAGGGCTGAGAATTCCCAGTTTGAAAGAGGGTGTCACCTCCATTCACAAGGCTGTGAGGGTGTCTGGAAAGTTATTTGCAGTTTGGTGCTGACTTCCCATTTGCCTCCAAGCTCTTGTGTGGAACAAAGCACAGCCTCCTGGGTCCTGTCTTCCTGTGGGTGTCCCAGGCTGTGTGGGGAAAATTGGGTCTTCTGGTCCTTTTTTTTCCCCGATTTCTCCTCCCTGTCCTCCACTTTCACCCCAACTTCAGGCTTCCACCAGATCCTTGGAGACCCTTTGCCTTGTCCTAACGGCTGGCAGGCTGCTGTCTTCCTTGCAGCTGCTTGTCACAGCTGATGGCACCAGGCACACATTGGTCATGGTAGGCTGTTGAGATTTGGGTCGGCTTCCTGGGAAGAAGACAAATTCCTTTTGTTAGAGCTTCCCAGAAGTGTTTGCGAAGGGCCAGAGAGGACCGGGGCTCCTCCAGCCATATCTAACTTACCCAGCAATCCCGGCTTTGCCCCTGGCCAGCCAGTGCAGCTGGAAAACATAGCAACTGTGATTGCCTCGCATGGAGTTGGTGCTCAAAAATAAAGTGAGCCCCAAACATCAATTTCCAGTCCCATTTTTAAATCTATGAACCTGAGCGTTGTGAGCGAGCCGACTAGGCCTCAGGGATGAGTGAGTCATTAGGCATTGCCTCATCTGTGGCAGGTGGGGTGGGGAGGGACACCGCTCTTCCTGACGGGGGTGGAAGACTCCACAGTAGCCATTAGGGCTTTTGGTTTTGCTATTATTTATTCATTTAAAAGTTCTGGGCTGAGATGGGTGCATCACCTGAGGTTGGGAGTTCGAGACCAGCCTGACCAACATGGAGAAACTCTGTTTCTACTAAAAATACAAACAATTAGCCAGGCGTGGTGGTGCATACCTGTAATCCCAGCTACTCGGGAGGCAGAGGCAGGAGAATCGCTTGAACTCGGGAGGCGGAGTTTGCGGTGAGATGAGATCACGCCACTGCACTCCAGCCTGAAAAAAAAAAAAAATTCCCCCTCAAAACTCTGTTTCTACTAAAAAAAAAAAGATCTTATTGAAGTAGTATAAGCACATTGCCAAAATGTAAAAATAGAGGATAGAAAAAATTTACTCCAAATCTGCCTTCTCCTATCTTAGCAGGCATTGTGAGCATTTTGGTTTATATTTTTGGCATTTTAGTGTCTTGCATTCTTATGCTCAGACCCCTGAGCATGATTTTTCATTATTGTAAAAACTTTCAAATTGAAAGAATAGTACAATGGAGTTTTTAGCTGTTGTTAACATTTGCATGCTCTTTCTGTCCACATACATATGCATACTCACAGACATAAACATGTCTGTGTTTGTGTGTTTTTGTGCCTCTGTGTGTGTGTGTATGTGTGTGTGTGTGTTTAGAAATAGGGTGTTGCTCTGTTGCCTAGGCTGGAGTACAGTGGTACGATCATAACTCACTCTCAATCATAGCTCACTCTAGCCTCCAACTCCCGGGCTCAGGCAGTCCTCCTGCCTCAGCTTAAGTAGCTGGGACTACGGGCATGCGTCACCAAGCCTGGCTAATTTTTTAATTTTAGTTTTTTGTAGAGATGGGGCCTTGCTTTGTTGCCCAGGCTGGTCTCAAACTCCTGGGCTCCAGCGACCCTCCTGCTTTGGACTCCCAAAGTGCTGCATTTACAGGTGTGAGCCACCATGCCCAACCTGCATATGTGTTATTACTGTTGGCCTTTAGTTTTGATAGTTGGCCTTAAGGAACCCAAGGGTACAGACTAGAATGCCTGGTTCTTATCTCACCTCCACCACTTGTTAGCTTTGCCATTAAGTCCCTTTACCACTCCAATCTGCTTTAGCTCTAAAACACAAATAGCTCATTTCTGTCCTGTTATCAGGTCGTCTGACTAGATCAAGTGAGATCATGAAGATAAAGAAGATTGGTCAACTAAGGCTCTAGCCCCAAATAAGTTATTGGCAAGACTTAGTTGTGGCCCAGTGCTGCAAACAAAGGGCAACTTGGGTTAATGAGGATGCTTTCTCAGTATCCTCTGTGGCAGAGGACCTGAGTACTTCCCACACTGGACAGTCTGTGCCGAATCCTGGGGTGCCTTGGCTCCTGGATGCCATTATAAGGGCATGAGCTTGGGTGAAGGACACTAGCTCATCTCACTGTGACCCAAGCAGAGAAAAATGTCTCAAGATTATGTAGGTGGTCTGAGCAGTGAGTGAGTGGCTAACCCAACCAGGCATTATACTGCCCTCTGTACGGGCAGCGGGAAGTACCATGTAAGGCTTGAATGCTTGACTCCACGTTGATACCCAAGGACATTGCTTTTGGCTCATCCACACTTGTGTTTAGGAGGTAAGTGAAAGACCATTGGCACATTAATCATAATGATTTGGACTGACTTTGGCCATGCCTGGCTTTCTGAATGGCTTGCATACCAGTTGTCTAGGCTGTTTCCCGGAAGTGGAGTTAATGTTGGGGGTCGGGGAACCCTCTGCTTCCCCCAGGGGCGTCAGTGCACATGGTTCAGCTTGGGTCCTGACTCAACAGAGTGTTTATTAAGTGCAAAAGCAATGTTGGCAGTAGACTGTGAGCACCTTTTTGTCCCCCAAAAACACCTTCAAATCCATTATTACATTTTATCCTATGAGGTGGCAAGGCAGATATTGCTTTGCCAATTCTCAAGCTGAGGAAACTAAGGCCCAGTAAGTTCCACAGCCAGTTAGTGGCAGAGGCAGACCTAGAACCCAGCTCTCTGGACTCCTTGCCCTGTGATCATTTGGGAAATGGCAGCAAGAATCAGGCAGAAGAATCAGCCAGCAACCTGGACCTTCCTTCTGTTGTGCAGTTCACACTCACGGTGGCTCATTCTCCTGTGTTGCTGCTGTCTTTATGCACAGCCAGCGGAGGCAGGGCTCAGAAGAGGCATAGCCAGCCCAGCTCTCCCCTTCCTTTCCAATATGTGTTCCCCATCACCCAGGTGCTCCTTGATGAGGAAAGAGAGGCCATGGCGAAATCCCGCCGGCTGGAGCGCAGCACCAGCAGCTTCAGTTACTCCTCATACCACACCCTGGAGGAGGTAGGTATGGCCGGTCAAGCTCTGGGCTCTCTTGTGTCTTTGGGCCCCTTAGGGTCTCCTGACTCAGTCAGAAACTAGTGAAGGACTCCACGGTTTATGGGAAACTGTGACTGACACTTAGGGACTGTACAGCAGACATTAGGTAAAGGTCTCTTAGGCAGAGAGTCATATTCAAAGAGATCTGGAAGCCAGAATTCAGATAGAGGGGACAGTAGTTCAACTGTACGGCCCTAGGGAGGTACAGTGCAGAGTAATGGGTCTACTAGACAGGACACGAAGGCAGGGACCCATTATGGGCCAGAATAGAGCAGGTGGGAGCTACCTTCATCTTGACAGGGCAGGAGCATCACCATCTTGAACAAACACCACCATTCTAAGTTCCCCTTGATTAAAAAACTGCCCAAGTCCAGTCCTTATAGTTATAAAAAGGACAAAATCAGCCAGAAGCCCCTCCCGGGTTTATTTCTCTAAAATAAACCTGTCATTGACTGTGAAGCCACATTTTGTGTTTCTTTCCTCTTTCTTTAACTCTTACACATATCCAATCCTCCAGCTAGGGACCTAGGGCTCTCAGCCTTTCCGTGACCAGTCCTGGTGTTCAGTGGCCCCAGCCATGGGTGCTGAGGTATATAATACAAGGGGCAGGAAGCCAGGCACATTGGACATCCATGCTTGTAGAATAAAAGGGAGATGCCTTCACTTGGAGAAAGTTCGTGATCACAGTTACAGCCAGCCAGGGCAAGTGACTTGTTTATAAAGGAAAATGTACACAGAGGGTACAGGGATGCCCACTCCAGAAAAGAACTCAAGGCACGTGTCTCATTTTGCGTGTCAAAGGACATGACATTCTTGATATCATCCATCTATTATCATCATTGCTTTTCCCACTTCACAAGTCATGCAATAGAGCATCCATTTTCTTTCATATATTTAATTCAATTAAATGTATTGAAAGAACAAGAGAATGAAATAATACAGTCTGTCACTATTTATTGATGCCAAAGATAAATAAAACAAGAACCCTGCCTTCAAGGGGCTTACAGTCTAAAAGGAGCAAGAAGATAAAAAAAACACTACAAGGCCTGTCAGATCTGTCAAATAGATTGAATGGGCCAAAGAATGGAGGCAAGAGAGAATTTCTAACCAGAGAGAGCCATGTGGGTCAAGCCTGGGGATTTGAGCAGGCTCAGCACACACTGTTCTCCCAGGCAAAGGCATAGCTCTGCACAGAGCAAGGAGCCTGGGAATCCAGCAAGATCACAACTCACTTCCTTTAGCTCTGAGGGAGTGCTCTATTTTTGCAATTCTTTATCTGGGTTCTTTTAGACTCTCGAGGGTCTAAATATCCAAAGCATTGAAGAGAGTGGGAAGGGGCAGGGAGAACATTCAGAGAGTCCCTGGTGTTCATCCCTCTTCCTGCTTAACTGCCAATCTTACACACTTCTTTCCTTTCAGATACATAGCTGGATTGACAACTTTGTAACGGAGCATTCCGATATTGTCTCAAAAATTCAGATTGGCAACAGTTTTGAAAACCGGTCGATTCTTGTCCTGAAGGTAAAAGCCAACAGCATCAACCTGTAGACTCTACATTGAGGGCCTCTGGCATAAGATTGAGCTCATACGGGGTAGTGGCTGGGTGGGAGTTTTTGGGAGAAGGACAATGTGTCTACTCCTGTCTCCAGGTGACCCATAAACTTTGGGGTTGTGGCATTCAGAGATCCACCCTTGTAAGTATGAAGAGGTGACAGTGTGGTGACCTAGCCTGTCCTTGGTCAGGAAGTAGGTGGGAGGATGGATAGCTAAGGAGTTGGGGCTGCAGAGTGGCAGTTGTCACCCTGGACTTGGGGTGTGAGTGTGAGTGAGCTGGCGTTCTATTACCTCAGTTGCTTCATCTGTTCTATGGGAAGAGAGTTACACAGAAGGCCCATTTGCTAACGAGGTCATCTGGCTCAGACAGTCCTGCAGACATGCCTGAGTCTATAGAGAAGCCTCCCAGCCCTTCACAGGAGCCACTGGAACAGAATTCAAGCAAACTCAGGACCCTGCAGTTCCCTGGGTCATGAAGGAAATAGGAGAGGTGAATGCAGAGCCCATCAGAAAGCAATTCTTAGTTTGCGCCCAAAAGGGCACCCGGGAGTGTGAACCCTGCAGGGCGTTTAGCATCAGCTGTCAGGAAGGACAGGTGCCTGCTGCCACTCTCAACGATTCTCTGGTGGGCTCCTCAGAAAAGCCAAGTGGACCCACCCAACTTGGGATTTGACTTAACCTGTCCCTGCTTCCATTTCTCCAGGGCCATGGTCTTCTCTCTCTAATGTTGTCTGAAGCCTTGCTACTCAAAGCACGGCCCCTGCATGGCAGCATCGACATCACCTGGGAGCTTATTAGAAATGCCAAACCTCAGACCCGTCCCCAGACCTACTAAGTCAGAATCTGCACTGGAATAAGATCCCCAGGAGACTCATGTAGCCCATTAGAGTTTGAGAAACTCTGGTCTTAAGATACTTTCAACCCTGGGAAATTCGGTGCTTCTGGATGGATCACTTTGCTCCCCAAGGGCACCACCATATTTTCAAAGGCCCTCACACGTGTGCACTTTTGGGCACATGACAGGTACCTGCACACACACCCTCTTACCCAGTGCTTAAAGCTTCCCCAGGCACTGAGGATGCCTCCGGGGCCTCCTTCCAGGTAGCCCAGAGACAGTAGCTGTCTGAGTTCAAACCTTGGTTTGGGGCCCGCTTCTTTTTCTCAGTTCAGCACTGGAGGTTCTCGGCACCCAGCCATCTGGATTGACACTGGAATTCACTCCCGGGAGTGGATCACCCATGCCACCGGCATCTGGACTGCCAATAAGGTCAGCATGGACCTGTAGCCAAGGTGCACCCATGATGGGGGCTGCAACTGGGGCAGGGACTTACTATTTAAGGGCACCTTCAGTTGAACAATTACACTCAGGGTGCTGTCTCCATCCTGCCCTTTGGAGCAGCCACCATGCACTCTTACCTTTTGCAGCACGGAGCCCACATTGATCCCCCGCCTTCTAGTTGTTTAAAATCCAAGCCTTTGGTTCTGCATAAAAGATATACCTCAGGGATTTCATGCCACCCCTTCCTGCAGCCACTGGCTGTGAAAATGTCCTGTGCCACCTCCCAGGAGACCCAGTAGGGTCTCCCATCCCTCCTCACTCTTTCTTGCAGATTGTCAGTGATTATGGCAAAGACCGTGTCCTGACAGACATACTGAATGCCATGGACATCTTCATAGAGCTCGTCACAAACCCTGATGGGTTTGCTTTTACCCATAGCATGGTGAGGGCACCTGGGAAGGATGGAAGGAGGGGGTCAGCTCTAGGGGGATGGAGAAAAGGTCACTGTGCTTTGGGAACCAGCCCCTTCAGAGCCTCTTTGCAGAAGCCCTCACCAAGGGCAGGAGGGCTGCTCAGGTACTGCACCTGCAGGCTCTTGCCCTCTGACCTCTTTCTTGCTGCCCAGGGAAGGCCACAATTGGCAGCCTGTGCCCAGGCCTCTCCCCAGACCCTGACTTCAACTGCACAGTATCTGAGCTGCATCCTTGGCCCAGCCCCATGCCAGCGTCATCCTGTCCTGGCAATTCCTTCCCTTTGCTCCTCCCTGCCCCACCAGGGTCCCCTACCCCATAGGCCAGGATATCAGAGGCTCCCATCCCCAGGAATGGGCCCAGCGAATGAGGTCACCTGACCTGGGCTTTCCCAGAACCGCTTATGGCGGAAGAACAAGTCCATCAGACCTGGAATCTTCTGCATTGGCGTGGATCTCAACAGGAATTGGAAGTCAGGCTTTGGAGGTATGGCAACCTGCTGTCCTGGGGCAGGGTTGGAGGAGAGGTGTTGGCCCATGGCAGGCTCTCCCACTCAGTCAGATTATGTCGACTCAACTTGGGAGGCACGGGACAATGTAGTCAGCTAATACGCATGAGTCACGGCCAGCGACAGGCAAGTACATACCTCAGCTGGCTGTGGGTATGGGAGAGGTTGTGTGTGTGTGTTGAATGTACACACGTGCCAAACCTTCATGGGAAACATTTAGGGGAGCCCCCAGCTCCTGAAATGAGGACTAACTGCATGAGTCAAATCCTAAATATGACAGAGAAAGGCTTAAAGGAGGTACAAAGTAGCCTTGCTTGTTGTTCAAAATCCAGAGTTTATGGTGCTCCTAAAATATCCCTAGCCCTGCCCTGAAGGGAGCACAACATGAAGAAATGCCTCTGAACTCTTTCCCCGAGAGCTAGGACCTGAAATCTGCCCTTTGGGGAGGCAAGGGCAATAGTTTCAAGTGTCCAATAGAATGAACCACTTTTTTTTCTTGTTTTCTTTTTTTTGAGACAAGGTCTCACTCTGTCACCCAGGCTGGAGTGCAGTGGTGTGATCATGGCTCACTGAAGCCTTGACCTCCTGGGCTCAAGTGATCCTCCCACCTCAGCCTCCCAAGTAGCCGGGACCACAGGTGCACAGCACCACACCCAGCTAATTTTTGTTTTTGTTTTGAGACTGAGTCTTGCTCCGTTGCCCAGGCTGGAGTGCAGTGGCATGATCTCAGCTCACTGCAATGTCTGCCTCCTGGGTTCAAATGATTCTCCTGTCTCAGCCTCCTGAGTAGCTGGGATTGCAGATGCCCACCACCACGCTGGGCTAATTTTTGTATTTTTAGTAGAGATGGAATTTCCCCATATTGGTCAGGCTGGTCTCAAACTCCTGACTTCAGGTGATCCACTCACCTCGGCCTCCCAAAGTGCTGGAATTATAGGCATGAGCCACTGCGCCCAGCCAATTTTTGTATTTTTAAAAAATTTTGTAGAGACGTGGTTTCACCATGTTCCCTCAGCTGATCTTGAACTCTTGGGCTCAAGTCAATCAGCTGCCTCGGCCACCCAAAGTGCTGGGATTACAGGCATAAGCCACCACACCTGGCCTCCAGCCAATTCTTTATCATCAAGGCTGGCTTGAGCCTGATTTTTATTTTTGACCCATTACTTTATGACCCTGGTGTATACCTGCAGAGCTGTCTGATCCCAGTGAGGGGGAGGGGCAGCTTTCTCCTGAGTTCCTTGGTGTTCTTCCCTGATTATCTCCCTTACCATGCGAGGGGCACAGGGATTCGGAAATTGAGGCCTCCAGAAAGCTCAGAGACAAGTCCATGGGCCCTGGAAATACAGCAATTTGATGGGCAGGACAATTTGATGGGTCCAGTCATGACAGAGATTCCAGAACAGACACAGCCCTCGGCCCCCAGACGTGGCATCTGCACTTCACCAGGGGCTCAGGGTTTGGCTCCACAGGGGACGGTGTCATTGCTGTTGATAATCAGACCTATAGGCTGGTGTCCCAACCAATGAGATAGAACATTTTAGATCTGGATGCCCATTGCTTTTAAAATCTGACTTCTTGGGGTCTGTTCTCACTGAAAAATAAGGATGGCCCCAAAGCACTGAGAGTGAGGCCCCTGGCCCTAGCATGGGGGTTGTAACTGCTTGTGTAAGGGAACAAGACCATGCAAAATTAGGCATTTCCACCTCCAAATGAACAGATGCTTGCCTCAGCGGGGGTGTCCATGTGGCCCCTCAGCACTGACTGGAGTGAGTATCCATGGATCCTAAGATAGGCTGGCTAGTAGAAAGATAAATTACCTCTTAAAGAAAATAACTTCTGTGGGTCTCACCACAGGAAAAAAAAATATGTGTACATACAATGTACAAAACAATTATGGAAAAAAAGCCCAGAGGGGGCAAAAAGCTCCCATAATCCCACCACTCAAAGATCACTGCTTTTAATAATTTACCATGTCCTTCCAAAGATTTCTCCTTGCTACAAATTACATTTTTTAGAGAAGGAAAAATAAATAGCTAATGAATCCATTAGCAGGTACTTGTGAAACAGGCGGACTCAGAGGACCTTGACTGTGAACGTCAGAGATGCAGGCAGCCAATTCCCATTTGGCCAGGGGAAGATTAGTTTATTCTGCTTAGCTCAAACCAGAACTAATGGCCTGAAGTGTTTCTCCATATTTGGGCAAAGCCACCTGGTCGTTGGCAGGGGAACCGCTTTCTGTGCGTGGGCCGCAAAGGCAGACAAAGCCTTCAACCTCCCCCGCTCTGCGCATCTGTTGCTGTTTGTCATTCATCAAGTGGAGCAGGTGCAGGAGCTCCCAGCAGACATAACAAACAAGGCCGCTGTTAGATGGGCTGATTCCAGCCTGGGGGCTGCCTTTCCATCCCCTAGCTCTGCCGGCACATCCCCTTCTAACCAGGGTCCCCATCCCAGGTGAGGACCACCAAACCGAGAGGGGTCACGCTCCCTGGGCCTCCCTGGGGCCAGCAAGAGTGTGTGTCTGGGTCGGTGACTCAGGCTGGACGATTTTGTTTATGGTTTTGTTATTGCCTTAATTGAATGGCTGTGTAATGAGTAACCTGTAGACCATCCCTCCCACCCGTGCCTGGCCTCCTGCGCATTCCTGGGGAGGACCCGTGTGCTGCATTCCTAGAGCATCATCTGAAGTGGTCCATGGGCCAGTCCCCAGCCCCAGGAGTCAAGAGGAATGCTGTGGCCTCCTCAGGAGACTTCAGAAGTTGAGGCGATCCCTGATCTCTGGACGGTGCCACCATTCCAGGGAAGAGGAGAGAGAGAGGAAACTGGGATGACTCCTTCCAAGTGTGTCCTTAGCCTACAAAGTCTTGACCAGCTCAGCGCAGCCCAACCCTCCCCTCAGGAATAAGGGAAAAGCAGAGGAGGAGCGGAAGAAGAAGAGAGAGATGGGGCGAAGGCAAAGAGTCCAGGGGGAAATGGAAACAAATGAAACTTGGGAAAAGAATAAAAGCCCTGCTCCTCTTTGTTCTCTCCCTCATCTTAAGTCCCCAAGAAGAATTTTCAAAGACTTCTTTGCACCTCTGGCTTCCAGAACAGCCTCAGGCAACTATGGGGAACTATCCTCCCATATTGGTTTCCCATATCCCCAGACCCCAAGTTCATGGCGTACCTGGGGCCATGGCTGTGGCAAAGCTTCAGCTGACGCCGAGTCTGAGCCCTCAACTGATGGCACACCCAGGAAGGGTCAGCCTAAAGGCATTTGCTGCTCACCAGGGGAAACCGGGGTTGGGGCAAAGACTTACAGTTTCCTCTGGATGCAACTTCTGAGCCAGGCCCACCTTCCTAAAGGGACCACAGGACAAGCCGAGGGGGCTCCCTGCAGGGCTTCAGAACTGCGGGGTAGGGTGCGGCTGCAGTCCTCTGACATGTTAGACTAGAGGATGCAGCAGTAACAAATATCCATCCCAATCTCAGTGGTTTAACACAATAAAAGTTTGTTTTTCATGCACACAAAGTCCAAAATGAATAGGTGACTCTCCTTGGCAGCTTTCTTCCGCAGTGAGAGAGGGATCCAGGAGGCTGTTTCTATCTAGATTTTTTTTTTCCTTCCAGCCACACAGACAGAAAAGAGCATGGAGAAGTCACACTTGCTCTTAACAATCTCAACCCAGAAGTGCCATGTCATTTCTGCTCACTTTTCCATTGGTCAAAGTAGTCACATGACTTCAGTCATACTGCAAAGGAGGCTGGGAAATGTAGGCGAACACACAGGTATCTTGTGAGCACCGTCTGTGTCGCACGTGGGGATCTGACTCTTTGGGTGGCTTTATTTTACTTCCAGGAAATGGTTCTAACAGCAACCCCTGCTCAGAGACTTATCATGGGCCCTCCCCTCAGTCGGAGCCGGAGGTGGCTGCCATAGTGAACTTCATCACGGCCCATGGCAACTTCAAGGCTCTGATCTCCATCCACAGCTACTCTCAGATGCTCATGTACCCTTATGGCCGATCGCTGGAGCCCGTTTCAAATCAGAGGGAGTTGGTGAGACTGGCTGCTTAGGGCTTAGGGAGAAGAGACCGCTTCTCAGGAAAATCCATATCTGTCATACTCCCAGAGGGCTCAGGTTGTTACTCTGAAAGCAACGGTCTGGACTGATAGACCCCGTGGTACAGGGATGGGGTAGGGGGAGCTTGCTGTTCTCACGTGTGATCAAGTTCAAAGCTGGAGATGCTGTGCTCCCTTCTCACAAGGGCCATCTCCACCTTCAACTTCTAGGACTCCTAAATCCATGCTTCTCACCAGCTGGTGAGGGTAGGGGAGTGTGTGGGAGCCCCGGGGAGCCCCTGCCTTTCACCCCGCCAATGTCATCTTGCAGTACGATCTTGCCAAGGATGCGGTGGAGGCCTTGTATAAGGTCCATGGGATCGAGTACATTTTTGGCAGCATCAGCACCACCCTCTGTGAGTGAGCCTCCCCTGGCCCTGCTTCAGACACCACATCCACCTGGGGTTGGCTGCAGGGCAGTGCCATGGATCTAGCTGGGCTGGCCCCAAACTGCCTCCCACACTGGATAGGAGGGTGAACAGTGGTACCCAGGCAGCTGTTTCTTGGTAGCTTTTGTGCACAGCTCCCAGTGCCTGGTTTACTGCAAGGTTCCTAAGCCTGGTAGCCTGCAGGAGCTTTCTTTTTGCAGGAGTAGAGAATGGGCTGGGTGCACGGATGTGATCCCGTTTGAGGCCTGGGCAGGAAGCCTGGTGTGGCCTGGGGTGGGTGGGGGTTTGGCTCCCAGGGCTCACTTCCCACCCAGGATGCCTCTGTACCTTGCAGCCACATCCCCTTCTTCCTTTCGGGGACACATTTTGGACCTTTTGTTTCTAGATGTGGCCAGTGGGATCACCGTCGACTGGGCCTATGACAGTGGCATCAAGTACGCCTTCAGCTTTGAGCTCCGGGACATTGGGCACTATGGCTTCCTGCTGCCGGCCACACAGATCATCCCCACGGCCCAGGAGACATGGATGGCGCTTCGGACCATCATGGAGCACACCCTGAATCACCCTTACTAGCAGCACGACTGAGGGCGGGGGCAGGAGGCTCCATCCTTCTCCCCAAGGTCTGTGGCTCCTCCTGAAACACATTATGCATCCCCATCCCCATGCCCTCATCCAGACCTCTTAGAAAATAAATACAAGTTTGAACAGGCTTCGCTGCCTCTAGTGTTGGTTACCACCCCTATGGGCTCAGCACTGACAAGGGGACGAGAGGCTGCTTCTCATGCCGCAGGGGAGCCTGAAATGTGGGGGAAGCCTCTTCACTCTCCAGGCTACCTTCAGGAAAATAAGGGGGTAGAGGCTGTAGCTTTTCTCCTCTTGCAGTGTTTTCAGGGCCCGGAACAGAGAAGGCACACATTGTCCCAGCATATTTACATTTTAAGATGCTCCTGAAGGGGACGACATTTACTCTAAAAGAGCACTTCTGATGGGGGCATTTCTACCACCTTGAGGGAAAGGTTGGCCCAGACAGGCCACCTCTGCCTCGGTTGGCTTTACTTCCCATGCAGGGAGGGAGCAGGAGCACATTTTGGAGGTTACCACTCACCCCACAACCCAACATGAATGAGTCATTGGCTTATGACCTGCTCCCCCCGAGGTGTTCTCAAAGGCTCCCTTGGTCTTGGGAACACAGGGTCAGAGCTAGTCAGAGCCAGCACATCAAAGCACCGCATATCCAGGAAGAAGAGCTTCTCCTCATCCTCATCATCAGTGACACCATCCTGGTTGTCATCCCTGAGCTGTGTTAAGTAGGCACTTCCCCTAAGAGAGTTAAAGGGGCACTCGTGAGATACTAATAAGGCTCCTTCCCCCAGCCCCAGGCTTCCTTATACCTTTTGCCTCTTCATTCTGCCTGCTGCCTTCTGGGAAATGATGGGACTGGCAGGCTGTACTGGGCAGCAGGGATAGCAGGGCTGTTTGCTCTGCCCTCAGGAAGGCAGATAACCCCTAGAAACAGGAAGAGCCAAATGAGGTTGTGTAAGTCTGAGGCAGAAACATTAGTCGTGAGAGCAAGACTTGCATTTGCAAGAGCGAGGCTGTGTGTTTGTGTGTGTGTGTGTGTGTGTCTGTGTGTGTGTGTGTAAAACTGGATGGCCACTAGCCGACCCCTGGAGGACACGGAGACAGGGAAGAAAACAGAGTGAAACAAAAATATTTGTGTAGAAGGCATAAAAGTTATAATCATAGACTCCACTGTGTAAAGGTGTAACTTGCTTTATTTATCTCTAGTGTATATTAACTTAGCCTCCCTTTCCATTCAACCTGTGAAATTGGTCGTACTTGGGCCATTTGGTAGCAGAAGGGGATGGGAGATGATCAAAACTCCAAGTAAGGTTCATATCCAATATGGTGTCTAAGCAGTAAATGACTAATGGCTGAAGAAGGAGACTAGACAGAGGATTAGAGGCAGCCATGGGGCTGGTGCAGCTATGGAGAGCTCTGAGCAAAGAAACAAGGTTGGCAGGTGAGGAGGCCTAGGATAGAGGCCAGAAGGCCAAGCCTGGGGCTGTGCAGTCAGTGGCCATGGTGGCACAGCGGGCACTGGCTAGGCATTGGCTGGGCATGTAGATGCCCAAGGCCATCTGTGCCACATGGAAGCCCTGAGGAAGTGAGGGTAATTAACCCCTGAACAACCCAGCTCATCTTCAGGGGAACAGCCAGCAGCAGAGGAGGAGAAAATCTTGATTTTAGCTGAAGTTTCCCATAGGAGACTTTTTTTTTTTTTTTTTAAAGCTGGAATTCGTCTAAGTTAGCTAGAATTTCCAACCCAAAGTTTTCTGCTGCTAGTGGAAATTCGAGGTCATGGGCTAAGTTAATACAAGCTAGAGGTAAATAAAGCAAGTCATACCTTTGCATAGTGGAGTCTGTGATTATAACTTTTATGCTGTCTATACAAATATTTTTATTTTTATTTCATCCTCTTGGGGAGGGTATTCCTGGTATTAATAAGTGCATTTTTTTAGATAAGGAAAGCAAGGTTCGGAGATGTTTTAAAAGCCATACAGGCCACATGGAGAGAAAATGGTTGAGAAAGATTTGAACTTGGGTTTGTCAAACTCCAAAACCACTGTCACCATTTGTCCAAGCACAGCCAGTGGCCCATCTGCAGCAGAATCCATGGAGACTTGTTTAACAGGAAGGGATTTAGTTCCATCTCCAGACTGAATTAGAATATCTGGGGGTAGACACCCCAAATCTGCATTTTTACCAACTTCCCAAGGAGTTCTGAGGTCTCTTCAAATACCCACTGATCCCTGTTCCCCTGCCTCCCAGGAAGAATATATTCCAATCTTCCGGGGGGAGTTGGGCCTTGGGTCTCCCTACTCTGCCACTGTCCACTGGGGCTGGAGATGGCTGCCACAGAGGGAGGCCAGTCATTCTCTAGAGTACTTCCTGGGGGCTGCCTTGGCCCTAGCCTAAAGCAGTGTGGTCTGCAGACCACAGGCATCACATCACCTGGGAGCTTAATCCCAGCCCTACTAAATCCAAGTCTCTGGGGGGTGGGGCCTAGGAGATTCAAATGCCAAATTGGAGAAGAACTGGCCTAGGGGCAGAAGGCCTTGGGCTCTGATGAGCTTCCCAGTAACAGCCGAAATAAACTCTTTTCTAGCACTTACAATGTGCCAGGCATGGTGCCAAGTGCATTAGGGGATTCAACATGTCGCCTCCTCACAGCTCTCAGAGGCAGGACTATTACTGTCCTTATTTTCAGCCAAGGAAGTGACTCAGGCTCAGACAAGATGGTCGCTGAAAGGCACACAGGTCCTGAGTGGCAGGGCCGGGGCTGACCTGCAGGCTGCCAGCTCATCATCTACCTTCAGAACCTGAGCCCAACTCACGGCCAAGGCTCTGCAGGATCAGGGATGGGGAACTTGTTCTCACAGCCAGCTTGGCCAGATCTCTGTACAGCCATCAAGCTTACAAAAGTTGAGGCTGAAACTGCTGTCCAGATGGAGGGTTTTTTTTTTTTGAGACGGAGTTTTGTTCTTGTTGCCCATGGTGTGATCTTGGCTCACCACAACCTCTGCCTCCCGGGTTCAAGAGATTGTCCTGCCTCAGCCTCCCGAGTACCTGGGATTACAGGCATGTGCCACCACACCTGGCTAATTTTGTATTTTTAGTAGAGAGGGTTTCTCCATGTTGGTCAGGCTGGTCTTGAACTCCTGACCTCAGGTGATCTGCCCTCCTCGGCCTCCCAAAGTGCTGGGATTACAGGCATGAGCCACTGTGCCTGGCCCCAGATGGAGGTCTTCTTAAAAGGCCCGAGGTGCTGCCCGGTGGCTCTGTCTACATCTCCTGCCTTGTGCCAGTACCTTTTGCCTCCCTGCTCATCAGCTCCAACCTCACTGTCTCCTCTGAGTTCCCTCAACACCAATGCTCCTGCCCAGTGGCTTTGTGTGTGCTGCTTTCCTGGAACATTCTTTTCTCCCTCTCTCCCCCTTCAATATCCTTTCCTCACAAGTCCTAGGGCCACCCACTGGAAGTAGATCTTCTCCTATTATTCTCTTTTCCAGGACTTCATTTATTTCCTTCAGAGCAATGCAATGATAATCAATAACTAATTGACTTCTTAGTCTACTGTTGTCTGTCGCCCCCATCATGTGCGAGCTACACGAGGGCAGGGGCCGTGTGTGCGTTGCTCACTCTCTCTGCACCTGTCAGCGTTGGACACACAGAAGATTCTCTATATTTGTTAAAGGACTGTCTCTCCTCAGCCTAGTAAAATTAGGACTAGGTTTCACTCTATGTGGCAGAAGTCCACCTTACTGTGGCTTAACCAGATAGGGGTTTTATTTCTGTCATATAACAAGTAGTCATCTGAGGTGGGCAGTCCAGGGCTGGACAGTGACTCCAGGGCATACTGGGGACCCAGACCCTTCTGATCTCTTCAGAAATAGAGCTTCACCATTCTGATCTATTTTGACCTCTACTTTCAAGATGGCTGGCTGCTCTACCTCCCTTGTGACGGAATTCCAGGCAGGAAGAGCAAGGGGCAAACAAGTGAGCCAGCCAAGGTGGCGGGTCCAGAGACTTCGCCTTATACCATATTTGTTGAAACTGTGTCATGTGGCCATGCCTAGCTGCAAGGTAGGCTGGGAAATTGCTCCATAGCTGGGCATATCGCTGCCCCAAAGAAAATTGGAGTTCTGTGGGCAAGGAGGAAGGGAAGAACGGATATTTGGAAGGAGCCAGCAGAGTCTGCAGCAGCTTCTCTGAGGGGCAGGGAGGATCTGAAGAGGCCTCAGAACTCATTTCTTGCTCTAGTTTATCAAGGACTTAATCCTAAAGCCATATAATTATCCAGATGTTTTAGCCCAACCCGCTCATTTTTGCAGTTATGAAGACAGGGGCCTCTGGATCACAAGATTTGCACAAGGCCCCACGTGAATTTAACATCTGGGAGAAGACTAAAGCCAGGGGGATGCTCTAGTCCCAGCCCCACTGCAGCTTCCTTCCGCCACAGATTGAGGGTCCACCCCTCTGGGTCTCCTCAGCAAGCCCAGAGAGATGATGGCCGGGGTTTAAGTTTATCAAATAAAAGCTCAAGACGTAGACATGCAAGTTGTAGAGCTGTTACAGAAGAACCTTCTCCTTTTTATAAACGCTGAACGTTTTTTCCCCCATTTTCTTAAGTATATAATGCTAAACAGCAGCTCCGTTTTTCAACATACTGCTTGGTGGTGTTTTTTTTTTTTTTCTTTTTCCAACAAACTGCTCTTTTTAGGTATGTTTTTTCATCCTTTACACCAGCAAAATTTATGAGCATTTATTTAAAAGAAAAAAAGCATTGGAAAAACTGAAGAGAGAAAGAGCAATTCTACATATGGAAAGCTATAAAGAACCACAGCGAATGTGCTGCGGTTATTGCTTTCTTAAAAAAACAAACCAGGCAGGCAGTTTGGAATGTGAGGGGCCTGTGTGAGGCCAGGCTGGCCGGGAGGCCGCGGGGGCTGGGCCCTGGCAGGGATCCAGAGAGTGCAGTGAGGGGCCCTTCACGCCCCGATCCTCCTCCATGGCCCCTCTGACCACTCCAGGGAGAAACAGGGCCAGACAAAAAAAGACTTTACTGAGAACATTTAATTTAATGTAAAAATGCTCCTTTAGGAAAACAAGAAGGCCCAGGCAGCCGGTCAGCACAGGCTGGGAGAGAATGCAGCGAACATGGGGCCTGTCGGAGCTTCCCAGACTGGTGGTGGGAACCACACCAGCACAGAGTCAACAGCAGGCGGGAGAAGGCCTGCGGGGCCAGAGGCTAGGACGGGCAAGCCAGACCGGATTTGGGAAACGTGTTATCATTTCCAAGGACTATCCCAAGTACGTGGGGTAGGAGAACCTTGAAGGCCAAACAGGCTGCCTGGATTTGTCCTTCCGGACGCCTCCCTCGCCCATTATTTATTGCTGTCACTTTGTTGACGTTCCAGAGCCAGGCCTGTCTGCTGCGGCTCCCAGACCCAGTTCCAGGCATGTTGGGACACGGGCCGGCTGGGCTCTGTGGAATGTTCCCAGGCAGCAGGTCCACTTCCTGGGTTGCAGCCCTGGGTCCTGCTGATACCCCTTCCGTAGCAGACTTCTCCTGCCCTGTCCTCCAGCACGGCCTGCCCGTGTGGGACAGGCCTGTCCCACATCTCAAACTTGGGGGGCAAAAAATGTCCTTCTGTGGAGGGGTCCCCTGAAGAAGAACTCCAGCCTGCTTGGTTGACTGCGGTTCTTCGTCCCTGAGCTTCTAGGATGTCCTTAGCGTGGGACTCCGTTCCCTCTGGTCGTCCCTTACCAGGCTCTTGCTCTGGGGCCTGCAGTTCACCTCTTGCTCTCTCCTAACCAGCTCTGCCAAGCTCTGCGGCTCTCCCTCCACCTTCCTGCCCTGTCAGTCCACCTCTCTCAATTCCCCAAAGCATGGCTAGACCACGGGGTAACAGTTCCCACAACTTTACTTGGGATATGGAAGGAACATACCATATAGAAAATAAAACATGGAAGCTGGACGCTGGATGTCTCTGGTGTTGGAGCTGGTGGTTCATGTCCCACCACGGGTCACCCCAATAGGCCTTCACTCTCCTTGACCCTCAGCCGGCTCCCACACTGCTGGGGTGGCCCATACCCCCTCCCACAGTGCGGACGCCCTCCAGGTGCTCCTGAAGCCTCTCAGGCTCCCGCCATCTTTCCTGGTACCTGAGGAGCACCCCAGCCCAGTTCCTCTTAGTGGCAGATCTCCATTCTGAGACTGGGGCTCTGTTCTCAACATTCTCTAAAGACCCTGGACACTGGGGGGCTTCTCTCTTCAGGGGACCCTTCCATCAGAGAAAAATTCGGCCTCTACTTCTAGAGAAAAAATACCACTAGCCACTTTAAAGTTTTGACAGCCCTGCAGCTTCAAAGCAAACACACCAATAGGCTCTGCTGGACACTCAGTTATAAAAGCAAAACTTAAGGAGGCCACTGAAGGGACCTCAACCTCTCAGCCTCCCACAATGCCCCCAAGCCCTGGTGACCTCCCACTACCACAGCCTCAGCAGGATACAGCCCCTCTCAACCCACACTGCCCTGGACATGCATAGCCATTGCAAGCCCCAGGCCCTCCCTGGCTCAATCTTTACCTCCCTGCAAACATGGCATCCTCTCTCCACCCTTCCCAGACCTGTCACCATGGCTTGATTTGTTTTGGGGTAAAAAATTTAAGTGTGTCAGGTGCAGTGGATCATGACTGTAATCCCAGCATCTTGGGAGCCTGAGGTGGGAGGATTGCTTGGGCCCAGGAGTTTGAGACCAGCCTGGGTAAGATGGTGAGACCTCATCTTTACAAAAAAAAAAAACTTAAAAAATTAGCAGGGTGGCCGGGCGCAGTGGCTCACGCCTGTAATCCCAGCACTTTGGGAGGCCAAGACGGGCGGATCATGAGGTCAGGAGATCGAGACCATCTTGGCTAACACGGTGAAACCCCGTTTCTACTAAAAATACAAAAAATTAGCCGGGCGTGTTGGCGGGCGCCTGTAGTCCCAGCTACTCAGGAGGCTGAGGCAGGAGAATGGCGTGAACCCAGGAGGCGGAGCTTGCAGTGAGCCGAGATCGCGCCACTGCACTCCAACCTGGGGGACACAGCAAGACTCTGTCTCAAAAAAAAAAAAAAAATTAGCAGGGTGTGGTGGCATGCACCTGTAGTCCCAGCTACCTGGGAGTCTGAGGCAGGAGGATCCCTTGAACTTAAGAATTCCAGGCAGCAATGAGCTATGATCACACCACTGCACTCCAGCCTGGGCAACAGAGTAAGACTCCATCTCGAAAAACGAAAGAAAAAGAAAAGAGAAAACCCAAATATCCTAGCATTGTAAAGTGTCATCACTGGAAGGGACCACGGAGATTATTCTGACCAACTCCCCCATTTAATAGATGAGGAAACCGAAGCCCAGGGATGTGAAGTGACCTGCCCAAAGTCCTATAACGAGTTTGTGGCAAACCACTTAGAAAGTATTCCTGTTTTATTTTGCTCTCTTCTGAAGTTAGAGAATGTCTTTGTATCACCTGTGCACTGTTCCCAGTCACATGTAACAGAAAACCAATTTGAAAAAGCTTGAGGAAAAGAAGAAATTAATTCATTGGCCCATCCGGAGAACTGGGGTTGGGCTGGGATGTCTAAGTCCACCTGAATCATGTGGTCTCAGAGTGGGCAAGGAGTGGTCTCCAGGGGAAAATCGAGGTCTTGTTATCAGATGGAAGAGGCTACCAGGCAGGGTAATGAGAGATATACACTGCAGTCCCTGACTCAGCTGCTGCAGTTTCTCAGACCTCCCTTCCATGTGCATAACTGTGTCATGTCCAACCCTGAACGTGCCTGCCGAAGGGAGGCAGCTGAAGTCTCATCTAGCTATTGCATCCGGCCCTTCTGACAGCTCCCATCATATTCTCTACAGGGATCTTTCTCCACTGTCCCCTACTGATCCCTAATGTGGACACTGGGGACCAGTTCTCCTTTTGCTTCTTTGACAATCCATTTTCTAAGTTTCAGTTTGGGGGTTTCTAAGCATTGCCTTAGAGCCTCTGTCTACCATGTTTGGGGATGTTCTGGAAGCAGGGCTGTCATGGATAGTTGTCTAGTTTGTGCACTGCTCAAAGTCATCCTGCTGACAGAGAAAGGGACTATACCTGCCCAGACAAGGAGGGGTGCTGATATGGGCTGGCTGTGTCCCCACCCAAATCTCATCTTGAATTTCCGCATGTTATGGGATAGACCCGGTGGGAGGTAATTGAATTATGGGGGCAGGTCTTTCCCGTGCTGTTCTTGTGATAGTGAATAAGTCCCATGAGATCTGATGGTTTTTAAAAAGGGGAGTTTCCCTGCACAAGCTCTCTCCTTTGCCTGCTGCCATCCATGTAAGATGTGACTTGCTCCTCCTTGCCTTCTGCCATGATTGTGAGGCTTCCCCAGCCATGTGGAACTGTAAGTCCAATTAAACCTCTTTCGTTTGTAAATTGCCCAGTCTGAGGTATATCTTCATCAGCAGTGTGAACATGGACCAAAACAGGTGTCTTTCTGCATTTTACATAAAGGCTCTGATAGGCTAGAATTGGTCCCCTTTTCTGAAAATACAAACACTTTAAAAGCTTAATAGCTGCATCAGTTAGAATGCTTTTTTCAACAACATAAACTCCAACTAACAAAAAAGAAATGTACATTCTTTCATATATATAACACCTATATATATATAGACCTAAACATATACATAAACATATATATACATATATATAGTCTGAAGGTGAGGCAACAGACCTGACAGTATCCAGAGAAAGGTGCCCTCTTTTTGGGAGTGGGGAAAACTTTTCTAGAAGCTTCCTCACGGGCCTCCTCTCATGTCTCATTGGCAAAGCTGGGTCATGTGCCCACCTTTAAACCAGTGACTTGCAAAAGCCAATGAGATTTCTTCAATTGTCTTAGACCAGTCAGAATTTGTCCCTGAGCTGGCAATGGCAGTGTTTCTGGGGGCGGATGCCGACACACAATCTGGTTTATTTAGCAAGGAAGAAACGGGGAGGGACGCTGTGGGCCACAGTCAGCGCGGCTGCTGCAGGCCTCCCACTGTTTGCGTTCTGGCACTTGCCCATGACTCATTCTTGAATCTAGATCCCAGCCTGGTGGCTTCTTTCTCATGGCGATAGGTCCTGGTGCTCTATTTATGCAGCCCTTGGCCCAGTGGCCTCCATCTTTGCCCTTGCCTTGCTTGGACCAATGTGAAACCATCACATGGAGTGGGAAGGCAGAACCCTAGCCCTCTGACCTAGGTTACATTCTAGCAAATTGGCCTTTACCAAGAGGTACATTTTTGGCTTCCTGAGGTGGCCGGGAAGGGCCCGAAGCATTAGGCTTAGCCCGGACCTGAGACCCAAATTCCTCTGCCATGATGCTGCCCACTTTCTGCTGGTGCTGGCCCTGATGAACTTGTAGCATCGAATTCATCCTTTCCAGCCTCGCAAAAAAATACATTATATGACTCTTGGGCATCGTAAATTGCTGGCTGGAGGTACAAGAGGCTCCCTTGGTGAGTCTGCACCCTCTCCCCCAGGCTGCCCCCTTTTTCAGAGGTGTCATCTTTTCTGGAAGGAATTCACAGAAGGCCCAAGAACCAGCCAACATCCCCCAACGTGTAGTGTGAGCAAAAGAGATTCAAAATCATAGGACAGCTTCATATTTAGGAATAGAAAAAGCAATACTGTTTTTATAATGCAAACTAAATAAAGACTCTATGAAACCTTCCTTCCCCATGGGGAGCAGGGTAGAGAAGCGTGAGGACCCTGTGGGGCACCAGGAGATGAGGAGTAGGGAAGACATGGCTCCTGGCCTGGGGTAATTTAATTTTTTTTTTTAATGTTTAATTTCATTTTTAACTTTTTAGAGAGATGGGATCTCACTCTGTTGCCCAGCCTGGGGCAATCATGGCTAAGTGCAGCCTTGGACTCCCAGGCTCAAGAGATCCCCCCGTCCCAGCCTCCCAAGTAGCTGGGACTATAGGCACCACCACGCCCAGCTAAGGAAGTTTACAGTCTCCACGGAGAGACAAAAATAACATTCTAGGACCAATGAAGAAGAAATCAATTGAGTTTGTGTTCAAGTACTAAATAGTGTGATGAACACCCTTCCCCACCTCGCAAAATCCTGTCATAAGACCTAAGTTAAGCTGGGCACGGTGGCTCAAGCCTATAATCCACTTTGGGAGGCCAAGGTGGGAGGATTGGGTGAGCCCAGGAGTTTGAGACCAGCCTGAGCAACATAGTGAGACTCCATCTCTACAATAAAAATTTTTAAATTAGCCAAGTGTGGTGGTACACACCTATAGTCTCAGCTACTCGGGAGGCTGAGATGGGAGGACCGCTTGAGCCCAGGAGGTTGAGCCTACAGTGAGCCATGATGGTGCCACTGCTCTCCAGCCTGGGTGACAGAGCAAGAACTTGTCTTAAAAAAAAAAAAAAGGTCTAGGTCAAATGTCACCTTCTTGGTAAAGTCTTCCCTGGACTTTGTGCCATAGTGTGTGTCCTTTTAGCCCTCATGGTACTTTCCATACCACATCACAGAAAATGTGCTGTTTATGTCTCTTGCAGGGAGAACAGTCCCCAAAAGTCCTTTGTACGTCTAATCCCGTATTGGTGACAGCTTCTTGGAGGACCTGTTAGAGGACCAACAAGTTAGTTGGTTACTTCTGTCTTCCCAGCTAGACCATGAGCTCCCTGAGGTCAGAGAACATCTGTATTGGGTGTCGTGTCTGTGTGGAGCACAGTACTTGGCCCAGAAGAATAAGTATTGATTGAATAAATGGACAAACAGGTGAGCATTTAGAGAAGGAGCAGACAGGTGAGCTAGAAAGCAGCCCGAGGAAGCTCCAGGGAGCACTGGAGCCCTGCCAGGGGCCGGTGGGGCCAGCAAGGCTGTACAGGGGAGAGCAGGAGCCTCCGCACAGGCTCTACATCTGTTAAAAGCGGGTTTAGGGCTTTCTCACCTTCCTAGAGTTAGGCTCGGGAGAGAGTTGTGGGTAAATATAAGGGGGTCACTCTGCCTTGGCATGGGAGGGTTGGCCAACTAGGGGGTAGGGTAGGGAGGCAGTGGGAGTGGATAGAAACTAGAACGGGCACTATGACTGTCACCAGTGCCCAAGGTCGAGGTCCTGACACAGAGCAGAGCCTCTAGATGGTGCCGGGAAAGCCCTGGGGGGCCTGTGAATGAGGGTGGATTTGTGGGAGACGTCTCTGGGGCGATATCAGCATCCAGAACCCAGTGAATTCCCCTATGTGGGTTCCGGTTTCTCCTGGACGCTGTGCAGTCCCCACAGGGGTCTGGCCCTGGCTCCCCCCGCCACACTTGCTATTCAGACGACATCTGGTTACTGTTCCTGTCAAGGGCAACCCCGACCTCAGGGCCCTGTAGCGGTGGGGGTGGAGGGAAATGCTGGCAAGGGTTGGGCTCCTGACCCTGCTGCTGC
The DNA here is from genome assembly GCF_009828535.3 of Hylobates moloch. NCBI lineage: Eukaryota > Metazoa > Chordata > Mammalia > Primates > Hylobatidae > Hylobates > Hylobates moloch. The sequence goes on from NW_026652276.1 coordinate 211,234,674, forward strand.
TGCCCGGGCTGGACTCCCACAGGACTGTAAGGCCAGCAGGAGGGGGCTGGGAAGTCCCACAGAGGGGGATGTGCCCCGCACAGGGCCGGGGCAGCCTGGACAAAGCCGGTGTGGTGACAGGCCAAATGGACGCAAAAGGTAGTCTACCCTGCTGGTCTGTCCAAGGCATCAGGGTCTGTGGGAGGAGGAGGTGTCCAGCACTCTGCAGGTATCTGTGCCTCACACAGGTCTCATGGGGGAAAGCCTGGGCCTGCCTGAAGCTGCCTTGGGGACGAGAGAGGGCAGAGGCCCCACTTGCTCGATCATAGGAATGAAAGGCTGGCGCTCAGGAGCACAGAACAAGGAGACGCCTGGAATGAGGCCCCAGCGGGAGTGGCCGCTTGGAGTCCTGGCTCCTTCTCCGCTACCCAGTGGGCAAACAGAACCGCAGCTTTAGGGTGTGGGCAGGCAGAGTCCTGGCTGGGACTCCAGGAGGCCTCGAGCCCCCGCTGACCCTCAGGCCCCGCTGGCCCCAGATGGTCGGAGGTAGAGCTCTGGCTTATCTCTCCAGCTGCCCAGTTCCCTGCCACTTTATCATGGAGGGTGAGAGGGTGTCAGAGCTGAGAACTCCCACCCTAGCCTCCCCGTGGGACAGGACCCAGGTGCTGGGGGAGAACAGCCCTTGGGAGCAGCCAGGAGTCCTCGGACCTGGGAAGGTTTAAAAGCCAGGGGGCCGTCTCGGCCTCAGTCTGACCTTACCTCCCGGTGGCAGCATGCAGGGGTTGCTGGTGTTGAGTGTCCTGTTGGGGGCTGTCTTTGGCAAGGAGGACTTTGTGGGGTAGGGATGTGGAGAGGAGGGGGTGCCCTCTGAGGGTGATGGGGAGGACTCAGCCTCCAACCAGTAGAGGAGACAGACAGACAGACACATGGCAACACAGCCAGAGAGGATGGCCTGGCACCGCCTGGGACAGCTGGCAGATGAGGAACTAGGGTTGGGAAGAGGTTGTGTCTCCCAAGACAGTCTCCTGAGCCCTGGAGAAATCTGAGCTCTGAGGAGGAGTTTTCAGGAGAGGAGAAAGGAGGAGGCCTGGCTGGCTTGGAACAGAGAAATAGTCCAAACTGGGATTGAGATAGTAACAGCGTCTAGAAGTTTCTAAAGATGGGGAGAGAAGGGGTGAGGGAGCCCAGGCCTCTCCTTGCTGAGACCCTCGGTGCTGTCCCCTGCCCAGCCCAGAGGACGAGGCCCAGTCTGGGGATTCCAGGCTGCTGCCTCCCTCCTGCACCTGGGGAGGGCTCGTGGCCAGGGCAGGTGCGGCCTTGGGTGCTCACTCCCCACTCCCACTCTGCCTAGGCATCAGGTGCTCCGAATCTCTGTAGCCGATGAGGCCCAGGTACAGAAGGTGAAGGAGCTGGAGGACCTGGAGGACCTGCAGGTCAGAAGAGGGGAGAAGGGCTCTCTGAGGCCCCAGGGTATCAGCTGGGGCCATCCCAGGTCCCCACCAGCCCCAGCGGCCAACTGTGCCTGGGCTGTCTCCACCCAACAAGGAGACATGGAATTGACCTTGTTAGGAAGCGACTTCAAACCCCCAGCTCCAGAGTCTTGCTGCCCTTGAGCACCTGGGCAACGTGCCGGGCCCCCTTCCGGTTCCTCCCTCTGCTTTGCTGTCTCAAAGGCCCCTCACTCTGCTCCTGGGCCATTTCCCTGACCACACTGGACTCTGGTCCCCAGGGTTTCCCCGTCTTTCTCTGCCCCTATTACCCCTGACCCATCCCCAATTATATGAGAACTTCTGGCACCAACAGCCCCTCCCAGGCCGGCCCTGTCCCTGCCTGCTGTCCTGGCTGGTGCCCCCAGCCCGCTGTGACCGTGGCGCCTCTTGTCCTCCCCAGCTGGACTTCTGGCGGGGCCCTGCCCACCCTGGCTTTCCCATCGACGTCCGAGTGCCCTTCCCCAGCATCCAGGCGGTCAAGATCTTTCTGGAGTCCCATAGTATCAGCTATGAGACCATGATCGAGGACGTGCAGTCGCTGCTGGAGGAGGAGCAGGAACAGATGTTCGCCTTCCGGTCCCGGGCGCGCTCCACCGACACCTTTGACTACGCCACCTACCACACCCTGGAGGAGGTGAGGGCGCCCCTAGCGGCCGCTCCCCGCAGCCACCAGCTCTTCATCATGGCTAGTAGAAGCCTGCAGGGCCAAGGCCAGGGCCAGCCTGGGTGTGCGCAGCGCCTGCTCTGTTTCCATGTGGCCTGTGTGGTCGTAGCTCCACTGCATTGCAGGGCTCGCAGCAGGCTGGGATGGTGGAGCTGCTAAGGCAAGCATCTGGGTGCCCAGAAGCTATTGAGGCCAGTGGTCTCTTCTTTCGCACCTCAGATCTATGACTTCCTGGACCTGCTGGTGGCAGAGAACCCGCACCTTGTCAGCAAGATCCAGATTGGCAACACCTATGAAGGGCGTCCCATTTACGTGCTGAAGGTAACATCCACATGTGGACATACACACGGGAGAATAGACCCACACGTGGCATCCGTGATGGGCGTGGGCTCTCAAGGGGAAATCATGGTCCCAGGGAACACGCTGTTAAATGGACTCCCCATGCAGACATTTGGAGAGGCCTGAGTCTCCACCCTGGTCTTGGTGTGTGCACTCCTGCCAATACACAAAGACAGGTGATCCAGTGTTTCCAATCAAGTGTCACTTTGTAGAAGGTATTGTAGAGTCTGGGTAGTCCAGATAAAGTATTTTCTTGAGACAGAGTCTCGCTCTCACCCAGGCTGGAGTGCAGTGGCATGATCTCAGCTTACTGCAACCTCCACCTCCTGGGTTCAAGCGATTCTCCTGCCTCAGCCTCCCGAGTAGCTGAGACTACAAGCATGCGCCACCATGCCCGGATAATTTTTTTTTTTTTGAGACAGAGTCTCACTCTGTCGCCCAGGCTGGAGTACAGTGGCGCAGTAGCATGATCTCGGCTCACTGCAACCCCCACCTCCTGGGTTCAAGCGATTCCCCTGCCTCAGCCTCCCAAGTAGCTGGGATTACAGGCGCCTGCCACCACACCTGGCTAATTTTTTGTATTTTTAGCAGAGACAGGGTTTCACCGTATTAGCCAGGATGGTCTCGATCTCCTGACCTTGTGATCTGCCTGCCTCGGCCTCCCAAAGCGCTGGGATTACAGGCATGAGCCACTGCGCCTGGCCATTAATTTTTATATTTTTAGTAGAGACAGGGTTTTGTCATGTTGCCCTGGCTGGTCTCAAACTCCTGGGCTCAAGTGATCTACCCACCTCGGCCTCCCAAAGTGCTGGGATTACAGGCGTGAGCCACCACGCCCGACCCAGATAAAGTGTTTTGTTTGTGATGTCCCCCAGAGAACTGTTCGAGCAGCAGAACACGGGAAGGGCCAGGGGCCTGGTCAAGTCATATTCACCCCAAGCTTGGGCTGAGGGCAGGAGGCCAAGCTCTGTGGGATCCTTGTCCAGCCCCCAGCCCCACACCCACCTGAGTGATGGCCCCACAAGCAGAGCCTCTACCTGAGATACACAGAGAGCAGGTGGTCTCTGGCCCAGGTTGGGGTCTCCTTCAGGGCGCCAAGATGAGGCCTCAGCTGTGAAATTGCCTCTGATCACTCCCCTGCCTCCTCTCCAGTTCAGCACGGGGGGCAGTAAGCGTCCAGCCATCTGGATCGACACAGGCATCCATTCCCGGGAGTGGGTCACCCAGGCCAGTGGGGTCTGGTTTGCAAAGAAGGTAAGGCCGGGGTGGTGGGGAGGGCTCTCACCTGGTGGGGCATTGGTGTCCAAGGCCCACAGAAGCCTGGGCCTCCCTTTGCCCATCCAGAAGCAATGACCACAGAGGACATGGGGAAAGGTGTCCATTGCTGTGGCTTGGCAGATGCCTGGCCCAGCCTGCGCTGCCCCTCTGCCCCTCTAACCCCCCAGATCACTCAAGACTACGGGCAGGATGCAGCTTTCACCGCCATTCTCGACACCATGGACATATTCCTGGAGATCGTCACCAACCCTGATGGCTTTGCCTTCACCCACAGCACGGTACCAGCCTTCTCCTGTCCTTGGGGGAAGCAGGATGGGCCTCTGGCTTCTAAGCCGCACAAGTAGTTCACCCCTAATCTCAACCCCCAGAAGTCAAGGGAGGGGCAATCAGACCTGTGCTTCTAGCAGAGGGTGTCTTAACAGTGGTGTGAATGGCATTTGGGGTGAATGACTGTTTGTCATGGGGGCTGTCCTGTGCATCCAAGGTGTTTCTAGCATCCTAACCTTACACCCATTCAATGCCAGTAGGAACCCCCTCTCCAGTGGTGACAAACAAAATGTCTTCAGATATTGCATAATGTCTCAGGGGAGGGTCAAGATTGTCTCCAGTGGAGGCCCACTGCCCCAGACCTTACTTCCTGGTCCTACTTCCATTTTTACGGCAAATAAAACATCTGACCAATGACATGGGGCCACAGTGGTGGTGGAGGACACTTTGCAGCTTCTTCGCCATATAGAACCCTCTGGCCAAATGCCATCCTATGGCCTTCCCCACTCTCTTTCACCCAGTGCCCCCTCTGCTGATCTTCCTCCCCAATAACCAGTTGGGAGTGGATCCCATCCCAAGCTGTGCCTACAGCTCGGCTTCTGATCAGGACACTTGTGTTGAGGGCTTCCACCTCCAGGGAGCCCTCCCTCCAGTCCACTCTGCTCTCTGCAGCCTCTGAACCACCCCCCACCCAGCACTGTGACAAGCGTCACACGTGCCTCGGGGTGGCTGATCCCATTTCCTTCCTCAGAATCGCATGTGGCGCAAGACTCGTTCCCACACAGCAGGCTCCCTCTGTATTGGCGTGGACCCCAACAGGAACTGGGACGCCGGCTTTGGGTGTAAGGCCCAGAGTGTCTTGAGAGCAAGGATGGGACGGCCTGGAATGGCTCCTCACCACTGCTCTTGCTCCCCGCCTCTCTCCTGCCCCTGCAGCAAGGGGAGGGTTGGGGGTGGCAGCTCTGCCTCTGAGGGCTCTTGGGGATGGAGGCTGTGCTCTGAGAGTTGGTTGTTACTCACCTGCAAAAGGCAAGTTGCTTGCAAATGGGCTAAGGTCTGAAATCCTATCGAGGGGGCTTCTAGCTTAACCTCAAGTCCTCCCTCCTTGGCCACGTCTCTGTGAGAACTGGTCTCCACTGAGGAGCCCGTCTTCCCTACCTGGGTGTGTCCATCAGCTCTGCCCAAACCAGGCTGGGAGGGCAGCTCCCCCAGGTTATAGAAGGCCTCTGGGCTTTCCTGAATCCAGGAGTGAGAGTGAGCCCTTCCGTACCCACCTCACCCCCAACTCCATGCAAAGAACTGGATTCCAGAAGCCACGGAAGCTGGAGGAGCCACACCACCATGCCCTCTGTCCCCCCACAGTGTCCGGAGCCAGCAGTAACCCCTGCTCAGAGACTTACCACGGCAAGTTTGCCAATTCTGAAGTGGAGGTCAAGTCCATTGTGGACTTTGTGAAGGACCATGGGAACATCAAGGCCTTCATCTCCATCCACAGCTACTCCCAGCTTCTCATGTATCCTTATGGCTACAAAACAGAACCAGTCCCTGACCAGGATGAGCTGGTAGGCACTGACCTCGGCTTGCCCCCTCGTCCCCAAGGTGGCTTCGGACAGGCCCGGGCTTTCCCCCATCAGACCTGCTTAAGGCACAGACACCTCCAGAGTGCCTGACACCCTTCCTTCCGTGATGGCTTGGGAAGACCAGCAGGGTGGACTAACCATTTTTTCTGGGAAACTGAGGCACAGGAGTGATGGAGTCACTTCTGTAATGTGACAGAGCAAGGGGCAGGGTTAGACTTGGATCTTAGGCACCACATGTGGAGGTGCATGTGACTGAAGGGCGGGGAAGGCCAGCCGGACACCTGGAAGGGCCAGAAAACTGTGCTGACAGGCTCCCGGGCTGAGCTTCCAGGCTAAGCAGGCTCTGTGCTCCCTGCTGGAGGCCCACTTCTGCAGGGTGCTTCTCCTAGGCTCCCCTGCTAGCCCCCCAACTACCCTGGACATGCTGTTCCAGGAGCCTGGCCATGACAGGTGGCTTTGCTTGGTGTTTTGTCCAGGATCAGCTTTCCAAGGCTGCTGTGACAGCCCTGGCCTCTCTCTACGGGACCAAGTTCAACTATGGCAGCATCATCAAGGCAATTTGTAAGTGGCTGTATGGTCTCTCTTGGTGGGCCTGTGAGGAACATCTATTGGCTCTTCCTGACCGAGGGAGTATCCCTCATGGAAGGAGGTAGCCAAGGGCGCCCAGATCTGCCAACTGCTGGCGAGGGCTGTTCTGAGGGGTGGGCAGTCCCTTTTCCTGACATGAACTCTGCTTCCTTTGATACTTTCAGACAAATGTGAATTCCTCTGACAGCTCTTGTCCTCTTGTGTTGGGGCCAAGTCTAGTTTCTTGGTTGGATGGGGTGGAGAGTCCTGCTGGGATTTGCAGATCACCAGGAAATTCAACTTAAAAAAACACTTCTCGGGGTCAGGGCACCGTGGCTCACGCCTGTAATCCCAGCACTTTGGGAGGCTGAGGTGGGCAGATCACAAGGTCAGGAGATAGAGACCATCCTGGCTAACATGGTGAAACCCTGTCTCTATTAAAAATACAAAAAATTAGCTGGGTGTGGTGGTGTGTGCCTGTTGTCCCAGCTACTCGGGAGGCTGAGGCACGAGAATCGCTTGAACCCGGGAGGCGGAGGTTGCAGTGAGCCGAGAGCACACCACTGCACTCCAGCCTGGGTGACACAGCGAGACTCCATCTCAAAAAAACAAAAACAAAAACAAAAACCACTTCTCCTCCAGTGCCCCTCAATTAGACAATAGGCCTGATTTATTCCTCACTGACTTATTCATGCAATGCCGCTGAGAGGAGCATTACTGAATCAAAATGGAATTAACTCAACAAATGTTTATTGAACACCTACTATGCACCAGGCCCTGTTTCATGTACTTGGGATATAGCCATGAATGAAATAAGCAAAGATCAGAGAACTTTCTAGCCAGGGAGACCAACAATGAACATAAATAAGTAAATGATACATTATGTGAGGTGACGAATGCTGGGGAGGAAAACTAAAACTAGACCAGGTGCGGTGAATCGGGAACACTGCTGGTGGAGGTGGGGCAGGTGGGTTGAAGGGTGGGCCTCATTGAGAGAGTGACATTTGGGCAAGTATTGAAGGAAGTGGGTGGAGGAGGTGGCAGCCAGGAGGCTACCCAGCTAGGAAGAGCCTTCCAGGCAGAGGAACATTCTAGAGCAAAGGCTCTACAGTGTGGTCTGGCCGGGGATGTTGCTGGAACAACAAGACTGGTGTGGCTGCCTCCAAGTAAGTGAAGGTCAAAGCTGGGTAGAGGGCTGAGGGGGCAGGGCTGCGTATACACCTCACACGCTTCCTGCCTGAGTGCCTAGGCCTTGGTGGGCAAGCGGGTCACAATCTTATCCAAGGTTGACCTCACTTTTGGACTCCAGGCCTTCTTTGGAAACTGATTCAACTCTGAGTCAAGGTTTTGCTTCATTCAACATTGTCAAGTTAAATTCTGATATGCAGCCTATGGCTCTCTCCTGGGCCAATTCAAAAGTGGCTTCATTACCCGCTGTTGATTACAGTTTCCCGGGCAAAGTTTCCTCCTGAAAGACAAGGGGCTTTTGCTTTGACTCTGGCTCTTTGCACTTCCCCCTCACAGACCAGAGCCCCAGGGGAACAAATCCTGGTTACCCAAGCAGGGAACTCGGTCTATTTAGGGGCTTCACCGAAGGGCTGTTGGAGAGAGGCTGTTTTCAGAGGGGCTTGTGCAATTGCAGAGACTTCCTTGCATCCCCCAGTGAATAGGGGAACAATTGCTGGTCTCCTCTTTGGACCTCTTGGCTTAGACCTTTTAGTGGGAGTTTCTTGGAAGTGAGGCTGCTTGGTCAACAGCAGACCTTAGTAGACACTTGACTCCATTCAGCATTGCACAAGGCACAGAGCTTTGGACAGGGTTGGATCGTTAACCCAACCAGTGTAAATATTCCCAAAGTGATTGACCCTTTCTCTCCTATTTTACTCCTGCCTCAGATCAAGCCAGTGGAAGCACTATTGACTGGACCTACAGCCAGGGCATCAAGTACTCCTTCACCTTTGAGCTCCGGGACACTGGGCGCTATGGCTTCCTGCTGCCAGCCTCCCAGATCATCCCCACGGCCAAGGAGACGTGGCTGGCACTTCTGACCATCATGGAGCACACCCTGAATCACCCTTACTGAGCTGACCCTTTGACACCCTTCTTGTCCTCCTCTCTGGCCCCACCCAGGCAACCAAATAAAGTTTGAGTGTACCAGGAACAGAATCCTGGGGCTTGCATGTGGAGTGTCTGCCTCTTCAAGCTGGGGCAAAAGTGACTTAGTTCCTGCAGGCCTCACTGGAAATGTGTGGGTGGTTGGACTAGATGACCCCTATATTCCCCTGCATTCCAACGTCCTGTGAAGTCGTATCCAAGTGGTGTCTGTTTTAATTAGACCACCCTGAGTTCAGCTCACCAGTGGGATGATTTGTTCATACCTTAGTAGCAAGCAGCAGCCACAGCTGCTAACCAAATGCCCGGCACCCCACAGTGGCATGGAATTCGGCATGTACAAAGGTCTAGCTAGCTGTGTCCATTCATCTATAAAAGCAATAACCTGGAAGATGAAATATAAGAATCCAGGTGGCCACTGCTGTCCAAAATAGACGTTGCAGCCAAGTAAAACAGATTACTAAAGAGCAAAATATCATCTTCCATTCCTGAATCAAATTGGAAGAAAACAATTGGATTAAATAAAATCATTAACTGAAGATAAAGAACCAATCCAAAGGCCAATCCCAAGACATTTTTAATTTTTAAATGTTTTTGGTAGAGACAGGGTTTTGCCATGTTGCCCAGCCTGGTCTTGAACTCCTGGGCTCAAGCAGTCCTCCTGCTTTGGCCTCCCAAAGTCCTGGGATTACAGGTGTGAGCCATAATATTTGGCCAAGATATTTTATTGACTGTATAAATTAATTATATATTCTGAAGATTTTGCCTTTAGGGATACAAGTCATCCACTTTTCATTTGCCACATCCTTCCCAGTGTCTTTGGTACACGGTTCTGCTCCCTCGTGTTTCCATCCACCCCACTCCTTCCCATTCTCCTGTTGAGACCACAGCTCCTAGGATTTAGCTTCCCTTCTTCAGCTTGGTGATCCTGATGTGTGTGATATTACAATTAGCAGCTAGCACGACTACATAAGATATCCCAACTTGTTTCAAAGCAAGAATCTCCCTTTTGGGCTGGCCACGGTGGCTCACGCCTGTAATCCCAGCACTTTGGGAGGCTGAGGTGGGCGGATCACGAGGTCAGGAGTTCAAGACCAGCCCGGCCAACATGGTGAAACCCTGTCTCTACTAAAAATACAAAAAATTAGCCGGGCATGGTGGCGCATGCCTGTAATCCCAACTACTCAGGAGACTGAGGCAGGAGAATCCCTTGAATCCAGGAGGTGGAGGTTGTGGTGAGCTGAGATTGCACCACTGTAGTGCAGCCTGGGTGACAGAGGGAGACTCCATCTCAAAAAAAAAAATTAAAATATATTTAAAACTAATAAATGCTTGTGAAATGGAGACATGAAAGTTGTTGTCCATCTCAAAAAAAGAAAGAAAGAAAAAAGAATCTTTGTTTCTTCCATATTGCTTCAGATGTGAATGTGGAGCAGGAGGTTTTCCCACAGACTCTGCTGGGGAGGTGAGTGGACTGGGGCTGGAGTGAGGATGGCAGCTTCTCCCTCTAGCAGCCAGGCCAGGTTTCAAGAAGCATCCAGCTCTGTTGACTTAAGTCTTTTCCACATAAAATGGCCTGAAGGTCAAAAATGCCTTTTTTTTAAAAAAAGGAACATTGATGGAATTTTCATCTTGGACTTTTATTATTGTTTTTGCTATCAACATTCTAAAGGTAAAAATAAAAAGAATGAGGGCTGGGCACAGTGGCTCACACCTGTAATCCCAGCATTTTGGGAGGCTGAGGCAGGGGGATTGCTTGACCCCAGGAGTTCGAGACCAGCCGGGGCAACATAGCGAGACCCCCCTAACCTCTACAAAAAATAAAAAATTAGCTGGGTGTGGTGGCATGCACCTGTAGTCCCAGCCAATCGGGAGGCTGAGGTGGGAAGAAGCCTTGAGCCCAGAAGTTTGCAGTTGCAGTGAGCCATGATGGCACCACTGCACTCCAACCTGGACAACCAAGTGAGACCCTGTCTCTTAAAAGAAAAAAAAAAGGATGAGGCTCTATGTATGTATTGTTACATTTTGTATGTATTTGTTACATTATTACATTATATTGTTTACATAAACTTATAAACATGTAAGTTTATGAGACAAGGTAAAATCGTGTTTCAGTCTTTACAGAAAGATGACCTAAAAGGTTTGATAACACCCTCTTCAAGTTATCTTTTAGAAAATGCTTCCCTTCAATCTATATAACGAGATTATAACTCTCTTTTCAAAACCCATTTTAACTGCTTAGTTTGAGTGAGCAGGAAGCTGATCATCTTTTGTTTAATGAAGACTGATAAGAGAAGAAATATTAAGTTAGCATGACAATTTATCATTTTATAAAACTGGATCACTAGACTTTTATGGTAGAATTGCTTAATTTAAAATAAACTGTGCTTCCTGACAGCAGGAACCACCTTGTTTGACATTCAATCCCCAATAGCATTAACAGTACCTGACACATAGATGCCCAATAAATACCTGTTGAGTGAATGCTCTCTACTTTTATTAGTGAATTCATAAATGTTATGATCTGTATGTTGTAGGCTTGCTGAAAATACCCTGTGCAAGTTATTTTGAATTCCCAGAGTTGAGTAAGTCTTAAGAAAGCTGAAGTCAAGGAATGAATGTAAATTGCACAAGGGCAAGGATTGCTTTGTTTTGTTCACCATTTAACCCCCACTGCTTGGCCAAGTGCACAGCACATAGTAATAATATAGATATTAATATCAATAATAATAAATGCTTGGCCAGGTGCAGTGGCTCATACCTGTAATATCAATACTCTGGGAGGCTGAGGTGGGAGGATTGCTTGAGCTCAGGATTTCAAGACCAGCCTGGGCAACACAGCGAGACCCAGTCTCTATAAAAAAACAATTTTAGGCTGGGTGTGGTGGCTCATGCCTGTAATCCCAGCACTTTGGGAGGCCAAGGTGGGCAGATTGCTTGAAGTCAGGAATTTGAGATTAGCCTGGCCAATATGGCAAAACCCCGTCTCTACTAAAAATACAGAAATTAGCCAGGAAGTGGTGCATGCCTGTAATCCCAGCTACTCGGGAGGCTGAGGCATGAGAATTGCTTGAAACCAGGAGGTGGAGGTTGCAGTGAGCCAAGATTGTGCCACTGCACTCCAGCCTGGGTGACAGAGGGAGACTCCGTCTCAAAAAAAAAAAAAAATGAAATATATTAAAAAATAATAAATGCTTGTTAAATGGAGACAAGAAAGTTGTTGGGTTTTTTTTTTGTACTTTCAAGTATGGGAAGAGATTTACATTTTGTTTGTGGATACATATTTTTACAAATCTATGGGTGAAAACACTTAAAATTGTTAAGTAAAAACATAAAGCTAAAAGACAATTTTGGAAAATACTGCAACTAAAAATGAAAGTATTGATATGAAAATAAATATTAATAACCTAAAAGACAATTTTGGAAAATATTGCAACTTAAAAATGAAAGTATTGATATGAAAATAAGTATTAATAACCTTGAGGGGTTAAAATAATAAAAAGGGTTAAAGAAAACGACTAACATTTCAAAAGAAAAATAGGCAATTCCACTAAGAAGAAACACAAACAAATCAATACATGTACGAAAGATACTGATCCTCTAAGTGATTTCTTGTTCATTAAGGAGAAATGAAGATATTTTTCTCTCATCAGATTGGCAAAGAATAAAAAGACTGATGACTCCAGTGTTAATGTGTAGTGCTGGTGGAGCAGAAACCGGCACCACCTTCCCAGAGGGCAAATTTGGCAATATAAATCAAAATTATAAATGTATTGTGTCTTTGATCCAGAAAACCCACATGGAAGAATTTACTTTATAAAAGTATTTGGACGGATTCAAAAATATGTATGTACAAGATTGGAAAAGTAAAAAATAAAAAACCTAGATAATTACCAGTCTTGATGCTGATCTGACACACCAACACACTGGAACAACACGAAACCATTAAGGGCTGTGTTGACATGGAAAAATGTTCACAACATACTAAGTGAAAGAAACTGGCTATAAGATGGAAATGTTATAAAACTGGATTGTGGTGATGGTTGCACAATTCTGTAAACTTACTCAAAATCATTGAGTTGTACACTTAAAATGGGTGAATTTAATGGTATGTGATTTATACAATACAGTTGTTTTAAAAAAAGAAGCTGGATACAAAATACTGAGTCTGGATCCCATCTTGTTTAAAAGACACACACACACACACACACACACACACACACACACACACACACACACACACACACACACACACACACACACACACACACACACACACACACACGCTTTCTTTCTCTCTCTCTTCCTGGAAGGATATAGCCCCCAATAATAATAATGATTAACCTGGGTAGTGGTGGTGGTAGTTTTCCTTTTTGTGCTTCTCAGCATTTCTCGCAATGAGCTTTTATAATCAGCTTTTATAATGGGCAGGGAGTGAAGGGAGCTATTTCAAACACAGTAGATAACCTGTGTGTAAAGTTATCTAACATCGGTGTATTATCAACATCAAACAGCTAAATGGCCATCTTAGTTTTTGCTCAGATTCTTTTGATTTTTCTAAACTCATTTTTTCTGCTCCGGTATTATGTTTCATCATCTTGCCCAGAACGCGGCAGTTTGTCTTACCTTCAGAAAAATTTACACTCCAAGATACAGCTGGAAGCAGCAGTGTTTCTACCAAAGGAAGAGATTACTCAGCTCATGCAGTTGGGGGCCATTCCCCCTCCTACACCTTGTAGCTTGATGAAAATTCCCCAAACCCCTTCCTGCTCACATTCAGTTCTTGTAGCAATCTTGGGAATTGATTATGCTAATGCCTATTCCCCAGGGCCTTTGAAAACCTTTATTTTCAAATGAACTCATTTTACTTTTTACTCAGACCACTACATATGGTTCTCTAATGGCCTGTGGGCCCAATATTGGTGGTCTATGAGAATCCTTAGGGTAGCCTCTTGAATTAACACTCAGATATGCACAGCTAGCTTTCTGTCTTTGGCCTAAAGTTAAAATGAGAATGTCATTGAATACAATCCAGATATGACCTCACTGGTCCTTCATCCAGTGCAGGGCGCTTCATCACCCTGGCAATTGTTCTGCAAGGGTGAGTGGGACGAGGTGGATTTGAAGATGCACAGGGACTCTTGCTTTAAGGACTACGGCAACATCATTCTGTGAACACACTAAGACCCAGATGCTACTCAGATGAAGCTGATATGACTAACCGTAACATTCAAATTGGCCAAATCAAAGAGAAGCTCTCAGAAAAGCACAGAGCATGCATCATCACATCTAAAAAACTGTCAAAGGGTAATGAATTCTTCCCCAAAGCTTTCAGGATCTGCATTAATTTGGCAACTCAAACACTGAGCATCATCCAACAACCTCAGAGACTGGGATTGCCAAATGTTTATTGCCAAACTAAAAGGAGAAAATGGAAAGTCTTCTGCTTAACCACAGTAGTGATATCGGCTACCTTTTTAGAAGAGTGCAGTAGAATAAGGGCTCTGCTGACAAGGACTGGGGCAAGGAGGTTTGCCTCTGCTTCCCCCAGGAACTCAGGCCTATGGCCATCGCCAATTCATGCAACTTATGTTTCAGCCGAAATCAGAAACACCACCACAAAGGAAAGAAAAGATCAGGCACAAATCATATCAATATGGTTTATTGAATGAATGGCTCGACCTATCAGGAAAACAGCCTACTTTTTTTCCCCTACAATATAATTAAAAGTTTGTAATTCTCATTCCTTAAGTGGTACTTCGCAAGGTGTCCATTAACAGACAAAATAACCTCGGAAGCCCTGGAGCACCTGTCTTCAAGATAAGACACCAGACACAGGCGGTGGAAATGTGGAAATACATATTCCCCAGAGCAGATGTTTCAGTTCCTGAATTTCCATCGCCTTTTGTGCAGGCAAGCGGAGGAAAGTTTTCAAAAGAATCTCCGCTGACTAGGAGGGAAGGGAATAGCCAAGGGAAAGGTACATTTTCACGGTAAGTTAGGGGCATCACCAAAGGAGAACACGGCTGTGCCCACCCAGAGTGAGAAGCACAGAGCAGAGTGGCTGAAAGAACACCCTCTGCAGCCACAGTTCTCAGGCTGGCTCCTGGCTTTTCTACCCTCTAGCTCAGAGACTGAAGGCAAACCTGAATCACTTAATTGCTACCCGAACCTCAGTCTCCTCATCTGAAAATGGGAGTGCCCGCCTCATCAGACTGTTGTGGAAATTAAATGAGTCAAAACATATAATGAAGAATCTAGGAGCAAAGTAAGCTCTCCACAAACATTGGCTAGTATTATTATTTTCTGGAAATCTTCAAGATTTGAAACAAAAGAGAAAACCCACTCTTAGATGGGGGTGGTGTGTGACCTGTGCGTGCTGAATTCTGGAGGATACTTTAAGCCTGGCAGAGACAGTTAGGGTAATAACACCCCCAATAGCTCTCTGGGTACTTCCTGTAGAGGGAGATCTAAAAACCTCAGGGTTTTGAATGCCTCGCCTACAAAGGCAGGATACACAAGGGGGACAGAAGATAACGAGCTTTCTGGGTCTCCAGCATGACAGATTAGCACTGAGTGGCCACCACAGTGGGCATCACATCCAAACTTCAATCTTGACAGGTTCAATTCATTTATTCATGAACACTTATTAAGGGCCACTGTCATAGGGTTGGTGATTTTCACTCTCTGGGAGCTTACAGACAAAATAATTGCAACAGGAAGACATATTGATATCCTTTAAAAGATGCAGCCCATCCGTACACAGCATTTGAAAAGTGGCCTCTCTTTGCCTCACATTTTACCAGGTGCTTCAGGATGTTACACAGGTGAGAATTTGCTTCTGCACAGAACAAAGAGGATCAGCAACAGAGAGCGGGGCCATCAGGGGATCGCAATGTGACAGATACAGTTTCGAAAACACATAAAATCATGCACTGAATCCTGTTCTGCCTGAATTCAAGGCTGACAAATTTCCACCATTACATTTTTTATGTTGTAATTGACCTGTGTATCCATTTAAAGATGTCGTAATAATAATTTCAATAATTATTGTAAATCTAGGAAAGTATTACTACCCAATGTATTCTGAACATTTTGGAAGCACAATGTTATTTATTGCTTTTGCATGAAAAAAATTTGTTAGTGAAAAATTAATGGATCTGCATGTGAGTACTCAACATGCTCACATAATTAAACTGGTGAATTATATTCCACACGTTTGCGGTGTTTCCTGGGGAAAAAAAAAGTATTGTGGGAGTTAAATCTTTGAAAGAATTGGGAAGAAAATAAACACACATTAAAGACACTGAGAATGTTTTGGAACTGGGGAAAGAAAGGTTCTTAATGATTATCTTCAGAGTAGAGCAAGAAGGTGGTCATGGATTTAAATCCAGGTGGACAGAAACTAATTATTCGCTCTAAAAAAGATAACATAAAAGACAGAATCTATAGCCAATAAACAACATGACAGAAACCAAAACCAACACAAGAAAAATTACCTATGTATTTCTTCCTAGCCTAGGACTCTGATTTCACTTACATTCCACAAGGGAATTAGAGAAAACACGGTTTTTGTTTTGTTCTGTTTTCTTGGTCAAGTAGCCTAAAGTCTAATTTTTGTATAATTTAAATAGCACCACAGGAAAAATCCCTGAGCAACTAATGAATGTTATTTGTTCTCTTTTCATTCGGATTTATACCAAGCCCAATATGATTGTGCTGGTCCTGGCTAACCACTAAAGGTTAAAAAAAAAAAAAAAAGATAAAATGAATGCAAGCCACTTAAATCATTCCACACTTTTCAAGAGATTGAGCCTGACATTATTACAGCCCAGGGTGTTCCTTTTGTTTTCAAATAAGTAACGTAGCTTTCTCTTTTCTCCCTCGATTTCTGCCTCTCTTCTTCTCTCTGCCCTCCCTTCTTCCCATTTCCTTGCTGCTTTCCTTCTTTTCTCCCTTCCTTAAACACAAACCCCTTTAAAGCATTTAAGGTATTATTTAAACTTTGGCCATCACTGCTGTTCAGATGGCGCTGTAGTTGTACATCGATGAAGCACCTTCCGTCTCAGGGTTCACAAGCCCCAGACAAGGGCAGCTAGTCAACCCCTGAGATGCTGGCAGGAAGCCATGATCCAGTTGTTGAAGGTGGCTTCAGTCCCAGCCTGAGGAGGAAAAGAAACCCAGGCTTTCTGACTGGAGAGCTGAGGCCCCCTGCCCTAATTGGACTGATTTCCTGGTTCATTTATTTTTTTTAAAAAATGCTTTCCTAGGAGATGCAGCAAAAATCACACCAGTCTCCTGTGGCTCCCCCAAATCATCTCGACAGAAAAGAAGAGAGAAGTTGGCAGTTTTCAGCATATTAATAGCAAACGACAAATTAATAACTATGTACTTTAATCTTCAACATTCATAATTGCACAAAGCATCACTGGTCATTTAAATAATACATGTCAATTAATCTAATGAAGAAACTGGCAAAGTAGAATGTTAAAAGCAATACCTCGAGCACGTAAAGCATGTTTGATATTAACATTTAACATGCAAAACGCAGAATTAGAACAGCTCTTTTGAGCATGGTTATTTAAAATCCTTACCAACGGGGCAAAGCAAGCACTGTGGAGAAATACACATAAACATATTCAACCTGCCAGATCTCTCAGGTGAGTGCACACCAATTCTAATAGGTCTGGCTGACCTGGCTTTCCACATATATACAGTGGTTTCTAACACTCCAAAGTTGTCTGACAATGGGAATGCAGAATCGGAACAAGGAGGGAAGACCATTTACTTTCAAAATAGCATCCGGCAGGGAAGTCTCAACTCCTGACAAGTCACCTTTAAAACGGCATAACCAGAACTTTGTTACAGAGAAAAATATTTTTTCCTTAAAAATGTGTATGTGGCAAAAATGGCCGAAAATCTTGTCCATGCTAGGGGAAAGTTGAGTGTGGAAAAATGTGCATTTTTCTATCTACGCTGTAAAGAAAATACAAAGCCAGAGCATTTTGGCATTAGCAAAGGCTGAACTAAGTTCTCAGGCAATAAATTTATGGGGAAACATGACAGGCTCCTCATTAAAGCTATGTGTACGTTGGCTGAATTTTATACAAGATTCTTGAATCTTGCGGAAAATTGGGCATGGCTTGACATCTGAACAATGTCCCTGGTTTGTTTGATTTCTAAAGCATTGGAAAATGTTGCACTTTGGAAATCAAGTAGAGAATAAACACACTCTAAAACAGAACTGGGCTGAATCTGAAAGTTATTTTTCCATATGTCTCTGTGAGATATTTATTACGTTTATTTCTCATACAAACACAGCCCCCATGCTAGAAATACTGTGGTGAATTTTTTTTTTTTTTTTGGTGGCGAGAAAATAGTACTGTTAAGGCAAATCTTACCCTGTAGCAGTTACCAGCAGGACAGGCAATTTTCAGTTGGCTTTTCAGAAGCTGGTTGCCATGACAAAGAGCACAATTTATTCCTCAGTCCCTTATCACAGCTACGATCACAGACCATAAAAATTAACACAGCTCTTTTCCATCTGATTTCAGAGTTCCTCATCCTTACCTGAGGCCTTTTGTTCCCCCAATTAAATGGAATGAATGTCAGTCATTTAGCAATTCAATTAATGCTGATTCAAAATTCCGGCCAAAACCAGCATCTATAATCACAACTTCCTAATCACAGTTCAGTCATGAGAATGAAAAGTAAGCAGGAAATTGCACTAATTACTCAATTAGACTAATACTGTATTTCTAAGCAAGGGCTTACGAGGTTGTCAGCCCTGACAAAGGACTTTGGAGTCCTCTTCACCTTGTGTGTCCACAGTTGTCCAACCAAAGCTGGTATTTTCAAGTGGCCATAATTTCTATCCATCTAACATGGATGGACTGAAGCTGGGCAATGGGTGTCATAACTGATATACTGACCACAAGTGAGGGCCGCTTTGGTGGGCTTCAAGGGGCACAGGCCGGTGTGGTGGCCAGGGCTTTCCCATGAGAGGCCCTCCTCCCTGGTGTGAAGACACCCACATGCACACCTTTCTGGCTCCAGGAAAATATCTAATAAGGGGAGCATTCAGTGAGTGTACAGCTACTCTCCTCATCTTCAATTTGAGGGAGCACACAGGCACTGGCTTCCATACTCGAAACAGGGCCTGCAATATGCTGGGCAGAGAGCTCCCTGTTGAGTGAGCCTACTGGGGTGGGGTCTTTAGGCGGCTGGAACCTAAGGCTCATCTGCACCCTTGGAAACAGCTTCTCACACCAAGACTGCCCGGAGAAGCCTTCATGAAGTCAAGAACAGTGAATGGAAAGGTGGTTGGGACAGGCACAAGGGCAGATGTGACTGAAGTATTTACAAAACAACAAAGAGAGACCCAACAAGCTGGACCTTATCAAAAAAAAAAAAACAACTAAAAACTTAGATCCTTTTTTCCTATACAGTTTCACAAGACTTAAATATGCTGTAAACAACAGGGAGGACACTAGAGCCTGTCACACCTCTGGTTTTTGTGGTCACCTGTCAAAATCCTTCCCGAGGTGGTCTCCTGAGGGGAGAGGAATTGCAGACAGGGAGAGGGAAGAGGGCCTATCCCATACGTATGTCATGGTCTTTCCTCTGCAGAAGTTTCTGGAAATGACCCAACTTGGGAAATGCTCAGGGGTTCCGAAAAGAGGAAAAACATTTATTTGCCTAAGTGAGACAAAGTCTTTACTTCCAGGGTTTGCCTTGCAGGTGGCCACTGCTGAGGGAGCGGGGGTTTGAGTGGCTGGTGGGGTTGCCACCAGGCAGATTCTGAGCGCTTCGGGCACCAGGCACCTTGGACTCTCTTCCAGAGGAGTTAGCTTGGTTCAGTTGGCCTGAAGGGAGCAAGAAAGAAGGAACAGAGCTGCAAGAATGATTCCAGGGACAATCTGCCAAGTACAGTTTTAAGCTAATGAAGTCCTAGCCTACAACCACTTTTAAGCTAATGAAGTCCTATGCAGTATCTACTTTAGGCCAGTGATGACCTACTCCTCATCCTTGAGACCAGCCTGAAGGTGGGGAGGGGGACAGAAATGAAGGGAAACCCAGATAGGTTTTTCTTCCCTTCCTCTCCATCATCCCCAACAAACCTAGTCTGTCCTCCACTACTTCCTTGGTAGAGAGGATGCAGACGAGGAGTGATTTGGGGAAAGAAAAGAGAAAGCAGTATGGTGAAACTAAGGTAGGAAGCCAAACCACGGAGGCTCTCAGAGTGGAGAAGCAAAAGCTGCAGAAGGAATCGAGAACTTTCCAAGAAGGAATCTGAATGTCTGATGCTTAACTCCTCAATTTTACCTGAGATATACTTTTTGATGAAGTCTCTACATTTTTGCCTGGGCGCGGTGGCTCATGCCTGTAATCCTAGCACTTTGGAAGGCTGAGGTGGGTGGATCACTTGTGGCCAGGAGTTTGAGACCAGCCTGGCCAATATGGTGAAACCCTGTCTCTACTAAAAATACAAAAAAAATTAGCCTGGCGTGGTGGCGGGCACCTGTAATCCCACCTACTCGGGAGGCTGATGTGGGAGAATCGCTTGAACCACGGAGATGGAGGTTGCAGTGAGCCAAGATCATCCCATTGCATTCCAGCCTGGGTGACAGAGCAAGACTCAGTCTCAAAAGAAAAAAAAAAAAAAAAAAAGTCTCCATGTTTTGATAAAGCCTCTCTTCAATGGGTAATTCTTGCCACTATCTGGGGTCACCTCCACTGCCTCCCCTCCCCAGCACCTGTAACACACCTCCCTAGTATTTTAAGAATCTAAATATAGGAGATGAAGGTTTTCATATGATGAGGTGATATTCAAAGCTACAAACCAAACATTATCTTTAAAGGTCAAAAGATCTTACTAGGATGATCTGCAGGCCCTTGCTCCTCTTCCAGATAATATTCTATCTTTTTTAAGTCTTCTGGGGTAAATCTCCATTTATTCTCAGCTGGTAGGGGTGGCCCTTTGGGGCTGGATCGTTTCCGGGCAGACCCAGGAGGAAGGGCCTGCTGGCAAGATGCTGGCAGGGAACCAGTAATCAGTCCTTCCGGGAATTTTTGAGCTAAGACTTTTAGACCTAGGTTTGGAAAAGCATCAGAAAAAGCTGCATTAATATGGCAAGGCCAGGCCAAAACCTGGAAAGAAGCCTGCATGTCTTCTCATCTCTGGTCATCAAGTTGAGGCCAACACAAGGACATGAAATCTTTCTTAACTATTTCATCATTAAGCAAATTATACCAGAAAATATCTGTTGTTACATGGGATTCTGAGAATTCCACAAGAAATCCTTTTGCTCGAGTCTTCAGCATTAGGGCTTTGTGACAGAGCCCTGAAGCAACATCAGGAATTAAAAACATGTGCTGATGAAGCTAAGGGAAGTTTCACATAACTCCTGACTCCTTTCAGCCAGCATGGCTTTTTCTCTTTCCAGAACACTGAATTCTGAGCACCAAGAGAGAAAAGGGGATGCAGGTGGGACTGAAGGATGATCAGCCTTTGAAGTCCTAAGCAGACTATCACCTTACTCACCTCCGGAAAGCATGAAGAGGTTTTCAAATCCACGCTCGCACATGGTGGTGGCCGCCTGACTGGCCAGCCTTTCATCTTCATCATATAGAATGATGATTTTGCCATGGGCATTTTTCTAAGAGTCAGATGAGTTAAGGTTCCAAGGCACTGGGCTGATGTCCCAAGACTACGAGAAACCCCCAAGGAATAAAGGTCAGGTCCACCTGTCTGAGTTCCTGGGAACGATGGACAAGCCCATTCCTGCCGTCACACCAGCAGGGACTGGATGGTTTCCCGTCATGGAAACCACACAAGCTGGAATTCGTTTCTTTTGCAAACTGATGTTACCATGATCTAAAAGACAGCACTAGCTCCGGACTTTACATCCTTTAGCTCTCTTATCCCTACGACCCTGGAAAGTAAATATTACAATCCCCATTTTACAGATGAAGAAATAGAACAACTGCTATGCCTAATGTGTCCACTGAAGCCTATTTACGATAGTAAAAATGTGGGAGCCATCTAAAAAGTCCAAAATAAAGCACTAGTTTAGTAAATCATAGTAAATCTGAAGATATCACACAGCATCAAAAATGTGGTTTACAGAAGGCTTGCATCAGCATGGGGAAATACATCGGAATATGAACTGAAAAAAAGCAGGATACTAAATTACATATATAGTAAGGTTTCAACTTTGTTAAAAAAAAAAAACACCCAGCATACAGTCTGGAATAAAATATACTAATAATGTAACAGAAGCCACTGCTCAACTGTGTGATTAAAAGATATTTCAATTTTCCTTTTAATAATTTTTGGTATTTAAATTATTTTCTGCTTGTATAATTTTTATCAATGAAAAAATTAAAATTTTAAAAGAAAAAATTAGAATAGAAAAAAACCCTAAGTTCTGCTATGGAAAGTTTTCTGGGAGGAAAAAAACTCTCTTAGGACTAACTCTCAATGGATCCTAACTCTTAACCTAGTGTCTTTTGGCCCAGGGCAAGACGGTTTGAAAGCATCCGCCTAAAGAATCAGGATTCTCCGCAATAGCTAGGAATCCAAATTCTAAAATTTGCTCAGCCGAATAATATCAAAGGTCCTTCACAGCATTCTTAACAGGAGCGTGGTTCATGATAACTGATTCTTACAATCCTCATACCACCCAATTCCTTAAAATGCAACAAAGGATACATATTCAAGAATATCATTTGAATAAGGGTTCATTGTTCTAGACAGAGTTGCAATTGGGTAACTGTAAGCTGCGAAGAGAAGAAAAAGTTTAGGAAGTCTGTTGTTCTCTTAATACAACTTGGCCTCAATTCCCAGCTGGTTTAAAATCTAAGAGTTAAATACATCTTCAAAATCCATGAGCTGCTGGGCATGGTGGTTAACACCTGTAGTCCCAGCACTTTGGGAGGCCAAGGTGGGTGCACTGCTTGAGTCCAGGAGTTTGAGACCAGCCTGGGCAACATGGTGAGGCCTCATCTCTATAAAATATACAAAAACATTAGCCGGGTGTTGTGGCCTATGCCCATAGTCCCAGGTACTCGAGAGGCTGAGGCAGGAGGATCACTTGAGCCCAGGAAGGCAAGGCTGCAGTGAGCTGTGATCGCGCCACTATGCTGTAGTCTTGGCAACACAGCAAGGTATTGACAAAAAAAAAAAAAAAAAAAAAATCAACAAGCCATAAACCTAAACACTTCTGTGAAAGAAAAGAAAGAGCACTATAAACAAAGTATGAAGCTTCACTTCCCTGCTTTTGACAGCCATGTGTGAAAATCAGCAGCCTCTCAGAGTATTTTATGGTGGAGCCAACCTTATAGGATTCCATAATGGATCCAGCTAACATACGGTTTCCTTAACTGTCTACCATGGGCTGTGGTTCCAGCCTGCCTAGACTCAAGAGCAGGCTCTCTGTTCTTGAGAGTGAGGCACTTTAAAGCCTTCTATCTCTTACCTCCAACAATGTGGCACTGCTGGTAAGAATCTCTATCACGCACATCTAGCAGCAGGAAGGGGCAGTCAGGATAAGGTTTGTCTTTGGTATGGGGCTCTGCTTTCTTCACTGGCCCTTTGTCTAGATCCAGTTCCCCAAC
Source organism: Hylobates moloch (assembly GCF_009828535.3). Classification (NCBI taxonomy): domain Eukaryota; kingdom Metazoa; phylum Chordata; class Mammalia; order Primates; family Hylobatidae; genus Hylobates; species Hylobates moloch. The sequence goes on from NW_026652276.1 coordinate 211,257,569, forward strand.
ACCACTGATGACACTGCAAGTGAAAAAGTAGGTCAGCAGAAACTAGTCAGAGGTTGGTGGCTTAAAGGTCGAACGTGTTTCTTCAGAATAGTGAGGTGAGTGCTCAATGTCTTTTCAAAGGACGCTTCAAAGGGAAAGGAAAATGGATGTGGTGTCTTAGTTCTGCCTCTGAATGCAGAATCCTGTGGATTTCCTCTTCTACTGCACTGGACCCCACAGAGGAGACCCACATGTCCACACTCACCTTCAGACAATGCATGTCAGTGCATCACATGGCTGAGGGGTTAGGGACTGAAGGGCACATGCTGCCTCTAGCCACAAGAGCAGCATCAGAGGGAGAAAGAAGGGAACTGTGAATCCAGTGGAGCAAAAGAGGGAAGAATATGGTTGGTAGGACAGGAAAAAGGAAAGACATTTCTTTCTAGGTATAAGTAATGTAAAGTAACAATAATGCTTTATATATTTCATATATGTAGTCAGTGACCTATCTGCTATGGTATTGAGTCTTAATACTTACATAGCTCTCTGTACTTACTTCAGTTTTGTAGGTTACAACATTGAGGTTGATGAGGCTTTAGATTTGGTAGCATTCACAGAAGGAGGCAGAGGAAGAGCTGGGATTAAAATGAGGAAGCTAACCACTGCCACTAACAGTTCTAATTCTAAGGTCATTCAATCACTAAAACTGGTCACCACCTTAATATTATAGGGAAAATGTGGTAAAAACATGAATCAAAGTAATAAGAAGACTAGGTGTTATGAACAAAATGGCAAGCAGTCAAACATCCTCACTGGAATAAGAAGATGGTTACTTTCTTAGGAAATATTAAGACACATATGCTAAATCACAGATTAGTATGTAGCATAGCTCCTTTCCCATAACAGCAAATCAAATTCTGCATTTAAATCCAATAAACACTATAACTCTATGCTATATAGTGCATATTTTGTTGAACCAAAGGAGAAGAACATCTGTTTGATAAGAAACTGCATCCTCAGTGGAAGTCCTGTTGGCCTATCTCTTCTTGAGTGCAATTTTAGAGTCCTTTCGCAAAAGTAACTATAATAATATAAAGCTAAAAGAATAATAATGATAATAATAACTAATAACTAATTTCTCCGGAACTATTTTATCAGTCAAAGGGATGGACATCTGCTGAAAATCAGTACTGTCTTATAATCAACAGTTAGTATTAGTGAGAAAGTACTACACGGACTAAAGTCCATGTAATCCATGGAATAAGGAGGCCCATGCCTTAGAAGAAGGAGCAGAAAAATAAAATAAAAAGAAGGAACAGCCACATTCAGCTTTAGAATAAACACCAAGTACTGCTTTTTCCTTTGCACCTACTTAGTATCAGAGCACTATGTGTGGCACTGTCACTTCTGGACAGGGTATTATAAGCTGCAGCAGTCGGAAAAGGGGGAAAAATCATACTCTCTGAATCAAAAGATAGCATTTGTAAAGCTAATTCCTCATAACAAACTTACATGTAGGAGGGAGAAGAATGGAACTGAGAAATGAAAATTAAACTCTCCTATTAATATATTCTCACATTAACTCAGTAAGAATGCGGTGAAAAAGATTCAGGAGGTAGCATTTATATAAAGAGAAAGTAGAAGGCTGGGATTAAAATGTGAGACTTTACTCCTGCCAGTTCTGTTTCTAAGGCAAGAAAAAAAAAAGATCCCTGAAACTGGCCTCTAGATTAATGTAAAGGCAAAATGCAGTGAAAATATGAATCAGCTTCGAGTACCTCTGAAGAGTTGAGCGGCTGGAGTCCCCTGCTCCTGCGTTGTTTATGAACTGCTCAGGGCTCGGCGACTGCTCACCTGGATTTCCTTTCCCATTGGTCCTGGCAGTGGTTTCGGCATCAGGGTCTGAAGCTGCAGAAGCATTGTCTAATATTTACAAATAAAGAAATAATTAGACTGAACCTCAGGATTTGTATTTACTTATTAGTTCCACTGACATTAAGTCAAGAAAAGGAAATCTTATAATCATTATTAAATTGTTGTGGAAGTGCTAATGTACAAGTTCCCAAAGTGTAGAGGACCCCACACATCCCCAAGGCCCTTTCAGGGGATCTGCAAGGTAAAAACTATTTTCATAAGATGTTACTTGTCTTTTTTACTGTGTTTATATTTGCACTGATGGTACAAAAGACATGGTGGATAAAGCTGCTAGCGTGTTAGTAAGAATCAGGGTTGTGGCACCAAACTTTATTAGCAATCATCATATTCGCCATCATGGATGCATTCACAGTAAATCAGTATGGCAGTCACACTAAAAGAAGGTCCCTGTTAAAGCAGTAACAGTTACTATTCTTATTAAATCTCACCTTGAAGTAAGTACACGCTTTTTTTAATGTTCTGTGTGATGAAGTGAGGAGTCCACATACAATTAAGTTTGCTACATACCAAATTACCAGGGTTATCTCAAGGAAAAGTATTAGTGTGATTGCTGAGTTGCAGGCTGAACCAGTAACTTTTCCTATGCACACCATTTTTGCTTAGAAGAAAAACTGACAGAAAAACTATGGTTAGTTAGACTTGTGTATTTGGCAGACATTTTCTCAAAAGTGAACTAAATAAGCCTGTTTGTTATTTCAGGGAACACTACTGATGGCATTGTTGCCAATGATTATATTTTAAGCAAAACTCAGAATTTTGGAAACTATATTTGCCATCAGGAACTGAAGTATGGAGAGCTGCTTCCCCATGCTTACAGATCTTTTTGGTAAGATAGATAGTGAGAATAATATATGTGATTTTTTTTGACAGTTGTATAATAAAATGTATTAACCTTTGGGAAGATCTTCGTAACTCAGTGAACCAATATTTTCTAAATGGCCAGTACATGATGTTATACAATCATGCATGGGTAAAAGATTCAAAGTATAAGAGAGTAACACTGAAAGTGCCTGATTTTAATCTAACAGTATGAAAGATTCATTGGTATGATTTCAGATTCTACATTACAGCTAATCCTTAAGAAACTAGTAGTTGTCAAGTTTTATCTAAAAGGGCTATTAAAATACTTCTCCCTTTTCCACCTACAGGTTTGTGTGAGCTGGATTTTCTTCACACACTTTAACACAAACAGCACATCACCACAGACACCGCAGAAGCAGAGAGGAAAATCAGCAATCCTTTCATTAAACCAGACACTAAAGAGATTTACAAAATATGCAAACCAATGATGTTCTCAGCAAAATTTTGTCTTGGAAATAATGCTATTTTTCATAAAAAGATGTTATTCATGTTTGTAATGGGTTTAGTATGGTTATTTTTAAGTGAAATAATAAAGAAATACTGTTTCAGTTCCCAGTTTAAATTTTTAACACACTAAATATTAATAGACATAAAGCACACAAACCAAAGCTCTTTGGGATCTTCAATAATTTTTCATAGAGTGGAGGAAGAGAACAAAATGTTTGAGAATTTGCTGTTCTAACCAATACAGTAAAATTTAAAAAATAATAATAATAACAGGGCGGGCGTGGTGGCTCACGCCTGTAATCCTAGCACTTTGGGAGGCTGAGGCGGATGGATCACTTGAGGTCAGGAGTTCGAGACCAGCCTGGCCAACATGGCGAAACCCCATCTCTACTAAAAATATAAAAATTAGCCAGGTGTGGTGGCAGGCACCTGTAATCCCAGCTACTCAGGAGGCTGAGGCAGGAGAATCACTTGAACCTAGGAGGCGGAGGTTGCAGTGAGCTGAGATTGTGCCACTGCGCTGCAGCCTGGGCAACAGAGCAGGACTCCATCTCAAAAAAAGTAAATAAATAAAAATAAAAATAACAAGTCTTATTATTAAAGAGGATATTAAATTTATTTTGCATATGATATGATAACACACCTAGAAATTTTAAGAGAATAATATGAGAATCAGTGCAATAAATATGTGGTTAGATAAAAGAAATGCTAAAATATTTGTCCTATACACCAATTAAAAAATAACAGGAAACAAATCTCATATACAGTAACAACTGCAGCTATAAAATACACTCTCTGGTGGGGGGAGGGGGGAGGGATAGCATTAGGAGATATACCTAATGTAAATGACGAGTTAATGGGTGCAGCACACCAACATGGCACATGTATACATATGTAACAAACCTGCATGTTGTGCACATGTACCCTAGAACTTAAAGTATAATAAAAAAGAATGTATATATAAAAAAATATATATATATATATTCTCCAAGAAATGATCCTAAACTGAATGTAAATAACCTATAAAAATGTATCAATCCTTTATAGGACTTATAAAAATTTTACTTAGAGGCCTTAAAGAAGACCTCAATGACGAGAGTAACATACCCTGCATGTTCCTGATTGGGCAAGTAAAACTAAAATGTTAGTCCCTCCCAAATTTAACTTTTGTCCTTAGTACTAATCCCAAAGGGATTTTTTTTAAAACTTAAAAGGATTTAAAAAATAACAAGAGTAAACACACACACACACACACACACACACACACACACACACTCAGATCCTTTTTTCCTATTCAGTTTCACAAGACTTAAATATTCTGGAAGCAATATGTACCCATGGGTTTTTGATGTGTTGGTTTTTGATATGTATGAGGAAATAGGAAAATATATGTATATACATACATAATTAGGGGTGATTTGGAGACCTGCCTTATGAAATAGTAACATATGGTAAAAAGATAAATGATCAAAATAGTACAGCACTACAACCAGAACAATGGAATATAATAGAGAACATGGAAAATAATATAAATAAAAAGTCAATACATCCATATCACAAATCAGTGGGTAAAGGGAGAACTACTGAGTATATGGTGCTAGGAATATTTCTCAACTATCTGGAAAAATCTAATTCAGATAATCACCTCGTGTCATATATCAAAATACATAACAGATGGTTTAAATGCAAACAAACAAGCCAATAGATTGTTCGTTACAAAATGTAGGTAAATAATTTACCAACACTGAATTTTATGAGTCTAAAGCAATAAAAGAAAACAACAGTACAGACTAACAGATTTGATCATGTAAAAATGCAACCTCATATATATCAAAAACCAACACAAAAAAAATTAAAAGGTGAATAACAAATTAGGAAAAAGATTTGTAACACATATGAATTAAGAAGGTTAATATATTTAATTTATAGATTTAAAAAATTAACTAGCTCTTTAAGATAATGTGAAAAGAGTAAAAATGCAATAGGATCATGTGCACGAGGTAAAAATGCAAGTAAGATTAAATTATTAACAGGGAAAGGAAGTCTTTCCCCCACCGAAGACATGCAGGCCCTCCTGCCTCCTTCCCCAAGGGAAGTATCAGTATATTAAACACTTTCACGTATTTATGTCTCATTCCAGAAGTAAAACATTTACATGTGCTTGCATATATTCTACTTCTTCCCCCTTTTACAAATCCAGGAGAATTCTATTCATATTATTTTATACTTTGGGTTTTTGTTTTATTGTTGTTTCATTTTTACTTAATATAGCCTGGAAATTGTTCCAACTAATCAAGATTTTTTTCTCATCCATTGTCAAGTTAGTATTGTTCTCCATTGTATAAAGATATCATAATTATTCAGAACTCACAAATCAATAAGAAAAAGATGAACATCCTATTACAAAGAAAGCAAAAAGAGCACGTAAACTCCTTAAAAAAAGAAATATGTATTTATGACCAGTAAACACACACATAGAGCATAATCTTACTATCAAATAAATAAAAAACTATTAGATACTATTTTTCACCTATTGAACTGGAAAATATTTACAGAAATGATAATTATTCAGCTTTGGCTAGGATGAGGAAAAACAGGTCTTGTCATTCACTCTTGGTGGGAATGCAAACAGGTAGAACCATGCTGGAGAAAATGTGGCAATCAGCACTGGGTGTCTAAAATGGTTCCACCCTTTGACCCTCTGCAACAATTTATCTTCAGGGAATAATCAGAATCATACAAACATTTACGTATATACGTTGCAGCATTATTTTATAAAGGTGAAAAATCAGAAAAAACTGTAATGCTCAACAAGAGAATAATTAATTATCGTGTATCCAAAGGACAGACATTAGATGACAACACCATCTTTATAGTCATGCTTTTGAAGCCTATTTAGTGACATGGGAAAGTATGAATGAAAAAGCGATAATTGAAAACAGCACAATACAAAATTATATACAAAGAATATAGATTTAATTGGGGTGAGGGATTAGAGAGGAGGAAAGCGGACCAAAACATAAACAGTGATTATTAGTTATTTAATTTTCTTCTTTATATACTTTTTACGGTTTCCTAACTTACTAGAAATACACTTTTAAGTTAGGAAAAAGCGATAAACATTATAAAAGGAGATTTTTTTTTTTATCCCTTCAAAGATAGCCAATATGCATACAGATACAATCTGTTCCCCAGGCACTCCTGAGTGAGTTATTATCTGTGTAGAGCACTAGAAAAACACTAATATCACTCACACATTATGGTGTCCTACTTTACAAGAGCCTACTTTGCTGTGCAAATTTATCTCAGAAGAGAAAACTGCATGTGCCCATATGTTCTGGTGCTGCAATCTCAACAATGAATTAAAGGACCAAATCTAGGTGCTTATATAACCCAGTTAAAATAGGAGTACTTGTATGAGGAGACTCAATTATCTCTGTTACAAAGAGCTCTTATTTCTCTGCTTTGTGAGAGGCATCTGTCAAAGATAAATTCCTGTCGTTTTCAGATTCTCTTTATCCTCCCTAACAAAAACCAGTCCAGGGAAATGACAGTTGAGTTGCACAAACCCAGTGTTCAGACTTCCTGAGAAACTTGTCTTGAAATCAGAAGTCAAATTCCTGACCTACATCAACCTTAATGAAATACATTCCTCTTCAATAAACAGCCACACACTGATTGCTGGGTACCTCAGGATAAAATAAAGACCTTAACTCTCTGTATTCTTTTCATGAGAGTACCACTAGGAGGTTTTATTTTCAACTTGGTATTTAACAAAGGAGATATGGAGCCTACCTGTCTTTCTAGCCTTATCTCCTACCCAGTGCCTACTCATCCGTTAGACCACAGCCAGATTGGATGACTCGATTCTCCAAACATGCCTGGTGTGCTGTCCTCTCCATGCCTTTCACAGGCTGCTCCTCAGCCTGCAACAGCCTCATCTTTAACTTGTACCTATTGAGATTCTACCCCACTTCAAGGCCCAGTTCCAGTGCCTTGAGGAAGCCTACCTTGGTCTTCTTCCTTTTTTTTTTTTTTGAGACGGAGTCTCGCTCTGTTGCCCAGGCTGGAGTGCAATAGCGCAGTCTCAGCTCACTGCAACCTCCGCCTCCTGGGTTCAAGCGATTCTCCTGCCTCAGCCTCCTGAGTAGCTGGGATTACAGGCGCACACCACCACGCCCGGCTAATTTTTGTATTTTTTTTTAGTAGAGACAGGATTTCACCATGTTGGTCAGGCTGGTCTTGAACTCCTGACCTCGTGATCTGCCCACCTTGGCCTCCCAAAGTGCTGGGATTATGGGGGTGAGGCACTGGGCGTGAGGCACCGTGCCTGGCCGCCTACCTCGGTCTTCTAACTGGAAGTGTCTTTCCTTCCTTGGAACTCTCCCACAACATCCTGCATCTTTCCTAAAGGCACTTTTCAGTCCCTTAAGGGTACAATGAAGGCAGCAAGAAGACACTGGATGCTACTGGACACACTTAGATTTGTAACTCAGGTCCCTTCCTTACTAGCTGTATCACTTTGAGGAGGCAGCTTAACCTCTGCAGCTTGGGCCTCTCATCTGTAAAGTGTACCTTCCTTCCAGAGTTTTTAAGGAGCTTAAGTAAGAAAATTCATGTGAATTCACCTTGCAATATACAGCCAACAAACGATGGTTTCCTTCCATTCCTCCATTTTAAAATTCTGCCACCTTAATAATTTTGTGGTACTGTTATCATTCAGCCCACCCAACACACATACATGTGTGCATAGGCACACATGTGACTGTCGATTTCATGTAAGCAGAGCTGTGCTTTGTTCACCTCTGCAGTCTCATAGCACTTAATGTGTAGGTACACAGAATGCTAAAAATATTTGTTGAAAAAAGTAATTAGTATATTAAACACATCTAAAACATTTAAAACTATAAGTGTCAGAGCCAGAAAACCAGATGGCTTTTTAAAATAAGAATTAACAACTAAAGTATCAGGTAGCATTTCCCTGAGAGTAACAATCTAATTACAAATAGACACATCAAAGTCCCAGTCCCTGGGAACAGACAGCAAATGTGTACAGGGTGAGTGTTTCAGTCAAATGGTCAGCCTGTTATTTTCCCCACACCCTCAATTCTCATTACCTTCCAGCCTTTGAATCTCCTCAGCTGTCACTTCCAGTGTTTGATCAGAGAGGGAAGCAACTTGGATGATCTGATAGAAAAAAGAATGAAATGTGTGGATGTTTGTTTGTTTTTAAACAGAGGCAATTTTGTCTTTTACAAAAGACGAGGGAACAACAAACATCAAAGATCTCTTGTTTTAAGAAGCTGTCAGCGTCCTCAACTGAACGCTGAATCTCAGGCCTCCTTTCTTTTGTGTTGGTAATATACTGCAGATGATCATTTCAGAAGAAAAGCACACATAGAACACTACATAAACTTAGAATGCTAAGATGAAAATTTTAGGACAAGAAACATGAATAAGAGTTTAAAACCACATCTGTATATATTGTGGTCCAAGCACTACACATTATTTCTTGAAAATGCAATACTGACCTAGCATAACATAGAATGGTATCAGCAATTATCCACGCAATGAAGAAGTAAATGTAATAACAAATATACTGATTACAGCGTTTTATACTTCTATACAGTATTCATTTTTAAAGCACTTTTCACAACTTAGCTCACAAGACCCAAGATTCAACTTGAGTTATGCCAGTGGAACTCTTGCTTGGGAGCTAGAAAGACACCTTCTCCATAATTTTCAAATAAAAGAAGAAAGGGACTTGCGCAAAATAACAAAACAGCTCTGGTAGGATGATTTGGAAAAGATCAGTCCAAGAAAAGGGGAAATCACTTGGTTTCCAGAGAAAAACGTTGAAACAATCCAGGATCCAGAATTTTAGATTCTAAATATTAAGTTAAATGTATAAGGAAAAAAACCCCTAACCACAAGTTTAATGAATTAAAAGTAGGGCAAACATTTACTTTATAGAATTCTTATCAGAGAGAAAAATTTCTCACCATCCTTATGTGAACACACATACCACATACCAATTAATCTTCCCATAGCTGAACAACATACAAAGAATCAGAAGAAACTCCTCTGCAAACATTCCCTAGAGTTGAATTTAGAAACACAAAGTGGCACAAATTAGACAGTCTTTACTCCAGTGCAAAGATCATGAAACTTACCAGCTGGGTAAAAGTTGTAACTTTTAGTCTCTTGAAAAGCTCATCTTTTTTGTATCTATAATCTGAAAAATATGGTAAGACAAATATTTATCTATTTTGCTTTTTTAGCGCTATTCTTTCTAGTTGTCAAGTTATGTGATCTTTCAAGTTACTTATATGCTTTTACATGTATTATCTCATTTGAGCCTCATGATACCATCAAAATTAGGTGTGGCAGGTAGTAGTATCATCTGTTCAATTTGTTTCCCTTTGCTTTGTCATTAGGAAGCTTAAAGTTGAATTTATAAGCTACCTTTGGTCTAGTGACTACCCTTTCCTTTATTAGTCTACCATTTTCCTTTAACTAAGCTGTCTCTACTTCGACCACATTGTACTCCATGCATTTTTGTAAGCCGCCTCAAATCCTTTTCAGAGCAAAGCAGGGAAGAAATGTCCATGTTTTACAAATGAGGACAGAGACTCAGAGAGGCTGAGCTGCCCCAGCTCAAACACCTGGTGAGATGTTCATGCCCCACTATTCTGACTCCAGCTTAAAAAGAAAGCAATATTATTCCTGCCATTACACACTATGCTGGAGCCACAGGATGACATTTCTACGCGTATGCTGAGCACACAGCTGTGATTGGTTCTGACCATCTCTCAGCTTCTCTCCAACTTCACTCCAATAAAAATTAACCTACTTAGTTTCGCAAGATGAAAAAGTTCTGCAGTTCTATTGTACGACAGTATGAAAATACTTAATGCCACTGACCTGTACACTTAAAAACCATTACAATGGTAGGTGTTATGTATTTTTGTTTTCGTTGTTTACTACCATTTTATTTTATTTATTTATTTTAATTTCTCTGTCGCCCAGGCTGGAGTGCAGTGGTGTGATCTCGGCTCTCTGCAACCTCCGCCTCTCAGGTTCGAGGGATTCTCTTGCCTCAGCCTCCCGAGTAGCTGGGATTACAGTTGCCTGCCACCACGCCTGGCTAATTTATGCATTTTAGTAGAGACGGGGTTTCACCATGTTGGCCAGGCTGGTTTCAAACTCCTGGCCTCAAGTGATCCACCCACCTCAACCTCCCAAAGTGCTGGGATTACAGGCGCGAGCCAAAGCGTCCAGCCCCACCCTTTAAAAAAATAAAATAAAACCAACTTAGGCCAGGTTTGGTGGCTCATGCCTGTAATGCCAACACTTTGGGAGGCCGAGGTGAGTGGATCACTTGAGTCCAGGAGTTTGAGACCAGCCTGGCCAACATGGAAAAACCCCGTCTCTACTAATAATACAAAAATTAGTTGGGTGTGATGGTGCACACCTGTAATCTCAACTACTCCAGAGGCTGAGGCATGAGAATCAATTGAACCTGGGAGGTAGAGATTGCAGTGAGCCAAGATTGCATTACCACATTCCAGCCTGGGTGAGAGTGAAGCTGTGTCTCAAAAAAAAAAAAAAAAAGGCAACTTAAAACATCAATATTTATTCAGTGCTGTCTTTACAATTCTGAGCTGTAACTCAAATATACGTACTTCTGCACTTGTGTTAATAATTCTTCCCAGCACATTAAACAGTTATTAAAAACTAAGCCAGTTGCACTTTATCTGTTCCATAGATACGTGTTAAAGGTTAGCTTCCTTAAACTGTTTTGAAGATGACAGTCAAATTCTGAATGGTTTTCAGTGTTGAACTCTGCCCACCCTCATGCTTTCCTCCTCACCTAGGTTTTTATATTGGTACCCGTGACTCTTTAAATGCTGCCTCATTATTTCAGAATTATTAAAGGTTAGCTGGTTAATTGCTATGGCCTTCACAGCATAAATGTCTCATAAACCAAGACTCCTAGCAACAAAGGAAAGGATTAAAAGTATTTAAGATTATTTACCTGGTGTAACTAATCACTTTCATGAATTTTCCAAAAACCAGCACAGACCTTAAGACTCAGAGTTGGGAAATGGTATTACTTTAAAAACTAGCCTTCTGTAAATATATCAAGGCTTTTTAGAAATAGGGAATTAAACTTCTCTGTTCTAAAATGTCTTAAAGAGAGCAATTTGGCTAATAACAGACTATTACTTCTAGGAAATGCTTAGAGATGCTGCTTCTGGATACAACAAAGTAACAAACCTATATGCAGTGGAACTTCTAAAACCTGCCAGGATGCAGACCCAAATAGGCCGAGCTGAGGCTTTACCAAGTACAACCGAATAACTACAGTGTTCCTTTTGATTGCCACCAACTTGCCCACCAAAAGTCATTTATGCAAATCAAAACAACAATAAATCAGCAAATGGAAACAGCCAACAGCTTTCAAGTAGTTTGCACTGTGACATTTATCCACTGATATTCTTTTGGTATGGTTACATGGTTTAAAATGCTTCTAAGCGTAAAATGTATACTTTAAAATCTCCTTTAACTAAACAGAGATTAATTTAAACAAACAAAAAAAGACTGCTTTATTCTAAAGATTGGGATTTCTACTGTCTTCTGCACAAGCACTAGCAGCCCCCTACATATTTGAACCTGAACTCTACGTACCTGGTTCTGGTTTAGAAGGACAGCCGTCAGTAGGACTTTCTGACATGATTACTCAGAGATAAAAGATCAAACTAGATGTTTTACAGTAAGTTTAAATTTTTATAAAAAGGATGACTTGGAAGGCTCTGTCAGTCTGTCCTCGCAAGAGCGAACAGAGCTTTAAGAATGGAGCTTCTGCTATGTGTCTTCTCCCAAACTCTGTGTTGAAGACAATCCTAGTTTCAGATATGTTATCAAGGTGTGCTTCTCCAGTAAGTTTAGGTTCTAAGTCTGTCTCTCTCGAGTTACTGGAAGGACAGAGACCTGACTATCTAGGATGTTTCACACTGGGTCCAACTAGTGTCATCTAACCACCAGAAACCAAGAATGGGCTTTGTAAATTGTCAATAGACATAGAGTGTCTATTTTCCCCAGGTAGAGTTGAAAGAATATTCAGATTACAAAGGATTTCTGCATTTTCAGGGTTCTGTTGAAATGCATTATTAGCAAAGGGAAGTTGGGTTCACAGTGGAAGACAAATCAAAGGAAGTAACAGAACAAGGTTTGTGGTTTCACAGAAAGAAATGGCATCTAAGGTAATCTGAGTAAAGTGATGGGTCTAGGGTATCATGAAACAAGGGAATATTCTCCTCCCTTTCAACCCCAAATAATACTTGCAACAGAAAATGGGGAAAGAGAAGGAAATATCTTCTAAAATGTAGATGCCAAACCAGAATCTAAAGCAATTCTGTCAGGGAATCAGCACCAAGTGTGTGAAATGGGGTAACAGGAATCTCCTGCTCTACTAAAAGGAAGCCCTCCACTCCTACAGAGGGAAAGTGAAGCAAGCATTTTTCAAGGCTCTGTTCCAAGGGTATTTCTTCTGGGAGATCACCTCCACGTAAGGTTTAGATATTAAAGAAACCACACCGTACTTTGAAGAAATGTTTTAAGTGAGGTTCTGGCAACCTGGGCAGAATGGGACATTTTTATGGGACAAATTTCTAGTCAGGACATGTGAACTCACACTCAGCTGCAAATGGATGAGAGGTGACAGAGACGACAAACCCAAAAAGAAGCAGGCCAGCTGGATTCTGCCTGCCTTGGATGAGTTAAGGATGGCAACAATGAAGTGTAGGTGAGTAAATGCGATCTTTCTCCAGAGTTTAAAAGCATATATTTTCTATAGATATTTAAAATACATATACTTACGTAATATAAAATGTTTAGGAAGAAAAGAGAAGGATACTGTGGCATTACATATTTTTAAGAAGTTTGTAGCATTAGCCCTTATAGCTGAACATGGCAAATGAAAACACAGCATGAAGCAGCTCCTGAGTCCGTATCTATTGGTTGGGGCTTCCCAATATTGCAGCAATTCAAATGGAACTTTGATTTCAAATAAAAGGTCTGCTGTGTAAAAGAAGAAAATGTTCTGATGTATTCTGGATGTGCAATTTTCTCTTCCAAGAAGATGTACATTACCAGAGCCGAGTCCTGAACTATGATCAATCAGAGTATCTCTTTACCACCATTAACTAAATATCCCCTAGCACTGGGTTCTCTTATTCAAGATATGAGCAAATCCATCTTAGAAAATAGATGTTCCTACTTCTTCCTTAATTCTGGCCTTGAAGTATACACTTTACATCAGTTTTGGATGCAGACTGAAAAATTATGATTTTGTGCAAGGGCAATGCACTCAATGACTGGTAACATATCTTTGCAGATTAATTTTTTAAAAGGATGTAGATGAAATATGATTTTTAATTAAAAGAAAACAGACTGCAATGAATTGATAATGCATAACACTAAGTTCTCACATCTGTGTCTTCCATGAATACCCTCATTTATACACACAAGAATGTTCTGAAGGAAGATATTATTACCCTTATCTCAAATAGAGACAAAAGAAGACAGAAAAGAGGAAATATCTTGAAGAAAGGCATTAAGACTGCAGTACAATGACACTAGAAGCTTAACCAGAGCTCATTCCACCAGATCTGACTCCACAGGCCAACACTAATGTCTCCTATGGGATGGAAATAGGGCAGAATTTAGGCCTACAGGCCACAATCTGAGGAGCAGCCCAGTATAGCACTCAGGATTTCCTACAGCCCTTGAGGCACCTGCTAGACTTATCGGACCATCCATAGCTCTCTGTGCCTGTCAGCTGTGGAACACAATTGTTAGTTAAGAACCAACTGATAGAACAACTATAGACTTCCATTTTCCCAAACCATCAAGAGTGTTACTTACTTTTCTTAATCTCTTCGAGCTTCTCAGTATATTTAGTCATACTGTTACCTAAAAAGAAAATAAGGGTTTTAGATACACTTTAAATGGAAGCAAATGAGTACCACTGTGGAAACAGAATGGAGAAAGTATCCCCTAAGATTCCCTATTCTGTTCTTAGGGGATTCTGGACAGCAGCAAACAGGCCACACACAGTAAAATCTTTTGGATAATACAGCGTTATTAAAAGTTGCAGAGCCGAGGGAAACGTTTTGGTAGAATGTGTTTAAGCTGGGATGCATACCCCCAAAACATTGAAAAGTTTCAGGAGATCATTTTCTATCAATTTGTTTTTCGAGTCTAGGCTTTCCTCCTCCTTTTATCTTCCCTGCCTGTGCTGACGATCTTTTTGTGGGGAAGATATACAGAAGAGAAGCAAAAAGGAGGCAGTGTTCTTTGAGTGTCTAAAATGTGCCTTTGTGGTTACCCAAGCAACTCTCTCCTCTCGGCTTTGTCTTCACAGTTTCCTTCTCTTTCCTGAACTTGCTCTTCTACTGTTCATGCTCACATTGCAGTCTGAACTAGACTACACAGTCTACACATTAGTATTCACCATAGATTTGATGTGCTGAGAAATAACAGCAGATTCTCGCCACTGCGGAGAGCCCCCAGCCCTCGTGTTTTATAGTATGTTTCTATAATACTAGGTACTGGCCAAGGTGGTTTGGAGGTTTTCAGATTTAAAAAACTCAGCCAGGAACCTTCTGGTTTCCAACTCAATTCTAGCTGTCAAGCCAGGGGCTATTATATTTTACTGGTATGCTTCGATTTGATTCAATTCAACGCAGGAAGCTCTTTCTGTCACCTAAAAGGTATGGCAAAAGGAAAACATTCAAAATAATTTCTCATTTCTAAAACTGTGCTCCTAACTTTTTAAGCCTGGAGAGGATCTAGTCAGATGCAGCCCCAACATCAGATAAAAGAAACGCTTTCAATTAATAGTAGCATGAACTGACATTTTCAAGGACTATTCTGAACTTTTCTTCATGTTTGGGTCAGAGGCAGAAAAAGAAAATCCTTGCTCTGAAACCCAAAATACATTTTCAAAAAAACAACTTATTTCATTGGCTATGATTAAATCTTTACCATGAATTCATCATGGAATAAAAATCCACCATTGTTTTCTTTTCTTTTTTTCTTTTTTTGGTCTTAAGACATACACTCTCTGTATCCAGGACCAGAAAGGAGGATTCAGAGTAGGCCTGGACCTGGAAGTTCCAAGTGAAATGAAGGCAGTCAGGGCTGCTGGGAAGGCCTAAGACTTCTCAAGAGAGACACTGAATACCTCTTAGAAGAGGCCCAAATATCACCAAGATTAGAACCAAATACAGTCTTTCCTAGGTTCTTCAGACTGCAATTGACCTGAGATGTGACCAGATCTTCAGAGCAGAAGCCACGATTTCTTCCTGGACACACATCTCTCCTGCCCACTGCCACTCTGAACTCAGGCGTGGACTTGCCTGGTCAATACAATGGGGGAAGAAGACGGCAAATTAGTATGCTGTTCAGCTTCCCAAGTCTCATTCTTAAAATATTTTACCCAGTAGCTTTAGGTTATATGTCCCTGAGTCACCCACAGTTGCGTGTTATTGACGTGGCAGGTAGCTTCTTTCGGCTAGGGAAGCTTTAGGCAATCTAGTCAGAAAATGAGGGACAAAAAGGAACACCTGATTTGTCTGGTGGCATGGCAAGTTAGTAACTAAGCCAGGATTCGCATTTCCAACCTCCTGAAAAACACGTCTTTTTTTGTTGTGTTGTTGTAAAAAAACACAATGAATCATGAGGTAGATTTGTAGGAAATGCTCCTTCCTTAATAGTGAGAGGTGGGGATCATCTTGTGTTGTAAATTCCCTGAACAATGGAAAACACTAGCCAACCTTATTTCTCCAGTCTTTATTATTGAAACACTGCATTTCCAAACCACAGTGGTTTCTACTAACAAAGTGTCTACACTTCATTTCTCCATTAATTACAAACATTTCAGGGTAATTACACTTAACACTTTATCTTGTATCAGCTGACCCTCAACACAATGCAGGGAGGTAGGCCATCATGCCCACTATTTGTTTTCCCCCTAAAGGAGAAGGCTGAGAAACAAAAGTTTTTTGCAATTATACAAATATTTGGTGACATTCAGAACAAATCTGAGAGGACTACTGATGAGTTCTTTTCACTATAGACATTCATTCTATCCGAGAATGGGGAAAAAAGGAGAATGGAGGATTTCTTCCTTGCTTTAATTGGACAAATGAGATAGCAGGATGGCTGACACAAAAATACCCCTAAAAATGGTTTGAGAAAGTATGAAAAGTAGCATTTTTATCCCACTTTGTAAACTGGTTATATCTTAACTACGCAGCCTATCTTACTGTATCTAATTGCATCTGAAAATAGTTCTGACTACCTTTTAAAAAGATTGGAAATGAATCCATTTCATAATTCACTTATTTATAAACACGGCTTTGTTTCATACAAAAGAAGCCTAAAAGACTATCCAAGAACCATTTTTTTTTAAAAAAAAATTGAAATTACACATTACTGCCAGATACATTTTCCTAGATAAGACTTTTTGATCAAAAAGAAAAAAAAAGTCAGTGGCTCCCCATTGCTTCCTAACTAAAGCTGAAACTCCTTGCTCTAGCACTGGACACCAACTCACTACCTGTTAATATTGCTTTAATTACTTAACTTGACAAACTCTTAGTCTTCCATTCTCTAATGTATCACCTTGCCACATACTCGTAATAGCTCACCCAGCAGGAAGTCACCTTTCCCTCCTCTGAGCCTCTATAGCACTCGGCTTACAACTCACAAGGCATTTATCACTGTATTGTCTTACCTACCTTACTAGACAGAAAGCCAAAGACTATTTATGGGCATGTACACACACACACGCACACACATGCACGCACACACACACACACGCATGCATGCACAATCTTTATCCCTTCCATTGTCTAGCATAGGAGACACTCAAAAATATTTGCTGAATGATGGTCAGGTGCACTGCATCATGCCTGTAATCCCAGCACGTTGGGAGGCTGAGGAGGCAGAATTGCTTGAGCCCAGGAGTTCCAGACCAGCCTAGGCAATATAGTGAGACCTCGTCTCTACAAAACACACACATACACACAAACTAGCCAGGCATGGTGGCACATCCCTGCAGTCCCAGCTACTTGAGAGGCTGAGGTAGGAGGATCCCCTGAGCCCAGGAAGGGGAGGTTGCAGTGAGCAAGAATGTGCCACTGCACGACAATGTGGATGACAGAGTGAGACTTTATCTCAAAAAAAAAAAAAAAAAAAAAAATGGCCAGGTGTGGTAGCTTACACCTGTAATCCCAGCACTTTGGGAGGCTGAGGTGGAAGGATTGCTCAAGGCCAGGAGTTCAAGACTACCCTGGTCAACACAGTGAGAGCCCATCTCTATAATAAATAAATAGGCCGGGCGCGGTGGCTCATGCCTGTAATCCCAGCACTTTGGGAGGCCGAGGCGGGAGGATCACGAGGTCAGGAGTTTGAGACCAGCCTGACCAACATAGTAAAACCCCCATCTCTACTAAAAATATAAAAATTAGCCCAGCATGGTGGTGAGCACCTGCATTCCCAGTTACTCAGGAGGCTGAGGCAGAAGAATTGCTTGAACGCAGGAGGCAGAGGTTGCAGTGAGCCAAGATTACGCCACTGCACTCCAG
Organism: Hylobates moloch; assembly: GCF_009828535.3. Taxonomy (NCBI): domain Eukaryota; kingdom Metazoa; phylum Chordata; class Mammalia; order Primates; family Hylobatidae; genus Hylobates; species Hylobates moloch. The sequence continues at coordinate 211,275,448 of NW_026652276.1, forward strand.
CTTGGGCAACAGAGCGAGACTTTGTCTCAATAAATAAATAAATAAATAAATAAATAGGAAAAATATACATTTGCTGAATGAAATTTATTATGGAGATCTACTATCTGAAAAATCCTTATAATGAGTTATTTTATAATGCAAATACTTCCCAATTTGGTCTGAGTTTCTGCACACCTGATTTTCTTTAAACTATGTACAACTTGACTTATATACAGTATATGTTATGTGCTACATATATGACTCATATTGCTTCATGACTTAAGCAACCTAGAAATGTACAAGGTAGAATTTAGCTTCTACTTTGTTTACTTACAACTAAAGTTGTGATAAAAGATATATAACAAAACTTTACAATTAGAAGCAACAGGAAGAAACAACCCGACTATAACAGTGCTGGCAGAGTGCAACTGATTCAGTGAATGAGTCATTCATTAGATTTTTTCCATTGTTTTCCTATAATTTAATAACATTATTTATACTGAGCCAATAAGAAAAGCAAGTGGTTTTGTGCAGCAGTAATCTAAAGTAGATGAGATTTATAAGGCACGAACTCAGTTGCTAAGAGACAACTCCATGGCTTTATTTTTCTTCAATATTTCCCTCCTCTATGGAGAAGTTCTCTTGGCTCGGAAGAGCAGAAAGCATGAAAAGAGGCACAGTGGTCCTTTGTTAACCTCAATAAGTGATATGTGTGTATAGTGCTTTCTGGTTTATAAAAGCCTTTCACATATATTTCTTCTTTGACGGAAGAAACAGAATTAAACAACAAATAAAAATGAAGAGTACCTAGTCTATAATGAGTTTGATGCTTACAGTCAAGGCTATTAGCAAATATTCAGGAAAAGTAAAGCCTAAGGAAGAAAAGAGGGAATGAATAGTTTGTCTAGAGATAATAAAAGGAAGGTGAATTTTTAAAAAGACAAAAATAAGGCTAGAAAAGACTGAGTGGAGAAAGCCTGCAGAATTTCAGAAAGCTAAAGAAATTGGAAATTAGATTGAATACAGATAGAAATGAGAGGACAATGCAGCCAATGGAAGACTGTGGGGACTAATAAAGGGAGAGCCCTGTGGTTTGGAAAGTGTCCCTTAATCAGCCTGCAGTGCTGCAAAACAGACACCCAGAGAGGGTGCTTGAGAATATACAAGAACCCTGCAGTGGTGACTGAACAAAACGCAGCCAGGGATTTCATCAGAAGCATAATCCATTCATGGCACAGTCTGGCAGTGCCGGGGAGCTGGTAAGATACACACAGGCACCTATGGAACAAAAGAAATATTTGAAGTTCAAAATAATTCTGAGATTTCTAGCCATGGCTGCACATCAGTGTTTGAGTCCATATGAGAAGCAGAGCCAGAGGTATAAAAACGAAAAATAATCTTTACCCAGGAGGAAGATAGCAGTCTTTGAAGAACTCAGTAGAACGTGATTTGGGTGAAGACAGGAGATATCACGAAATTCTTGATTTCTTGTGATTACTCTGAATTGCTTGCTGTTTGGTAAGAAAAGATGAAAGACCCATCTATTTAGCCTAAAAATGAGAAATGCTCACTCATTCCTGTGCCTATTTCCAATGTTCTGACTGCAGAGCTTAAAAACAAACCACAGGCAGAAACTCTGTACTCTAACCTGGGCTATAAGATCCCTTTTCTGTTTCCTTAACTCCTCACCCTTTTCACCTCATGATACACATACAATGATAAAATGTGGATACAATGCTGGGTTTGGGTTGATCCAGGCCCTGTTGGCTAAAGGGCTGCAGGGATCTGTACCTTGGCACATAACACATAGGCTGCTGCCCACCAGGTAGAAAACTTTTTCTGAATACACAGGGAGGTAAGTCACAAAAATGCACAGAAATATAAGCATTAAAATAAAAATCTCTCCCTAAATTGACTTTAGAATAATTTCTAAATTTGAAACAACAAAAAAAAAATTGAACACTAGAATAAGATTTCTCTCCCACACAGTCTTTAAAATACTGTGAGTTTTAAGCAATGAAACACACTTTGGCCCTTCCAAAAGCTTTACAAGACTAGTTTGGGAGACTTCTGCTTCCAGAAGGATAGGGTAGATGTACTTAGCTACTCCTCCAGCTAAGAAAAAGAAAACCCTCGACAACCCACAGAATGGGAGAAAATATTTGCAAATCATATTTCTGACAAGACTCTAGTATCCAGAATATATAAAACAACTCTTTTTTTATTTTTATTTTTTGGAGACGGAGTCTCCCTCTGTCGCCCAGGCTGGAGTGCAGTGGCACAATCTTGGCTCACTGCAATTCCCGCCTCCTGGGTTCAAGCGATTCTCCTGCCTCGGCTCCCGAATAGCTGGGACTACAGGTGCACGCTGCCACACCTGGCTGATTTTTTTGTATTTTAGTAGAGACAGGGTTTCACCGTGTTGCCCAGGCTAGTCTTGAACTCCTGAGCTAAGGCAATCCACCCGCCTCGGCCTCCCAAAGTGCTGGGATTACAGGTGTGAGCCACTGCCCCCAGCCAAAAGAACTCTTATAACTCAACAAATAAGAAGAAATATAACCCAACATAAATATGGGCAAATGATTTGAATAGACATTTCTCCATAGGAGATATACAAATGCCAAAAAGCTCATAAAAAGGTGCTCAAACATTATCAGTCATTAGGAACATGCAAATCAAAGCCATAATAATATACCACTTCATGCCCACAAAGATGGTAATCAAAACGATGAACAATAACAAGCATTGGTGATGATGTGGAGAAAACAGAGCCCTCCTACATTGCTGCTGGGAATGTGAAGTGGTGTGGCTGCTGTGGAAAACAGTTTGGCAGTTCCTCAAAAAATTAGACACAGAGTTACCATATGAAAAGCAATTCAAGTCCTAGGTATATGCCCAAGAGAATTAAAAACACATGTTCACACAAAAATTTGTACACTGATGTTCTTAGCAGCACTATGTCCAGTAAGTGTAAACAACCCAAATGTCCATCAACTGATGAGTGGGTAAACAAAATGTGGAATAGCTATACAACAGAAGATTACTTGGCAATAAAAAGGAATGAAGAACCGACACATGCTACAACATAGATGAATCTTGAAAAACATTTCACTAAGTGAAAGAAGCCAGACATAAAAGGCTACATACTGTAGGTTGCATCTACATGAAATGTTCAGAATAGCCAAATCCATAGACACAGAAAGTAGATTAGTGGTTACTCAACGTAGTAAATATGTCAATTCTCCCCATGTTGACAAACAGGTTTAATGCAACTCCTATCAAAATCACAGTGTTTAAAAAGTAAATGTAAATATGATTATTCTAAAATTTATATAGAAAGGCAAGGGAATTAAAATGGCTAAAATAACTATAAAGAAAAAGAAAGGCTGGGCACTGTAGCTCATGCTGTAATTTCAGCACTTTGGGAGGCCAAGGTGGGTGGATCACTTGAGGTCAGGCGTTCATGACCAGCTGGCCAACATGGTAGAACCTCGTCTCTACCAAAAAATACAAAAATATTAGCCGGGCATGGTGGCACCCGCCTGTGGTCCCAGCTACTTGGGAGGCTGAGGTGGGAGAATTGCTTGAGCCCGGGAAGTGGAGGTTACAGTGGGCTGAGATCACATCACTGCACTCCAGCCTGTACTACAGAGTAAGACCCTGTCTCAGAAAAAAAGAAAAAAAAAAGAAAAAAAAAAGAAAGTGGGCATAGTCAGTCTAACCAATTTTAAGTATCCAATTTACTGTACAGCTATAGTAATCAATATTATGGTATTGGCAGAAGGCAGACACATGGATCATGGGATTAGAATAGAGAACCCAGAAATAGACTGACTTTTGACAAAGGTGAACACGAAATTAAATGGAGAAAAGGTAACCTTTTTAACAAATGGCACCAGACCAATTGAATATCCATAAGCAAAAACTTAGTCTTGATGTGAGTCACATCTCTTATATAAAAATTACCTCAAAGTTTATCACGAAATTATATATATATATAAAACTTTTAGAAAAAAAATCATGGTAGAAAAAAATCATTGGGATCAAGGCCAGGCAAAGACTTTTCAGACTAGACAACAAAATCATGATCCATAAAAGGAAAAGCTGATAAAATGGACTTCATCAAAATTAAAAACTTTTGTTCTTCCAAAGACCCTGTTAGGAGGATGAAAAGACAAGTTATGAACTAGGAAAAAATATTTGCAAACCATATATCTAACAAAGGACCAGTAGCTAGAATGTACAAGGGGCTCTCAAAATTCAACAGTAAAAAAAGTAAACAAACCAATTAGAACATAGGCAAACGATATGAACAGGTATTTCACCAAAGAAGGTATACAGAAAACAAACAAGCACACGAAAAGATGTTCACCATTACCACAGGAAAATGCAAATTAAAACTGCAATGGGCTGGGTGCAGTGGCTCATGCCCGTAATCCCAGCTAAGGTGGGTGGATCACTTGAGGCAGGAGTTTGAGACAAGTCTAGCCGACATGACAAAACCCCATCTCTACTAAAAATACAAAAATTAGCCACGCATGGTGGTGCACACCTGTAATTCCAGCTCCTTGCAAGGCTAAGGCAGGAGAATCGCTTGAACCCGGGAGGCAGAGGTTGCAGCGAGCCAAGATCATGCTACTGCACTCCAGCCTGGGTGACGGGGTAAGACTCTGTCTCAAAAAACAAAACAAACCAAAACAAAACTGCAATGATATATGCCACCACACAGCTATCAGAATGGCCAAAATAAAAGCTGGCCACAACACCAAATGCTGACAAGGAAGGATGTGGAGAAAATGAATCATTCATCCATTGCTGGTGGGAATGTAAAATAGCATAGTCACTTTAAAAAACAGCTTGGCATCTTCTTAAAAAACTACATGGGCAACTACATTGTGACCAGCAGTTGTACTCCTGAGCACTTATCCCAGAGAAATGAAGATTTAGGTTCAAACAAAAATATATGCATGAGTGTTTATAGCACTTTTACTTTAATAGCCAAAAAGTGGAAACAACCTTGGGGTTGAATGGTTAAACTTGGTACATTCATATCATGGAATACCAGCCATTAATAAAATGAAACAAATTACTGATACATGCAACAACCTGGATGGATATCCAGAAAATTATGCTAAGTGAAAAAGCCAATCCAAAAGGTTGCATACTGTATGATTCCATTTATACAGCATTTGTGAAATAACAAAATTACAGCAATGTAGAACAGACTGGTGATTGCAGGGGCTAAGAAAGGGGTGGGAGCAGAAAGTGGATGTGGCTATAAAAGGGCAACGTAAGGAATCCGTGTGGTGATGGAAATGTTCTGTATCTTGACTGTATGTATCAAATGTCAATATCACAGTTGTGATAGTGCATTATAGTTTTGCAAAATGTTACCTCTATGGGAAACTGGGTAAAGCATACCTGGAATCTCTCTGCATTACTGTCTACAAAATATATATGTATCTACAATTATGTTAAAATTAAAAGTTTAACAAAAAAGCCAGTTTAAAAATCTCAGGATATAAAAGGACATATGTATTTAATGTGTATTATAAAAAGCAGATATACTTTTATCTCAATATCAAAAAAATGAAATTAATCTTAGGCACCATTATTGAGTCAAATTTTGGTTATGAATTGAGAAATTAAAGAGGAAGAAGGGAGCTGTCCTTCACAAATCCCAGTTTAATTTCCAGGAGGAAAAAAAAAAAAAAACTACGAAGGCATAGACAAATCTATATATCTGAAATAAACCTCAGCTCTTAAAGTTTTAATTATAAGAAAGTATACAGATTCCAAAATAAATTCCTTCCTTTATAGTAGTCTATAAAATAATATCTAGACTCCTTAGAAAAAATACAGCATTTTAAATCTAGGTGCTTACCTCACAGAATCACTTACTTCAGAAGGGTGAATCACAGTTGCAATTAGGGGTTAGATGGGTAGAGATGAAAGAGCTGAGGGTTTTTGTGGCAGAAGAAACAAGGCTTGGGGGAAATACAGGAACAGTACGGCCTAAGAAACAGTACACCAGACTTGGCACCAGATCTCCAATATTGACTTCCTCATCCTGTATATAATCCTAGTTCTCTCTCCTTTATTGAACTCCGAATAAATCACAAAATCCCCGTGCCACAATTTCGTCTTCTAAGACAGAGATAATATTTTCACCTGCCCATCAAGCAGGATATTTGCAAGGATAAATATCTGTACAGCATGGAAATGTCTGAATGAAGGGTACCAAGAAATAGTATCTGCAAATGAGGTGAATTTAAAACACTGAATTTAAGTCTATTTTATATGAAGAAACATGCATAATGGAAGATAATTATTTTTTGAAAGAGACTGGAGAAAGAGAAACAAAATAAACAAAATGATTTAAACAAAGTCAACATCGTCATTTACTTTTCTCAATTGTCTTGAGGTTACTGGTGGGAAATTTGGTATTGCTAAAGGCATACAGTACCCCAATCCACTAGTGAAACCATTTTAATCACGTGAATTTTCCACAGCAGGCTTTAAAAGTTTCAAAAAAAACAAAAACAAACAACCAAAACCTCACAAGACTGAAAATCCACTAGGGTCTGGGCAGCAGTCTTTATCACAACACTGAAAAATGGGAACAGCATGGAAATAAGCAGTTCATTTTACCCGCACTGCAGCACTAATTAAACTCTGACTGGTATTTCGGTTACTCATTCAAGTCTGTCTGCCTCCGCTTTAATCTAAACTCTTTAACTAAAAAAAACACAATTCATACTCAGCTTTACATCTCTCATGGTCCATAACTTGCTATATGGTCAGCACTTTGCAAACACTGCATTGAACAAATATGCATGTGTCTAATCCATTACTGCCAGTTTAAAGGAATATACTTCAGATATTCCAAAATAGAGGCTGACCTCCTGATACTTATTTAGCTTCAGCCCTGAAACTTACTGAACAATGGTTTTTATTTCTGGAATTTCATTTTCTCAGTTTATATTATTTCTTATGTGGTAAGGAATAATAAGCTAAATTATGTAAATATAAATTTTTACTGATAATCTGAAAAACATCTTTCAAGGATAAATCCTGAGCCCAGAAAGACATCAGGCAAAACAGTGAGAAACCTTTAGCTGTGATTTATACCAGATATATGGGGTTGCTTTCTGTCAATAATTAGCTATTGGATTTTTTTTTAATCTAATTTTCTAATCTTTACTCACCAGTGTCCAGTCTTGATTTGACATGCTGGTATCTTGGGTTCTGTGGTATCCTTTTCATCAAATACTAAAAAATAAGGAAATTCACAATTAATTGGGTTAATGTAAGGATAAGGGTGGTAAAGTCAGGAGTCAGATACTTTAAAAATGGAAAAAAAATGCTAAAATTTCTTAGAAATTAAAGATGGGGCCGGGCATGGTGGCTCACGCCTGTAATCCCAGCACTTTAGGAGGCCAAGGTCGGCGGATCGCCTAAGGTCAGGAGTTCGAGGTCAGCCTGGCCAACATGGTGAAACCCCATCTCTACTAAAAATACAAAAATCAGCCAGGCATGGTGACGGGCACCTGTAATCCCAGCTACTCGGGAGGCTGAGCCAGGAGAATCACTTGAACCCAGGAGGCAGAGGCTCCAGCGAGGTGAGATTATGCCACTGCACTCCAGCCTGGGTGACAGAGAAAGACTCTGACTCAAAAAAAAAAAAAAAAAAAAGATGGAATGAGCTCCAGAGGTGCAATTGTCTTTTCAATATAGGATTATTTTCAACAGCATTTCCATAGCTGAATATATTGATCTTGTTTCTGTCAGAACACTTTCATATTTCATCAAACTCATCTAAGCACACTATGTGATAAGAAAAAAAAAAGGGCCTAAAAAATTACTTCTTGGCCGGGCGTGGTGGCTCACACCTGTAATCCCAGCACTTTGGGAGGCCAGGTGGATCACAAAGTCAGGAGATAAGAGACCGTTCTGGCCAACATGGTGAAAGCCCTTCTCTAATAAAAAAATAAAAATACAAAAATTAGCTGGGCATGGTGATGTGCACCTATACTCCCAGCTACTTGGGAGGCTGAGGCAGAAGAATCACTTGAACCCGGGAGGCAGAGGTTGCGGTGAGCTGAGATCATGCCACTGCACTCCAGCCTGGGTGAGAGAGTGAGACTCTGTCTCAAAAAATAAATAAATAAATAAATAAAAATATTTCTTAAATTGAGCCCAAATCAGTCTGTCCAATTTTCATTCAGTCCACTGTTGCAACCCACTGTAAGTCATCTGTCTCTGCCTCAAGAAATCTGTTGACCAAAGGCAGTTGTCCTGACCCTCTTTCATTTCACTTTCTTTATGATGATTTCTAGGCCATTTCCTCTGGACACCCCTGAGATTTTATCCATCTCTCCCCTGCAGGGATCCAGCCCTAAGCACAGTGCTCCAGATGTGGGCAGGCCAGGCCCCAGGTGGGCAGGCTCCTGCTGCTCCCCAGAGTCTGTAGCTCCAGGGATGTCAACCATGGCATCTGCTCTCATGGCAGCTGAGGCTCACCTGGGGCTCCGCTTAAGTTTAGGGTCAGCAAAAATGCATATGTCAGGTCTCCTTTGTGCTGCTGTCTGGTAGTTAACTCTTTGAATCCAAGCATAAGACATTAACCCACATTAGAGTGGTGATTGTGAAAGCCATTAAGTGAGGAGAAGCTAATGAACAAAGATATTATGAAACAGCACTTTCTTGCTCAGGCCTTTTTCTGGCCTGCAGGTATGAAAGTCGTTTCTTCAATAACAGGTAGCTGCGGAACATGAAATTACCACAGTGTCTTTCCGGCTTTATCTTCTGCCACCCTTCCTCATGTTCCCATGTTGAAGTTGTCGGGAATGTCTCCTTAATGCAGCACACTCATTCAGGTTGCCAGTCTTTGCAGATGTCTGCCTAGAATGCCTTTCCTTCACTACTCCTTGGGCAAAATGTATTTCCTCTCTAAAGCTGTCCAGTATGGAACTAGGCACTTTCTTCTCCCTGGCTCCCAGAGTACTCACAGCCCGCTCCATTGTTTAAACCTCAATCTTCTTCCCTAGTCTAGGATTTCCCTGAAGGCAGGGACAATGACTTACTCATATTTGTATTCGCCTAGGACCTAGTGCATGGTAAGTGCATTTATTGATATTCAGTCAATAAGTGAATACCGAAAATGAAGATTGCATTACAGCAACTATCTGGTTCCTTAGAAGAGCACATCGGACTTATAAAAACTGTATCCTTTGCCTTTGAAAACAGTGAACTACAGCATACTCTGTCAGGAAGATTGCAAAATAAACATTTACCTATAAAATAATGGTTCAAATGACCCACAAAGCATACAAACAATATGGGATACTTAGTGTCTTACAAAATATCTGTTGGCCAAAATTTTGGATTTCAGGACCGGGGAGAATTTTTTAAAACTAGAGGCACCTTTTAATATTGCCAAGGACATAAAAAACAAAACCAAAGCAAAAGCCTCACAACAACTATCTGCTATTTTAACATCTAAAAGGAAAAAAAAAATCCCAGAGTGAAAGGGTCAGTCCTTCAGTGTCATTAAAAACCATTCATGACACTGTGATTTTCACGTCACCCCAGGCAAGTCACACCTTTATCATCAACGCTTAGCATCGGTCCTCAGATTGTGTTTGGAACCACTGAGCTATTTTATCCTTAGAAAAAGGTTGGAAAGCTTGTTTCTCCAAATGATCAGTAATTTGTCTATATGAGAAAGTAACTATAACGCCAGTTTCAATTCCTTCCCTAGAGGAAGACAGAGCAGATTCTTGAGTAAAAGAAGGAAAACATACAAAGACTGAAAAGCAAGACTTCAGTACAAATTCTCCAGAGACAGACAATATCATGGCAAAATGAAACAAACAAACAAAAAAAACCAGAGAAAGTATGTGCCTGGTAAATTGAGTCAAGTAACACTAATACTACATTGCAGTTATCTTGGGCTAAGGGATTTTTTTTCTGCATTCTATTTTTTTTATCGCTTCTATACTCTATTTCCTGTTTTTACTTTTGTTTTGTTTTTCCCACTAGTTTCCTAGCAAAGCTTCTTTTAAAAATTCCAGGCTAGTCTCTGCTGAACCAAGGGGATTTGTCCATACCTAAGCCAAAATAGCTAAGAAGTGAGGGTGTCTCTGGGGACCAGGTGTGGTGGCAGCAGAATGATGAGGGGAGAGAGTGTGGACAGCTGCAGTGGCTGAGCCCTTCCCGCCCCCGGTTTTCCCTTACATAGACTAATGAGAAATCCATATGCTGCAGGAGAAAAAAAATATAGTTTCTTTTCTGTGTTCCCATTGCAGTCCAATTTCTTGTTCCTGACTTTCTAGTACCAACCGCAATGTAAAACTATTTGTGCTCCACTGCAAGCCGAGCACCATAGATTTTATGGGACTGACATACTTTTTTTTATTTAAAATTCTTGCTTTGTGGGGTGACTGCTTTTTGACCTACTGACCAACTGGCTTTCTTTCAATTACATAAACAGGATGGAATGGTGGAAAGTGAAGAAGCTGAAAAAAGAAGCTGTTTTCAAGGAAGACTGTTCATTCCACAAAGACGTATTGAGCACCAACCATTCATTTGGTGGACATTTACTGAGTGCTTACTAGGGGCAAGCCTTTGTGCTGAGGACAGAGAGGTGAAAAACACAGTCTTTGCCATCCAGCTTTCACTGACTGCTGGGAAGACAGAGAAGTGGATAAACAGACGCCAGGCTGCATGAGGAACAAGGAAAGGGAAGGAGGGGGTGTGACAAAAGCACATCAGATTGGCACCTAATCCAGGTTAAAAGAGTCAAGAACTGTTTCTTGAAGGGTCACTTTTGAGCTGAATTCTGAGGGTTGAGGAGGTTAGTCAAGCTAAAGGAGTAGTGGGTGGGAGCTACGGGGTTTCTGGCGAGGGAAAAGCATGGCAAAAGAGTGGAGACTAGAGGGAGTACCAACAGTTTTCAGCAATTTAACAGTAACTGGGCCGGGCGCGGTGGCTCACGCTTGTAATCCCAGCACTTTGGGAGGCCGAGGCGGGCGGATCACGAGGTCAGGAGATCGAGACCACGGTGAAACCCCGTCTCTACTAAAAATACAAAAAAAAATTAGCCGGGCGTGGTGGTGGGCGCCTGTAGTCCCAGCTACTCAGAGAGGCTGAGGCAGGAGAATGGTGTGAACCCGGGAGGCGGAGCTTGCAGTGAGCCGAGATCGCGCCACTGCACTCCAGCCTGGGTGACAGAGCGAGACTCCGTCTCAAAAAAAAAAAAAAAAAAAAAAAAAAACCAGTAACTGGCCGGCCTGGAGCATAGCGGGAAATACGGGGACAAACGATGCCGGAGAGGCAGCAGGGGCAGATCACAAAGAGCCTTGCATACATGTTTAAAAAAACTTGGGTTTCATCCTGTAGATCAGTGGATCTCGAACAGGTACCATTTTGCTCCTTGTACTCCCAGGACATTTGTCAATGTCTAGAGGCATTTTTGGTTGTCCCAACTGGGTGGTAGGAGGTGCTACTGGCATCTTAGTGGGTAGAGGCCAGGGGTGCTGCTAAATACCCCACAATTACAGGACAGCCCCACCACAAAGAATTAGCCAGCCTAAACGCCAATAGTGCCTAGGTTGGTGAAGATGATGAGGGGTCACTGAAGAAGTTTGAAGGAGGAGTGACAAGATTATATTTCTGTCTTAGAAAGGTGGCCCTGGCAGCAATATGGAGAATAGGAGTCAAGAAAGGAGGCATGAAAATCAGTTGAAAGGCTATCATGCTAAGAGGATCTGTAGTCTTAAGGAAGTAAGGAAGTGGCAATAAAGATGAAGAGGAAGAGGCCGTTTCAAGAAATCTTTAAAATGTTAAATCAATATAATTTAAAATTGACTCATGTAGTAACAGGACAGTGATACTATTCTCCAAAAAAGGGAGTTAAGGAGGAAGCACATATTAAAAACATAATATGGTCAGTTGGAGCATGCTGAGTATGAGATATCTGTGGGTTGTCCAAAATGGAACTATCAGCCGAGCACAGTGGCTCACACCTGTAATCCCATTAATTTGGGAGGCCAAGGTGGGAGGATCGATTGAGCCCAGGAGTTCAAGACCAGCCTGGGCAACACAGGGAGACTTTGTTTCCACAAAAAAAAAAAAAAAAAAAATTAGCTGGGCATGGTGGCATATGCCTGTGGTCCCAGCTGCTCCGGAGGCTGGGGTGGGAAGATTCCTTGAGCCCAGGTCAAGGCTGCAGTGAGCCATGTTCCTGCCGTTGCAATCCAGCCTGTGTGACAGAGTGACACTCTCACTAAAAAAAACCCCGAAAAACAAAATGGAAGTACCTAGTTGGCTATTTGCGTCTAGAAATCAGGAGAGAGACCTGGGCTAGAAAAAAACAAGATTTGGGAGTTGTCAGCATACAGGCAGCAGAGGAAGCCATGGAAATGAACAAAATCATCCTGGGGACGGTGCAGACTGAAAAACCCCAACATTTAAGGTCAGGTGGAGGAGAGGCACCTTGGATGAAACTCAGAAGAGGCCATACAAAAGTGGGTCATGAAAATTAAATCAGGAAGAAGGGAGTGGCCAACAGTGAACAATGCTGTCAAGTCAGAGAACAAGAGGTCAAGTATGAACAAGTGAACAAGAATGCTGTTCAAGTAAGAGACCAAGAGAAAAGTGAATTTGAATTTAGCACACCAGGACATTGTTGACGGCCCTGGTGGAAGCAGCTATGGGAAACTGATGGGGCAGATGCAAAAAAACATCAGGTCAAGTATATGAGAGGCAAAGGAGCAAAGAGGACAGTAGCTGGATGATCTTTTCTTTTTCCCTTAAGAGAGTTGCTAAGGAATAATCTTTGTTGTTGTTATTTTGTTTTGAAAAAAAAAAAAAAAAAGAGAGAGATTTGAGGATGTATACAGGCTAATGGGCAAGATAAGAGAGGTTGAAAACGGTATGGAGAGAGTGGGACAGGATGAGATCCAGAGCCCAGACAGCAGGGTCAACTTTGGATCTATTTAAGATGAAGATATAAGATAGGTAGGTGGTCAGAATGAAGTTCATCTGGAAGAGGCAGGAAGTTGAGAAAGTTCATGTTTGTGGTATCATTACAGGCTCTTTGAAAACAACCAAAAATGTCAAAGACCCTTTGAGGGTTTACATAAAAGAAAATGTCCTCCCTGTCTACCCACCACACCCCAGCTATTTCACTTCTACGTGACTTCCAAGACTCAGGGCAAACTTATCTTCTGGGAAGATTCCTCTGAAGGCCTTAGTCAAATGGAAATCTCTTCCTTGATTGAATACTCACAGTTCTTTGTACCATTCACACTTCTTACTCCTGCACTTGGGACAGGGGCTCTATCTTGTAGATCTCTGTACCTACTACAAGACCCTCTACTAATGAGACAGCAAAAAGTATCTGCCAAATGAAGACCTGAGCAACATGTAGTGTGCATGCTGGTGCCACGTGGGCAGCACGGACATGGAGGGCCCTAGGGAGGAATGTCAAAGGAGATTGCTCATCCACTGGGGGTGATAAGAAAGACTTCATGGAAGAATGGACACTGGAGCTATGTTTTAAGGGTTGATCTTCTGTGGATAAAAAAGATAGGAAAGAGGAATGGAAAAAGTATTCCAAGTGGAGAAATTTTTAATAGCAAAGCCACTTTAAAAGCAAGTTTAAAGAACAAATTGTTCTATTTGCTGGAGATGATTTAACAACAACAAGAAACATGGTAATGCTGCTAACATTTATTGAGTACTTACTATATCATCAGGCACTAAGCATTTTACCTACATTATCTCATTCCCCACAACCACTGTACATCTTTACTCCAGCAAGGGTTCTTAATATGGGGTCCACTGATGGGTTTTAGGAAGTCCATGAGTCTCATGACACTATGCAAAATTTTGTGTGTATGTACATTTTTCTAGGGAAAGGGATCCTTGGTTTTAGCCAAATTTTCAGAGGGGTATGTAACCCCAAAAGAGTTAAGAATCATTGGTATATGGAACCCTGTGATATAAGACTGGACAGGGACAGGTAGGCTCCAAGTGGAGAAGCCTGAATATAGGCTGAGTGGTCTGGACTAGGTCCTGAAGGCAATGGAAAGTGCCAAAAATACTGAGCTGTGAGCTACACAATCTAATCAGTATTTGGGAAGATTACTAACATAGGCAAAGTAAGACTAGGCTTTGTGAATACATGGATGTTGGAGAAGAAGGGGTAAGAATGAGAAGTCAAAGATGGGATTTTTCTGAAGGAAAATATCAAAAAATGAATGAGCTTTTCAAGACTTCCCATCTCTCTCAAATGGGACTCACAAAGTTGTTTGTATTTCAACTGCAACATATGTAATAATATTTACATTTAAAATATTTTTCAAAAAACCATTATACATTTTGTTCAGACTGTCTCTACTTATCTTCTAGGGAGAGGAAGTCCATAAAATGAAGAGAGTAGGTACCAGTTTTACTACAGCCACATGTAAGGCAATCTCACATTTAAAATAGGCCTTTTAGAGGAGAACTTTTTAAAATGGGATCTTTAACCTGGTCTAATTACTCTGATCTCAAACATCAACCTTGACCCATGTCTCAGCAGCTACCACCTGTAGCGGATTGTAATTTTCAAGACAGCCACAAGAAAATTTCCCATCGCACTTACACTATGACGTTACACTCCTCCCACTGAGGGAAGGGCTTCTGTTTCCTCTCCTGAATCTGGATGGGCCTGTGACTATGAGGGAAGCAGTGTCAGATGACTTTTGAGGCTAGATCACAAAAGGCAGTACAGCTTCCATCTACCTGGTTCTCTTGGGACACTTGGGGCCACACAGCCTGTGGCATTTTGTTATGGCAGCCCATAGAACTCAGCAGTTATGCTGTGAGGAAGGCCAAGCCACATAGAAAAGGCTATTTGTAGGTGATATGGCCAACAGCCCCAGCTCAGGTCGCAGACAACAGACAGTATTAGTGGCCTAACATGTGAATGAAGCCTTCAAGATAACTCTAGCCCTAGCTCCTGTCTGTCTGCAAAACCACATGAGAAATCCCAAACCATCTAGCTGAGCCAAGTCAACTTTCAGAATCACAAAAGCTAATAATAAATGACTATCATTGTTTAAAGCCACTAACCATGGGGTGATTCATTATAAACCAATATGTAATTGGAACATGACCCCACCCTTATTCCCTTCTAGCTAAGCTCCTTGAAAGAAAGAAATCTACACTGGGTATTTGTACCTTACTCTTCCATCCATTGCAACATGGCTGCTGTCCCCACATTCTACTGAGGTTCCTATGGCACTAACCAACATCAGCGATCCCTTAGCTGCTGAATATAATGGACACTTTACAGTCCTTAACTTACTTTACCTTTCTATGCCATATGACACTGTTATAGATCCTCATCTTCTTCAGTTTCCATTCCTTTGGTGTCAGTGACATCTTTCTCCCCTGATTCTCCATTAACACATGGATCATTCCTCTGTTAGCCATTTCATTATTGTGTTCTCAGGATTCCAACTTCTCAATCTGTAAGTTCTCTGTGGACTAACACTTAGGCTTAATTCCATGTATATGTTTCTGATTTCCAAATACTGGACCTTAGCTTTGACTTCTCTTCTGCAGTTCAGAAGTGTATTCATTTACTTGTTCAACAAATATTTACGAAACAACTATTGTGTGCCAGCCAATGGAACAATGCAGACAAGGTCTCTATTTTATAGTCTTGTAAGTATGCCCCATAAAAGTAAATAAAGTACAGATTGTGATCTATGGGGTGGAGACAGCCGACTGAACGAATGCATCTAATGTCACTCCTTAAAGCCTCAATAAAACCTCATTAAAAAGATACTATTTTAAGGACATAAAGCCCCAAAAATAGAGTGGGAGAAGTGACAGTGATAGAGCACTAGAATTCTGAAATCTACAAAGTCAATGGACAAGTGAAAATGCCTTGATGGACTCAAGGTAGCTGAAGACTATGTATGGGGCAAGAGGGAGGGCAAAGAACAAATTCTTAAAAGGCTCCAGAAGTGGGGAGTAGAAGGAGTGGCTGAAACAAGAGCTGGTTAAAGGCCTTTGAGAAGCATCTGGATCTCCAAATCCCTCTCCTCTCTGTGCCACTCACTGGATGATTGCCTCTGCCCAATCCTGGCAGATATCTATAGATTTATTCCCTGGAAAAGGTTTCTTGAGTGGGAGGTCTGCACACAGGGAAAGCCAGAGATATCATTACTGAAAATAGAGGTAATTAGTGAATGATGAATACCAATGTTGAGACTTAGTCTCCAGCTCTAATGCCTCCAGGAATTCAACTAGGCTTTTACCCTCAGGAGACTGGAGGGGTTCTCTGGGGAAAATGGCCAGCCTGAGAGGAAGGTACAGATTTGGGAGGCGGGTGTCCCAAAATCATAGCCTAGCGAGATCATTCTATAATAAATCTTACCATCAGCAAGTGTCTCTCAAATATACAGAGATCTCAATCTTCTTTTAAAAATCTCCTACTTGATTGAAGCTTGTAATGTGGTCTTTGTAATAAATAAATAAGAAAGTCTCCTACTTGAAAACATAAATTTACATCTGAGGAATAAAATAAGTCTGAGAACTCTGCTATATTCTGAATTGTGTCCCTTCAAAATTTGTATGTTGAAGCCCAATGTGACTATTTGGAGATAGGGCCTTTGGAAGGTAACTACAACTAAGTGAGCTCACACCCTTATCCAGTAGGATTACGGTTCTTGTAAAAGGAGACTCTAGAGGACTCCCTCTCTCCTCCTGCCACTGTGAGGACACAGCAAGAAGGAAGCCATCTGCAAGCCAGGAAGCGAGTCCTCACCAGAAACTAAATCAGCTGGCACCCTGATCTTGGACTTCCAGCCTCCAGAACTATGAGAAATAGATTTCTGTTGTTGAAGCCACCTAGTCTGCGGTATTTTGTTATGGCAGCCTAAGTTGACTAACACAAACATCTCCAACAAAACAAAAATAGCAATTTGGAACAAACAGAGACCATGCAGGGAAAAAGAACATTTAAGAAAACTATCATTAAAGAAATGAAAATACATGTCCACACTGCTCTAAAATTGATTGCACTGGCCAGGCACAGTGGCTCACATCTGTAATCCCAGCACTTTGGGAGGCCGAGACAGGCGGATCACTTGTAGCCAGGAGTTCAAGACCAGCCTGGTGAACATAGTAAAACCCCATCTCTACTAAAAATACAAAAATTAGCTGGGCATGGTGGCATGCACCTGTGACTCCAGCTACTCAGGAGGCTAAGGTACGAGAATTACTTGAACCTGGGAGGCCAAGGTTGCAGTGAGCTGAGATTGCACTACTGCACCCCAGCCTGGGCAACAGAGCAAGACTCTTGTCTCAGAAAAAAAAATTGATTGCAGTGATGATTGCACAACTCTGTGAATACAGTAAAGCCACTGAAGTACACGCTTGAAATGGGTGAGTTTATGCTATGTGAATTACATCTCAAAAAAGCTCTTACAGAAAAAAATGTAAAAAGTAAATACATTAAAAAAAATTGCTTTTTGCTCTACAAAAGACCCTGTTAAGAAGATGAAAAGATAAGCTACAGACTGGGAGGAAATATTTGCAAAGCACATATCTGACAAAGGACTACTATCTCAAATATATAAAGAGCTCTCAAAACTCAACAGTAAAACTATTCATTGCATCAGTGTTTGTAACTGCAGATAGTCAAAAACAACCTAAATGACCACCATGGGGAAACTGATAGATAAAATGTGGTCTAGTCACATGCTAGATTACTATACAATAGGTAAAGTAATAAACTGGACATATTTATCAACATAGATGGATCTGAAGCATAATTTGCATGATAAAAGCAAATTGTACACAAATAGCATAACACTATTTTTGTAAAATTTTTAAGCTCACAAAATAATGTCTGTTTTATATGAAAAATATGGCTGCTGAATTAGAAAGATACACATTAAATATATGGGAGCAGATGTCTATAGTCAAAGGAGAAGAGTGGGAATAAAAGCAATAAGAACCGAAATTGGCTATAATGTAGTATATGGATAATCAAATCATATCAGTCCATTTGTACAACTGAGGTCTTATAGAACTAGCAAAACAAAAAAACAAATAAACAAACAAAACTGTGATACAACCACACCAAATACTTAGGTAAGAGTTAAAAGGAAATCATTACACTGAGGTATATTTTTCTGACATGGAAAGATCTCCAGGATATATTGTTAAGTGAAAAAAGTCAAGTCAAAGAACTATATATACAATGTTATAACATTTATGTGAAACAAAACTACAAAATAAAACTCTTACATTTCTCTCCTTCCCCCAACCACACACATGTTCAAATGTATAGAGAAGGCTTTGGAAAAGATAACTATGAAAATATACTAAGTAGTGATACAAGAAAATGTCCTGAATTATTCATTAAAAGTATAGAATTAAAAATAAAGGCAAACAGAAACTCCAGGAAAAAACAAAAAGCAGTAAGAAAGGAAATGTAATCCTACATTTCCTTGTTTTGCAATAATATTTACAGTCATCACCAACAACACAAAAGGAAACAAAAACTCAACAGTTAAGAAAAATAGAAAATAGGCAAAAGACACAAAGATATTTTACTGAAGAGGATATATGGATGACAGATAAGCACATGAAAAGATGTGTTTGGTATCCATTAGGGAAATGCAACTTAAAACCACAATGAGATGGCACTACACATCTATTATAACCATTAAAATAAAAAATATTGACAGTATTGAATGTTGCCAAGAGTATGCAAAAACTGAATCTCTCATACACTGTTGGCAGGAATGTAAAATGGTACAGCCTCTCTGGAAAAGTTTGGCAGTATCTAATAAAACTAAACATATGTTTACCATACAACCCAGCAATTGTACTCCTGGGCGTTTATCCCAGATAAATGAAAATTAACATCCACACAAAGAGTTATACCCAAATGTTATCTTTACTTGTAATAGTCCAAAACTGATAACAACCAAAATGTCCTATACTAGTTGAATGGTTAAAAAACTGCTGTACAGGCCAGGCACGGTAGCTCACGCTCGTAATTCCAGCACTTTGGGAGGCTGAGGCTGGTGGATCACGAGGTCAGGAGTTCAAGACCAGCCTGGCCAAGATGGTGAAACGTTGTCTCTACTAAAAATACAAAAAACTGGCCGGGCACAATGGTAGGAAGCTGTAATCCCAGCTACTCAGGAGGCTGAGGCAGGAGAATCGCTTGAACCCAGGCGGCAGAGGTTGCAGTGAGCCAAGATGGTGCCACTGCACTCCAGCCTGGGTGATAGAGTGAGACTCCGTCTCAAAAAACAAAACAAAACAAAACAAAACAAAACAGAAAAACTGTTGTACATTCATACCACAGAATACTGATCAGGTACCAGAAAGAATGAACTACTGCTACATGCAACAACTTGTATGCGACTCAAGGACATTATCTTGAGTGAAAAAAAAAATATGCCAATCTCAAAAGGTCACATACTGTATGATTCCATTTATATAACGTTGTCAAAATGACAAAATTGTGGAGATGGTTACCCAGGGTTAGGATGATGAGAGGGAAGAAAGTAGGTGTGACCAGGAGAGTAGCTTGGAGATATTTCTCGTGATGCAATAGTTCTTTATCTTGATTGCAAATCTACGTATGTGCAAATCTTGATTAAATCTATATAAGTGATAAAATGGCCTAGAACTATACATACATTGTACAAATTGTAATTTTCTAGTTTGATATTGTACTGTACTCAAGTAAAATATAATCATTGGGGGAAAATGGGTGAAGGATACATAGGACCTCTTTGTACTATTTTTTTTTGCAACTTCCTGTGAATCTATACTTATTTTGAAATAAAACGTTTTTTAAAAGTACAACAGAGCAAAAAACAGAGCTCTTAAAAATTAAAAACATGGGTTGGGCACGGTGGCTCACACCTGTAATCCCATCACTTTGGAAGGCCAAGGCAGGTGGATGGCTTGAGGTCAGGAGTTCAAGACCAGCCTGACCAACATGGTAAAACCCTGTCTCTACTAAAAACACAAAAAAATCAGCTGGGCGTGGTGGCGGGTGCCTGTAATCCCAGCTACTTGGGAAGCTGAGGCAGGAGAATCGCTTGAACCTGGGAGGCGGACGTTGTAGTGAGCCGAAATCCCACCACTGCACTCCAGCCTGGGCAACAGAGTGAGAGTTTATCTCAAAACAAACAAAAAAATTAAAAACATGACGGCAGAAATTAAAAACTAAAATGAAGGATTGGAAGATAAAAATTAAATCTCCCAAAGGGAGCAGAAAGACAAAGATGAGGGAAACAGGAGATGAAAGTTAGGAAAATCAGAGAACCAGTCATATAGGTTATCTATATGAATAGAGAACATCAGAATAATGAATTCAAGAAAAAGAGGATTGAGAAAATAGGAGAGAGAAAGTTAAGAAAATTTTCAGACTAAAAAGACATAAATTTCTGGTGCCTATCAAAATGAGTGAAAATAGAAATATCTTTGTAAAGTCACACTGGGGACAAAAAAAAAGGTTCCACAAGCTTCTTGAGAGGAAAATTCAGTCACGAAGCAACAGAATGGCTTTGGACTTCACAACAACACGTGACACCAGACCACTAAGCAATGTTTTGCAAGATGCTGATGGTGGCCAGGTGTGGTGGCTCACACCTGTAATCCTAGCACTTTGGGAGCCCAAGGCAGGATTGCTTGAGCCCAGGAGTTCAAGACCCTCTTGGGCAACATAGGGAGACCCCATGTCTATAAAAAAAATACAAAAAAATGAGCTGGGCACGATGACACACACCTGTGGTCCCAGCTACTCAGGAAGTGGGAGGATCATTTGGGCCCAGGAGTTCAAGGATATAGTAAGCCATGTTTGTACCACTGCACTCCAGCCCGGGTGACAGAGCAAGACTGTCTTAAAAAAAAAAAAAAAAGAAAAAAGATGTTGATGATTTTCAACCAATAATTCTATACTCAGCCAAACTCACTGGCAAATAAATGTTAAGGTAGAATAAGAACATTTTTAGACATGCCTAACATTTTAGACATACATTTTTAAAACTATTTCTTATGAATTCTTTCTTAAGAAACTACTAGAAGTTGTGCTCTATTCAAACAAGAGAGTAAACTGGGCATCTTTGTCTCGGGCACAAACATAATCACACAGAACATCACTGCTCCTCTTTCCCCACACTCCTAAAACTATTCCTCCTTTTCTTTCTCTCATATTCTTGATCTCATTCATGGTGCCAGCACCAATGAGTAATCTAAGCTGAGACTTAAGTCACCCATCACACATCTCTCAAAGCTAATCAGGAAGTATTGATGATTTTGCCCACCTAAACATTTATCCTCGATTCCATCCCTAGTTCAATGGCCTTAGTTTAGATCTCTATCAAAATAGTAACTATTGGCAGGGCACAGTGGCTCATGCCTGTAATAGCAGCACTTTGGGAGGCCAAGGCAGGCGGGTGGCTTCGAGCTCAAAAGTTCGAGACCAGACTAGGCAACATGGTAAAACCCCATCTTTACAAAATACACAAAAATTAGCCAGGCTTTGGTGGTGTGCGCCATAGTCTCAGCTACTCGGGAAGCTGAGGCTGGATAATCGCTTGAGCCCAGGAGGTGGAGGTTGCAGTGAGCTGAGATCTCGCCATTGCACTCCAGCCTGGGTGACAGAGTGAGACTCTGTCTCAAAAATAAATAAATAAATAAAAAATAGTAACCACTTAACCAATCTCATTTCCAGTCCTGGAGCCTCCTCAAACCCATCTTCTACCATGTAGCCACAGCCATCTGCCTAAATTGCAAATCTGACCATGTCACACCTTTAATAACTCAAAAAACTTCTCAAATTCTGACCAGCAGACAAGATAAATATGTGGCAAACTGCCATTCTCCTCACCTATCTCTCCCACCCCCATGATAGACAATATTAACATTTTTATTAATATTTTGATAGACAAATCATAACTTTATACATTTATGGGATACAATTTGATGTTTTGGTATATACATACACATACAATGTGGAATGATTAAATCAGATTAACATATCCATCAACCCACTTACCATTTTTCTGGGGTGAGATATTTGAAATTTACTCTCATAAAATATACAATTTATTTTGAAATCTACAATATAGTTGAACTTTGGACAACATGGGCTTGAACTGTGCAGGTCCACTTACACCCAGATTTTCTTCTGCCTCTGTCACCCCTAAGGCAGCAAGACCAACCCCTCCTTTTCCTTGCCCCTTAGCATGAAGACAATTAGGATGAAGATGTTTATGATGATACACTGCCACTTAATGAATAGTAAATATATTTCCTCTTCCTTATGATTTTCTTAATAATCTTTCCTCCAGCTTACTTTAAGAATTCAGTATATAATACACGTAAGATACAAAATATGTTAATCAACTGTTTCTGTTATCAGTAAGCCTTCCAGTCAATAGTAGGCTATTAGTAGTTAAGTTTTTTTTGCAGGGGGGAGGGGAGTAAAAAGTTATACATGGATTTTCTACTGGGGGTTATGAGTCTGCTGTAATTATTTTTAACTATAGTCACCGTGCTGTGCCAGAGATCTCAAAAACGATTCCTCCTGTTTAACTGTAACTTTGTGCCCTTGGATCAACATCTTCCCATTTCTGCCCTCCTTCCCCCCACCCTCCAGGCTCTGGTAACCACCATTTTATTCTCTACTTCTATCAGCTGGACTTTTTAAGATGCCACGTATAAGTGAGATCATGCAGCATTTAGACATTACTAATTGACCATGGCTCCTTTGCAGGGCTTAGACTCAGCCTTACAACTTTCTCAGCCTAGTACCAGGCAGTCACCAAGAGATGAAACAGTTACAACTCCTATTTGGGATAAAGGCTAAGAACCTCAGCAAGGCAGAGAAAGCCTGGACTCCTACAGGGGCTTGTTCTGAGTTCACACACTCCTTACCTTCACTTGGGCTGTTCTAGCCGGGATGATGCTTCACCTGGCTAATGAATGGCCTTGCCACCCCTTCCATCTCCACAACCCTACTCTCACTCCCTCAGTTGAGTCCTACCTATTTTCTCGTAACATCTTGCTCCCCGACCACACTGTACTCAAATTCTGTTCACAGTCTCCTTCACTAGGCGCAATTTATTTATCGTTTATTTTTATTTTTTATTTTTTTGAGACAGAGTCTTGCTCTTGTCACCCAGGCTGGAGTGCAATGGCACGATCTTGGCTCAATGCAACCTCCACCTCCCGGGTTCAAGCGATTCTCCTGCCTCAGCCTACCAAGTAGCTGGGATTACAAGCGCCCCACCACCACGCCGGGCTAATTTTTGTATTTTTAGTAGAGACGGGGTTTCGCCACGTTGGCCAGGCTGGTCTCAAACTTCTGACCTCGTGATCCGCCCGCCTCGGCCTCCCAAAGTGCTGGGATTACAGGCTGAGCCACCGCGCCCGGTCCACTATACGCAATTTATTAAAGGGCAGAGGCCTTGTCTTCTTTGTACGTCTAGCACCTACTGCACCGTGGAAGTCCAATAACGTTTGTTGAAACTGCCACAAATGCAGCAGGGGACTAGTGGTGAAACAGATGAAGAAACTGAAGGGTCCTATGGAGAGAGGGGTAAGCCTAATGTCCTATTTTGCCCGTTTTCCAAAGGTTTGGTCAGCTTACTCCTGCTCTTCCTGTATCCCCACAATCAGAGATGCTGGCTGGCTTTCAACACGTGCCATTAGTGTGCAGCGCTTCCTTTGTCTTTTCTGTTTTGTAACTGTCACTCCGAGACTGTAAGCCATTTGAGGGTAAGGGCTGTGTCTTTGTGTACTTCGCTCCTCGCAGCCACAAGTATTGGCGTGCGTACGCGGGGAGAGATCGCTCCTCACTACGGGCTCCTGAACGCTGCCCCGCGGCCCCCAGGCCCTCCCCGCCCCGCCCCTGCACCCCGACCCCTCCTCACGCCGGCCCCTTCCCGCCTTCCGGGCGGCGGAAGTCGCTGGCTGCTCTTCCCCGCCCACATGGAGCCTTTTCCGGTGCGCCCGCCCCCTCCGGCTCTCTGGCCGGGACCCGGCCCTCACCTCAGGGTTCCCAATGTGCCTCCGGAGGGACATATTTGCTCCAACCGACCACGTTCGAGGTTCTAGCCTCACGGATTGCCTCTAACCCTAGCTTCCTACCCCAACCCTGTTCAGCCGCCTCCCTATACCCTCTTCTCCGATTGGCCCGTCTTCCCCGGCCGGCCAATGGGGGCCCCGTTTACTCTCTCATCTCGGGGTCGCAGGAGGGCAAGACGCCGCTCAATGGTTGCCAAGGGCAACGCGGGACGCCGGTTAGCGAGGCCTTTTGTGTTCCGGGCCGGGGCTCGCCGGCTTTAGCCTTAGGGCGGGAAGAGGGGCGCGGGGGAGGGGAAGGCTGGCGCCTGCGTAAAGCCAGGGGCGGGGGCAGTGGCTTGAGAGCGGGGATAAAACACGAGTTTTAGCTAATGTAGAACCATAAATACAACACAAGACTCCCCATCCCCCAGCTCCGTTTTATGGCCGTTTCAACCAAACGTCTGGGCTACTGATTCCACAATAGGGAATATTATATGGGCCAGGGTTGTTCACCAGAAATGGGAGAGTATGGTTTATTATTTTCTGGTTAAGTTAATATGCAAATTATGCAAAATACATGGGTAAATACAATAATTATCGGTGCTTTAAAAGCTTTTAGGCTAGCTGTAGAGCGACATCCTTAATTGCAAAGCACACGCGCCATTCTGTGGTTCATCGTTCATTTAACAAATACTTAATAAGCACCTTATGAGAAAAGCTGCAGTAGGTTTTGTGGAGGATGGGAGGATGACTAGGACCCAATCCCGTCGTCATGGAAACCATTGTGACTCCTGCCACCAGACCACCTGTTCCCATTCCCGATCTGAAAATGAAGTCCCAGCACCTTTACAAAACAATTACACACACAGTTTGACTTGGCTCCTAAATGTCCCACCAAATCCATAAAAATTATTATTTCCTTTTACATGGAAGGAACAACACAGTAACCCTTTGTCCTTTGCTCTAAGTTGTTTTTCCAGGAATGGAGAAAGGTTACTCTGAGCAGTTCATACTCGCCAGTTGTCTGTTAGTGAATAATAGCACACATTTGAGCTACTTCAGGGTCTGTGAGATGACCCATTCAACAACATGGCCTCACATGCCCTTGTTCTCTTAGGCACTTCAGCAACCCAACCTTAGGGCTACACCTTGGATCATGTTGCCAGTCAGTGCTGCTTGATCAGAATCTTGAATTCTGGCCACAGCTGCTTCTTGGACTTTTCATGTCACTCTTTCATGTTTATTAAGTTTTGTCTTCATTTCCATAATGTTTGCCAGTTCTTTAACCCCTCTAAAATTCTCAGTCTCTCACTCCTCTATTAAGGAAGGGTTTGAAGTCTGCAAAAAATTGGAAGGAGGCAGAGGGAAGTATGTTAATCTAGAAGCTTTTGCATAGCAAGCAGAAACTTCTAGATTCATTACTATTTAGAGTGTATGCTTACCTGGTGCACCTTGTGGGTAACCATAGAGATTATGGATAGAATAACGGGAAAGGAGAGAAGGAGATGATAAGGGACTACACTCAGAGGTGGTGAGAAAGAGAGGAAAGGAGAGATTTAAAGACGTGTAGGTAAAATCAATAGTATACATGAGAAGAGATAAGGGGTGCAAGGAATAGAAATTCATCAAAGATGGCTATAGTTTCTCTAACTTGAGGAACTGAGTAGATGGGCGATAATGCATTAATCAAGTTAAAGAACAACAGTCAAAAAGCCAAAACAGCAGAAAGTACAAGTACGTCCACCAGTCCATTCAACTTCCATTCTTCAGTGTTTTGGCTCACTTCTTGGTATGGTTGTCTCTCTTCTGTTCCAGAGGGTACAGGAACATCTGGTTTACTTGCCTCACTAGTCATTGTGGTTGTCACATTTGGATTGCACAGGAAGCATTATAGAGAGATTATAGAATCCGGCTGGTTCTTGAATCCAACTGACTGTGTGTCTGTGTGTCCGGGTGGGGTAATTTAAATACATGTTCCCTCTCCAATCCCTCAATTCTGATTCTGGCCGGCAGGCGGGGGGCGGGGGGTGTTGTGCTCCAAGGAGACTCTCCTTTAAAAGAGTCACCCCTTTCCTTCACATTTGGCCTCAATGGAATCCTTGGAAAGCTTAAAGCTATAAACCAAAAGACTTTTAACATCATGAATTTCTCTTTAGGATTCCTTTTGGATCCTGCTAGGCCAAAACTGGATCAAAATGAACACCAAGTGCTTACTTTGAAAAAATAGGCAAATGGTGGTTGCAATGGCTCATGCCTGTAATTCCAGCACTTTGAGAGACCAAGGCAGGAGGATAACTTGAGGCCAAAAATTCAAGACTAGCCTGGGCAACACAGTGAGACCCTGTCTCTATTTGTAAAAAATAGGCAAATGGTACAAAATGATAATTGATAAAAGAAAAACATCCAATAAACATATTAAAAAAACACAGAGTACCGGGCGCGGTGGCTCATGCCTGTAATCCCAGCACTTTGGGAGGCTGGCGGATCACGAGGTCAGGAGATTGAGATCATCCTGGCTAACGCAGTGAAACCCCGTCTCTACTAAAAATACAAAAAATTAGCCGGGCGTGGTGGTGGGTGCCTGTAGTCCCAGCTACCTGGGAGGCTGAGGCAGGAGAATGGTGTGAACCCAGGAGGCGGAGCTTGCAGTGAGCCGAGATCACACTACTGCACTCCAGCCTGGGCGACAGAGCGAGACTCCGTCTCAAAAAAAAAAAAAAAAAAAAAACAGAGCAAGATAGTTAGATCCCGTTTTTCAACTATCAAATGTACAAAAGTTTTTTTCTTTTTTTTATTTAACGATAATGCTTAGTGCTGGCTAATGATTCATGAAACAACATGATCACATATTGTTAGTGTGAATATAAAGGAGCATGACCATTTTGAAGAATAATTTGAGAGTAGGTATTGAGAAGTCCTCAAATCTTAATATGCTAAGAATTCCTCCTAAGGAAACAATTGGACAAATGTACAGACATTACATCGATAGATGTTTACTGGAAGTATATTTAAAATGATAAAAATTGAAACAATCTAATTGATCATCAATTTTAAAATGATTAAAATAAATGCTGGCATATCTATAAAAGGTAATCTTATGGAATCATTTAAAAGTATGTTTCAAGGCATAATTAAGGCAGTGGAGAACTGTTCCTGCTACAGTAAATGAAAAGAGCAAGAAACAACTTTTTATTTAATATAATCCTGATTTACATGGAGAAAAATACAGGTATCTGCAGAGAAAAATTGAAAGCAAAATCAAAAATATAAACTATTTTTGGATTATGGAATGTGGATATTTGTTTTATTCTTTATACCTTTGTGTATTTCACAAATTTTCTTCATTGACTGTGAATTAATTTTATAATTTAAAAATTACATTCTCCCTCTAAGAAACAAAAAACCTGATGTTGACTTCAGCCTGGAAACTGTCTATGGCTTTTGTGTGGGCTGATTTAGACTGAAGCTGAATTCTGAGTAATTCCTGTATCTGAAGTGCGGCAGTTCTTGGCAGTAAAAGACTCTCCAGGCACTTTAGTAAGAGTCTTGCAATCAAAGTCGTGATTGCTAAGAGGTTCAAGCTTTGTTTGTAAGAGAAGAAATTCTGATTCTTTTCTTTAAAAGTTCCTACTTCCACTGATTAATCTTATTTTTCTCAAAGTTAGAAGCGCTCTTGCGAACTTCCATTTGTTTGATGTCTTCTTTTTAACCCTCTATGTGCTCCAAAAAGCTTTTATTCTCTGCAGAGCTGGTAGAAGGTCTAGATAGCTAAGTGTGGCTGGTTTAGGGCTATTTCGTGTTTTAGGTGCTCATTTCCCTTCCCCTGGAACTAAATGGGCATTTTGGTGTCCAGCAGGCTGGCCCTCTCCTGAACCGAAAGCCCTTTGGACCTTCTCCCGTTCTTAATCCCTCTCCTCCAACCTCACAGCCCCCAGAGAACTCTCCACTCCCCACCTCAGCGCTCAAGCCTGATCTCCTAACTGCAGCCCAACACCCTCGCCTCAGACCTGTCTCATGATGTTACTTCTCTGATGTGGGCCTTGGCTCCTTCCCTTGGCTTCATTTACCCTAATTTCCTAAATGACGTGCACTTCCAGATGCTTCTGGAACAATTCTGCCTAATCCAGTCCAGACCTGGGGTCCTTCCCCTGGCCTCCAGAAATGGAACTACACCTGAGGCAGTGAACCCACAGATCTGCAGGTCCCACTCTGCAATGAAGTCCCTGCAATTGTGGTAGCAATTTGATTTCATTCCACCTTGTGGCAGAATGTGTCTGAGGGAGGGACATACCAGCCTCTGAGTGGAGGCCTGGCCCTTGCCTGCCTCCAGCTTAGGCTAGAGTTGAAGTACTTGGCCTGAGCCCAAAGGACTCAACCATCCCTATGGCCCCTTGCAGAGAAATAATACCTACCTCCCAGAATTTCTTTGGGACCATCACAGGCTGTGTTACTTTCTGATGAAATGAGGAAATTGGCATCCTGGTTGCTTGATGGGGTTGGCATTCTCACCTGTGCAGTTGTGGAGCCACCTCTGTGGGCCACATGGAACTCCTGGCTGTGGCAGAAGAGATGCATGATGGCCCTTCCAGCGAGATTCAAGACCTCCTTTACCATCTGTGAGCAAACCCAGCGCATTTGGTCGTCACATGCCATGATCTGGTTTCTGGCGTGGGATTTGCATAGAACAATGCTCTGCCACAGACTTAGTTCCAAGGGGGCTCTTGAGCTGACCTGGGTCTCAGAACGGTCTGCCCCAAGGGGATGAAGGAGGAGTCAGTGTTGGGAGGTACCTGTCTCGCTCTGGCACAATGGACAACTGGCGAGCCTGTGCCCTGTGAAGAGGCCAGTAAATGTGGATCAACTGTGTCAGATATTCACATTTCTCAAAATAATCCAGAAACCTAGGTTTTCATGTGAAACCTATAGGCCATTGACTTGCTAGATGCTGCAAATGTAATTCCTGTCCTTCCTGGTTCTTAAATAATCCACATCATACCCATAGTAAAAACTAAACAAAAACCACGTTAATGGAGTTCTGCTTTGATTTAGGATGTAAAAAGTTGCAAGGGAACATCACTCCCATCCTAAAATAAGAAAAATGAATATCCTACAAAATCATAAGTTCCTTTTTTTTTTTGAAACAGAGTCTCGCTCTGTCACCCAGGCTGGAGAGTGCAGTGGCATGCTCTTGGCTTACTGCGATCTCTGCCTCCCAGGTTCAAGTGATTCTCCTGCCTCAGACTCCCAAGTAGTTGGGACTACAGGTGCCCACCACCATGCCTGGCTATTTTTTGTATTTTTAGTAGAGATGGGGTTTCGTCAAGTTGGCCAGGCTGGTCTCAAACTCCTGACCTCAGGCGATCCACCCGCCTCGGCCTCTCGAAGTGCTGAGATTACAGGCCTGAGCCACTGCACCCAGCCAAAATCATAAGTTTTCTTATATTCTTCAGAGAGTTGAGGTCACAAAGCAACCACATAACGTAATTCCAAAAGTAACAAGCCCCACTGAAAACAGAAGAGATACACAAACATTTTCACATTTGGCAGAGCACTAGGGGAAAAGGTAACCATCATAGAAGTGGGGAAGAAGAAATCAGCTCAAATTTTCACTAATCCTAAAGGCTGAATTTGGGCTAGCGGATCAGTTTAGAATAACGGGGAGCCTGTGACAGCTAATTTTATGTGTCAGCTTGGCTAGGCTGTGGTACCCATGTATCTGATCAAACACTATTCTAGATATTTCTGTGAAGGTATTTCAAAAGACAAGGTAACATTTAACTCAGTTGATTTCGAGAAAAGCAGATTACCCTCTATATGTGGGTGGGCCTCATGAAATCAGTAGAAGTCCTCAGGAGAAAAGAGACTGATCTCCTCCAAGGAAGAGGGAGTTCTGCCAGCAGACCGCCTTTGAACCCTTCCCTGGGTCTCCAGCCTGCCAGAATACCTACCCTGCAGATTTTGGACTTGTCAGCCTCCATAATTGTGTGAGCCAATGAACCAGTTCTTTGAAATAAATCTTCCTCTCTCTGCATACACACACATACACACACACACACACACACACACACACACGCACGCACTTACCCTATTGTTTCTGTTTCTCTGGAGAACCCTAATACAGAGCCCCAGACACAAGGGGAATTTATGTTTATTTGTTGCAGTGTCTTCTCCAGCAGTGTCCACTGAGTGCTCAAAAGAAAGATGGGGGCAAGATAGGAGACCACAGAGAGTCCCCCTTGGTGGTGTACATTTGCAGGACGTGACTTGCTGCTGCTTCTGAAGACAGTCACAAACCACCACCCATATTCTATGACCCTTCTCTTATTAAAGGGCTTTAGGGGAGGGGCAACAGCCTTCCAGGATCACCAGGGGAGGGGTAGAAGCTAAACATGTCTACATCTGGGAAAGGAAAAGAAATCATCCTTTGTGCTCTCATGATATCAGTAAATATCTAATGCTTCAGTGGGAGGGCAGAAGTAAAAGCCATTTGCTTCTAGGGTAGGGAGAGGAGGGTCAAAAAAACCTCTTGGGTCCAAGAACCCGAACCAATATAAAGTAGAGATAGACTACCCATGGGAGAGATACAGGTAAAAGTCTTCAGCCCAAGGTCCACCAAAGATACAAGGCAGAGTTTGGCTACCGTGGGGCAGGTGAGGGGAGGAGGATAGGAATTTGAGGAAGTCCCATCCCCCAAGCCCAGGTGCATAGGCCTTGCCTAAGACTAAGGCTGGACTAGGAGATACAAGAATCACCACCTGGCTGAGCAACAACCCTAGCAACAAGTAGCAAGCAACAACAATCTATTGCTGAAGGGGAGGCAATACTGTGGAGAGAAACCCCTGCTCAACAGTACAGGTATGCAGGTACTGCTGAAAGCTGATAACAGAACAGGAATACTGAGAAAAACCCTCTGCTCACCGCACTAAGCACAAGATAATGGCACTTTCTGGTGCGCTGAGGTTCGTGATAGCAAAAACATAACTCAAACCAGCTCAGCTGCTAACTGGATTAACTCAACCCTCCACAATACTAACAACCAAAGAAAGAGCATGGCCATTTCTAGGTATAACTATTTACCTCATCTCTCCTGGCTTGTTAACATGATGTCCAGCATTTGATAACAAATTATAATACAAAAAAAGAAAATCAAGACAGAGAGAGAAAGAAAAGAGAAGAGAAGAGAGAGAGAGAGAGAAAGCTTATTGTCAAGAGATAAAACAATTAACAGGACCAGGCTCAGAACCAGGCTCAGCAATAAGGATACATAAGACAGGGATTTTAAAATAACTATCACTAATATATTAAAAGATCTAGCAGAATAGAAAATACATAGGAACATATAGGTCATTTGGAGAATAGATAGAAACTATAATAAAAGAAAATGTGAGAAATAAAAAAACACGACATCAAAAATGAAGAATCCTTGTAATAGGATCATCAGCAGGCTGGACATAGCTGATGAAGAAATCAATGAACTTGACGACAGTATGATAGAAATGATCACAAATGAAACACAAATAGGAAAAAGTTGAGAAGGAAGGTACAGAACTCATCATTTAAAAACTGGAGAACAATATGAAGGACAGGATAGAGAGACAATAGGGAAGAGGAAATATTTAAAGATATAATGGCCAAGAATTTTCTAAAATTGATGAAAGATAAGGAACTGCAGATCCAAGAAACTCAACAGCATAAATACAATCGAACCAAACAAAATCAAAATAAAATTTGCCTGTGCACTCATTATAGTCACAATGACAAAAACCCAAGATACAGAAAAAATCTCAATGGCAGCCAGAGAAAAAAAGAAGTATTATATACAGAAGAACAAAGATAAAATTACAGCAAACTTCTTGACCATAGTTGTACAAAACAGAAAACAATGGAGGGACGTTTTTAAGTGCAGAAAGAAGAAAAAGAGTCAACCTTTAATTCTATACCCAAGGCAAATGTCTTTTAAAAATGAAGGTGAAATAAATTTTTTAGATAAAAATTGAGAGAATTCATTGCCAATAGACTTGTATTACACAAAATGTTAAAGGAAGTTCTTAGACTGGGCAACATGGTAAAACCCCATCTCTACAAAAAAATACAAAAATTAATAAGGTGTGGTGGCATGCACCTGTAGTCTCAGTTACTTAGGAGGCTGAGAGGTGGGAGGATTGCTTGAGCCCCAGAGGTGTATGTTGCAGTGAGCCAAGATCGAGCCACTGCACTCCATCCTCAGCAACAGAACGAGACCCTGTCTCAAAAACAAAACAAAACAAAACAAAAACAAAGGAAGTTCTTTGGCAGAAAGAGTATGATACTAGTGGAAATTTTGGTATACACAAAGAAATGGCTTGGGCACAGTGGTTCATGCCTATAATCCCAGCACTCTGGGAGGCCAAGGCAGGCAGATCACCTGAGGTCAGGAGTTCAAGACCAGCCTGGCCAACATGGTGAAAGCCTGTCTCTTACTAAAAATACAAAAATTAGCCAGGCGTGGTGCTGCATGCCTGTAATCCCAGCTACTTGGGATGCTGAGACAGGAAAATCACTTGAACCTGGGGGGTGGAGGTTGCAGTGAGCCAAGATTGCGCCACTGCACTCCAGGCTGGGCGACAGAGCAAGACTCTGTCTCAAAAAAACAAACAAAACAAAACAAACAAAGAAATGAAGAATGATGAAAATGATAAAAAGCAGTATAAATTTAAAAGACAATTAACTTTAAGTTTTTATTCTCTTTAAAAGAAAATGTACTAAGTACAATAGTAACAATGTATTAAAGATTTATAGCACATACAATTAAAATATATGACTACAATAACACAAAGGTTAGGAGAGGAATTGGCAGTGTACTGTTGGGACGTTCTTAGGCTATACATGAAGTGGTATTTATTTCAAGGTAGACTCTAATAAGTTTAGTATACATATTATAAACCCTAGAGCAACCAGTTCTTAAAAAAGAGGCATAACTTGGCTGGGCAGGGTGGCTCACACCTGTAATCCCAGCACTTTAGGAGGCAGAGGCGGGTGGATCACTTGAGGTCAGGAGTTCGAGACCAGCCTGGCCAACGTGGTAAAACCCTGTCTCTACTAAAAATACAAAAAACTAGCCGGATGTGGTGGCGGGCGCCTGTAGTCACAGCTACTCGGGAGGCTGAGGCAGGAGAATCACTTGAACCTGGGAAGTGGAGGTTATAGGGAGTCAAGATCCCGCCATTGCACTCCAGCCTGGGCAACAGAGCGAGACTCTGTCTCAAAAAAAAAATTAACTCAAAATGGATAAAAAACCTAAATGTAAGAACTAAAACTAGAAAACATAAGGAGAAATCTTTACAACTTTGGATTTTGCAATGAATTCTTAAATATGACACCAGAAACACAGGCAAGAAAGAAAAAAATAGATGAATGGGACAATAAAAATTTAAAATGCTTATGCTTTGAAGAACGCCCTCAAGAGAGTGAAAAGATAACCCACAGAATATGAGAAAATATTTGCAGATCATTTATCTGATAGGCGATTAATATCCAGAATATATAAAGAACTTCTAAAACTCAACAAGAACAAAACCCAAATAAGAAATGAGCAAAGGACTTGAATAGACATGTCTCTAAGGAAGATATAAATATGCCCAATAAGCACATGAAAAGATATTCATCATAGTTATTCAAGAAATGCAAATGAGGCCGGGCATGGTGGCTCACCCCTGTAATCCCAGCACTGTGGGAGGCCAAGGCAGGTGGATCACCTGAGGTCAGGAGTTTGAGACCAGCCTGGGCAACATGGTGAAACCCCATCTCTATTAAAAATACAAAAATTAGCCCAGCGTGGTGGCGGGTGCCTGTAATCCGAGCTACTCATGAGGCTGGGACAGGAGAATCGCTTGAATCTGGGAGGTGGAGGTTGCAGTGAGCTGAGATTGCATCATTGCACTCCAGCCTGGATGACAAGAGTGAGACTCCATCTCAAAAAAAAAAAAAAAAAAAGAAAAAGAAATGCAAATGAAAACCACAATGAGCTACCACTTCATATCCAGTAGGATGGTTATTATTTAAAAAGAAAGAAAGAAAGAAAGAAAACCAGTGTTGGTTAGAATGTGGAGAAGTTGGAACCCTTGGGCATTGCTAATGGGAATATAAAATGGTGGGCTGCTGTGGAAAACAGTTTGGTGGTTCCTCAAAAACTTAAATATAGACTTACTAGATGACCCAGCAATTTCATTCCTCAATGGTATATACTCAAAATAATTGAAAACAGAGACTCAAACAGAAACTTGTCCACCAATGTTCATTGCAGCGTTATTCACACTAGTTATAGGTGGAACCAACCCGAGTGTCTATCAACTGATGAATGGATAAGCAAAATATAGTATATATGTATAATGAATATTATTCAGACATAAAAAGGAATGAAGCTCTGAAACATGCTGTAACTTGCATGAACCTTAAAAACATGCTACATTACATAAGCCAAACAGAAAAGGGAAAATGTGTGATTTTACTTATGCGAGTTATCTAAAATAGGCAAAGTCATTCAAAGATAGAAAGTAGAGTAGAAGTTACCAGGGGCTGAGGGGAGGGGATAGTGGGGAGTTATTGCTTTAAAGTTACAGAGTTTCGGCCAGGTGCGGTGGCTCATGCCTGTAATCCCAGCACTTTGGGAGGCTGAGACGGGCGAATCATCTGAGGTCAGGAGTTTGAGACCAGCCTGGCAACATGGTGAAACCCTGTCTCTACTAAAAATACAAAAATTAGCCGGGCGGGGTGATGGGTGCCTGTAATCCCAGCTACTTGGGAGGCTGAGGCGAGAGAATCGCTTGAACCCGGGAGGCAGAGGTTGCAGTGAGCCAAATCATGCCACTGCACTCCAGCCTGGGTGACAGAGCAAGACTCCTGCTCAAAAAACAAAAAGTTAAAAACAATAACAACAACAAAAACAAAAAAACAAAGTTACAGAGTTTTAAAGTTACAGAGTTAAAGTTTTGGAAATAGATGGTTATGCAATATTATGAATGTACTTAATGCCACTCAATTGCAGATCTAAATGTTTAAAGTGGTAAACTTCATGTTATGTACATTTTACTACAATAAAAACAGACAGAACACAACCAAAGCTATATTATACCAGCTATATTAATTTCAGAGTAGGCTTTAGAACCCTGCAGTGAACCTCCACAACGAGGCCTTTGAAATCCTCTCCTCTACCAATCACTTCCACTCAGTCTTTTACTATACCAAGAGTTCTTGCCATTCTAAGGACAGCTCTTCAAATGTGCCGTGTTGTCTCTGCCCTGAGTCTTTGTGCCTGCTTGTCCTTCTGTTTGATAAGTTCTCCCACTCTTTATCTGGTTACCTTCTACTTGTGCTTTAGGATAAAGATGGAAATCACCTCCTTCTGGAAGACTTCCTGGGCGACCACCAACCCTCATCTTAGACTTTGGGAGGTACTCTTTTTAAATGCATCTGTGGGCTGCCATGCTGTACTATGATAGGGGACTTTCTTGTCTGCCTTCTTCACTACCCTATCAGCTCCTTGAAGACAGGGAAATCATGTCTCATTCTTTATATTCCTAGTACCTGGTATGGTGTCTGGTGTATGGCAGGCACTCAATCAATAGTTGTCAAATTAATATAATTATGGGACAATGCTCGTGAAGGGACATGGAAGACCAGGACATGGGAAGCTTCCCCCTTTAGCATATTGGTCATTCACCACCTTTTTTTCTACTGTCTAGTGAATCAGTATATAGGGCATAATGTGAAGTATCTCCCAATCTGATAAATAGTATCTTTTGATTGTTAAACTGGTGAAATCCACACACGATGGATGTGAATAAATGTCTGAAAATATCATCCTAAGAAACAGGATGCAACAGTGCCTGGAAATCTAATCAAAGCATGACGGAATGTGAAGGAAAGCTGTAACCTAATCAATGGCCTTAACAGCTGAAGAAAGAATATGTGAGCAGAAGGGGGGTGGTCTATAGGGAGTGCGGAAAAGTGGAGCCAAGGAACAAACATTTGTCATGATGTCTCCAGCCCTGTCAAGGGAAAAAGTTGTTTTTTGACTATTAGGCACAAATATGCAGTCCACCCTATATCCCTATGGATGCCACAGAGCTCATCCAATTCCCTCCCTTTGTTCTGATTTCATGCTCACAAACAACCTCCTGATTATAATTTGGCTTCCCATGTAGATTTTCCAACAGAAGAGAATGCGCTGACCAGTCAACATGAACATCTGGTCCATTTGGCAAGGAGCGTTCTCTTTGTATATGAATGCATTGGTGTTCTGGTTTCTATATCAATCAGTCTATATACCCCAGGGTCCGCAGAGGTGCTCCTTCTTCCAGCTCTTGCTAGGACTGCCAGCAAGGTCCTGCTCCCCTTTGTTTGCACCCTTACCCAGCCAGTGTGGGCTGAGGACAAAGTATGAGGAGTCAGCCACAGCTCCTCCAGGTGTAAACCCATCTTGCTTTGGGCTTATCTCTTCCTCATAGAGGTAAAGGGCTTTGGACCCACAGTCAGTGTTGATGGGCAGGACCTTCCTGCAGGGTTTTTCCTCTTCTTCAGAAGCCTGGTCTCTGCTCATGATACAGTGTTTTGTTTTTAAGATTCAGGGGGTAAATGTGCAGGTTTGTTATATTGATATATTTCGTGAGGCTGAGACTTGAGCTTCTATGGAAATTGTCACCCAAATGGTGAACATAGTACCCAATAGGTAGTTTTTCAACCCTTGCCCCCTCCTTCCCTCCTTCCTTTTAGAGTGCTCAGTGTCTCTTGTTTCCATCTTTATGTCTGTGTGTACCCAATGTTTAGCTCCCACTTATAAGTGGAGACATGTGGTATTTGATTTTCTGTTTCTGTGTTAATTCACTTAGGATAATGGCCCCCAGCTGCATCCATGTTGCTGCAAAGGACATGATTTCATTTTTTTTTAATGGCTGTGTAGTATTCCAGGGTGTATATGTACCACATTTTCTTTATCATGACACAGTTGTATCTTCCTGTGCCGTGGTTCCCTGCCAATACATTCGTGCACCTTAGCAATAATTTTCAAAGGTCAGGGATTAGGAAAAAACACTTCCAGAGAACACAGCTGATGTTGAGATGAGTCTGGCTGTGGTTCATCCTGTCAAGGACTCAGGCACAAGTGGAATGGAGGAAGGAGAAGGAGATGGCCAGCTTCTACCCTGGTTGAGTTAGTCCTGTTGGGATGGATGCTTGGATAATTTCTGTTGGTCCTAAGGCCTCCACCAACGTTTTGGTAGTACTGTGGCTATTCTGGGGTGCTTTATCTTGATGGGCTGCTTTGAGTTCTGGAAAATTTAGGAGCTAAGTTAATGGAATTACTGAGAGGAAATGCCAAATGGATTGTTGTTGGGCTGGAAAGAGGTCTTGTATACATTTTCGGGTTGAAAGGAACATCTGTAGAAAGTAGACAGAAGGAAGATGGGGTTGGTGAACCTATTCTAAGAAAGGAAAAAAACCCTGAAAATCTGTAGTTAACTGGAGGAAATTAAGCATTTATTCTTCCTTTCTAGCAGGAACTAATTTCAGGGTCAGCGAATAGTCCTCAATTGGTGAGGAAAAGCTCTGTCAGAAGAATGCCATCAAATAAATGCAGAAGGAATTATAAAATAAGAAAGGCAAAATTTTGGAAGGCCAAATAAAATTACTGATTCAGGCAAAAAGCTTCAATTGTTGTTAAAAAAAAAATGCTGAGGAGCTAGATACTTGTATAGTACCAAACAAACACATCCCAGACAGCTTCTCAGTGGCAAGGAGGAAAAAACATACAGTAAAGGGGTCAGGTTGTCAGCATCCTCATATCTGGGGGGGTCAATCTTAGTTTTACTAATGGATAGTGTATTAGCCTATTTTCATGCTGCTTATAAAGACATACCCAAGACTGGGCAATTTACAGAAGAAAGAGGTTTGATGGACTTACAGTTCCAGGTGGCTGGGGAAGCCTCACAATCATGGCAGAAGGCAAGGAGGAACAAATCACATCTTACATGAATGGCAACAGGCAAAGAGACAGTTTGTACAGGGGAACTCTACCTTATAAAGCCATCAGATCTCTTGAGATTTACTGACTTTCACTAGAATAGCACGGGAAAGATCCTCCCTGATGATTAAATTACCTCCCACTGGGTCCCTCCCACAACAAGTTGGAATTGTGGGAGTTACAATTCAAGATGAGATTTGGGTGGGGACACAGCCAAACCATATCAGATAGTCAGCTAGATATTATGTGTCCCCTGATGTAACTTGATGGAGCATACAATATAATTTATGGTATGTTCCAGCAAAATGTATTGAACTGAAACATATAGTTCAGATATAACTTTTATGGGAAAACAAGAGATGGAGGAACAAGCTGAATGGCGTCATGAAGAAGCAATCAGAAAAATCAGAAAGACATTCTGCAAGATAACTGACCTGGCCTCTTTAGCAGGCCAAACTCATGGAAAAGGTACTGTGCTAGGTTCAAAGAGATTAAAGGGACATCAAAACAAGATGCAATACATGGTCCTGGATTGGCCATCCATTAGGGCAAACTAACTGTAAAGAAAAATTTTTAAGCAAATGGAGAAATTCGAATATGATTGAGGGTTAGTTGAAATGGAAACTACAGAAATGGAAAGGCAACTGAAGTTTCCGAAGAGTATATTTAGTAATATGTCATTTGGTTAAAACGTTACATATAAACATAAAGAAAGAGGCAAAAAGATATTAATGTGGGGCTTAGCAATTGTATATTCCCTTTTTTATTGAGATAAAATTTACATACTCTAAACTCACCCATACATACCATATATTTACATACCGTATTTTACGAGGTTGTGCCACCATCTCCACTACATAATTCCAAATTATTTTTATCACCCCAAAAAGAGGCCACATATACATTAGTACCCCATCTCCCCTTTCTCCACCCCGGGAAGCAATAATTTACTTTGTCTCTATGGATTTGCCTATTATGGACAATGCATGTACATGGAATCATATAATATGTGGCCTTTTATAGCTGGCTTCTTTCATTTAATATAATGTTTTCAAAGTTCATCCATGTTACGGTATGTATGATTACCTCATTCCTTTTTGTGGTTGAATATATCCCATTGTATGGATATACTAAATTTTGTTGATCCATTTATTAATTGATGAACACTGGGTTGGTTTGACCTTTTTTTTTTTTCTTTTCAGATGGAATTTCGCTCTTGTTGCCCAGACTGTAGTGCAATGGCGCAGTCTCAGCTCACTGCAACCTCTGCCTCCTGGATTCAAGTGATTTTCCTGCTTCAGCCCCACCCCAAGTAGCTGGGATTACAGGCATGCGCCAGCCACCATGCCCAGCTAATTTTGTATTTTTAGTGGAGATAGGGTTTCACCATGTTGGCCAGGCTGGTCTTGAACTCCTGACTTCAAGTGATCCACCCATCTCTGCCTCCCAAAGTGCTGGGA
This sequence comes from Hylobates moloch, assembly GCF_009828535.3. NCBI lineage: Eukaryota > Metazoa > Chordata > Mammalia > Primates > Hylobatidae > Hylobates > Hylobates moloch. The sequence goes on from NW_026652276.1 coordinate 211,314,988, forward strand.
TTATAGGCGTGAGCCACTGCGCCCAGGGGTTTGACCTTTTGACTATTTTGAATAATGCTGCTATGAACATCCATTTACAGGTTTTTGTGTAAACATATGTTTTCAGTTCTCTTGGGTATATGCCTAAGAGTGGAATTTTGCCTCATGGTAACTTTATGTTTAACTTTCTGAGGAAAAGCCAAACTGCAAGGCTGGGCACGATGCCTCATGCCTGTAATCCCAGCACTTTTGGGAGGCTGAGACAGGAGGATTGCTTGAGCCCAGGAGTTCCAGACAACCCTGGGTAACATGGCAAGACTCTATATCTACAAAAGATATAAAAAATTAGCCAGGTGTGCTGGTGCATGCCTGTGGTCCCAGCTACCCAGGAGGTTGAGGTGGGAGAATCACTTGAACCCAGGAGATTGAGGCTGCAGTGAGCCGTGATTGTGCCACCACACTCTGGCCTGGGTGACAGAGCAAGTCCCTGTCTCTAAAAAAAAAAAAAAAGAAAGAAAGAAAAGAAAAAAGAAAAGCCAAACTGTTTTCCAAAGCAGCTGCACCAGTTTACATTTCCACCAGCAATTTATGAGGGTTCCAATTTCTCCTATCCTCTCCAACACTTGCTATTGTCCATTTAAAAAATAATAACCTTCCTGGCCAGGCGCGGCGGCTCACGCCTGTAATCCCAGCACTTTGGGAGGCAGAGGCAGCTGGATCACCTGAGGTCAGGAGTTCAAGGCCAGCCTGGCCAACATGGTGAAACCCCGTCTCTACTAAAAATACAAAAAAGTTAGCCACGTACAGTGGTGCATACCTGTAATCCCAGGTACTTGGGAGGCTGAGGCAGGAGAATCACTCGAACTCAGGAGGCGGAGGTTGTGGTGAGCTGAGATCGAACCATTGCACTCTAGCCTGGGTGACAGAATGAGACTCCGTCTCAAAAAATAATAATAATAATAAAAACCTTCCTACTGTGTATGAAGTGGTATCTTATTGTGGTTTTGGTTTTCCTTACCTGATGGCTAATGATGTTGAGCATCTTTTCATGTGCTTATTGGTCATTTTTATATCTTCTTTGAAAAAAAGTTTTTGTTTGTTTTATTTTGTTTTGGGATAGGGTCCTGCTCTGTTACCCAGGTTGGAGTGCTGTGGCATGACCATGGCTCATTGCAGCCACCACTTCTCACACTCAAGCAATTCTCTCACCTCAGCCTCCCAAGTACTTGGGACTACAGGCACATGCCACTACACCCGGCTAATTTAAAAATTTTTGTAGAGATGAAGTCCTGCTATGTTGCCCAGGCACGTCTCAAACTCCTGGACTCAAGTAATCCCTTCTCAGCCTTCCAAAGTGCTGGGGTTATAAGCATAAGCCACTGAGCCCAGCCTTGAAGAAATGTTTATTCAAGTCCTTTGCCAACATTAAAATTAATTCATTCTTGTTTTCTAATTGTTAAGCTAAAAGAATTCTTTCATGTTTTCTGGACACTAGACTCTTATCAGACATGTGATTTGCAAATATTTTCTCCTATTTTTTGGGTCGTTTTCTCACTTTATGGATCATGTCCTTTGAAGCACAAGAGTATTTAATTTTGATGAAGTCCAATTTATCTATATTTGCTTGGTTTCTTTTGTTTCTTGTGTCATATCTAAGAAACAATGCTAAACCTAAATGTATAAAGATTTACCCCTATGTTTTATTCTAAGAGTTTTATAGTTTTAGCTCCTACAGTTAGGTCTTTGATCCACTTTGAGTTAATTTTTGTATTTAGTATGAGGTAGGAGCCCAGCTTCTTTCTTTTATATGGGGGTAACTGCTTGCCCCAGAAACATTTGTTGAAAGGACTGTTTTCTCCCGACTGAATTGTCTTGGCACCCTTGTCAAAAATCAGTTGACCATAAATATATGGGCTTATTTCTGAACTCTCAAGTCTATTCCATTTATCTATATGTCTATCCTTCTGGCAGAATCATACAGTCTTGAATATAGTAGTCCTCCGTTATTTGAGGTTTCACTTTCCATTCGTGGTTTCAGTTACCCATAGTCAACTGTGGTCTAAAATATTAAGAAATTTTGAGAGAGTGAGAGCACACATTCACATAACTTTTTATTACAGTTTATTGTTATAATTGTTCTATTTTATTGCTTATTGTTGTTAATTGCTTATTTTGCCTAATTCACAAATTAAACTTTATCATAGGTCTGTATGCATAGAAAAAAACATAGTGTGTGTGTGTGTGTGTGTATATATATATATATATAGAGAGAGAGAGAGAGAGAGAGCTATATATATGGTTCAGTATCCACTGGGGGGCTGGGAATGTACCCCTCATGGTTAAAGGGGGACTACTGTATTGTAGCTTTAGTAAGTTTTGAAATTGGAAAGTGGAAGTGTGAGTCTTTCAACTTTATTATTGTCCAAGGTTGTTGGGCTCTTCTGTGTCCCTACCATTTCCATTTGATTTTTAGAATCAGCTTGTCAATTTGTGCAGAAAAAAAAAAGGCATTTGGGATTTTGATAAGGATTGCATTGATTCTGTAGATCAATCTGCAGAGTATTGCCATCTTAACCGTAATAAATATTCCAACCTATGAACTATATATCTTCCCATTTATTTGGGTCTTCTTTCACTTATTTCAACAATGTTCTATAGTTTTCACTGTACAAGTCTTGAACTTCTTTTGTGTCATAGAAGTAAGCTCTTATGGTCTTTGCACAGCCCTGGGCACAAATATGCCCTATGTATGCATGTAGGCTTCTAGAGTTTAAGGAATATGCAGATTTTTTAAAAGTTCCTGTGGACATTCCATTCTCAGATTTTTCTGTTAAGCTTTTTGCTTGTCTGTTATTTGCTCCAACTGTTATTCATGAACTCAAGTAGCCATGAAGTTAAACAATTACCTTTAATTGTTTTTGACAAACATCCTAGGGAAAAGGTTTTTTTGCACTGATGAACTTTAATCAAATAAAGCCAGCCTTGCAAGTAGGGTTCCCAGGAAACACCGGATAGGTAAAATAATGACAATTTCTTTTGAATGAGGCTTTGAAGGAGATCCAGGTCCTTCAAAGTGGTGGGAGATTGCGGGACTCTGCCCTCTCTGGTGGCTGCCGGGCTGCTGCTTTTTACTGCAATTGTGGGCTCTTTGTTTTCAAGGCTTCTGTGGATCTAGAAAGAGGAACGTGGGAATAGGGAAAGTTAAATTATCACAAAACTCATTGTTATTACTGAGATTCAGCTGTTTTTCTTTTTTTTAAGAGATGGGGTCTTGTTCTATCACCAATCTGGAGTATAGTGATGCAATTATAATTCATTGCAGCCTTGAACTCCTCGGCCCAAGCCATTCTCCCACCTCAGCCTCCCACGTAGCTGGAACTACAGGTATGCACCACCATGCCCAGCTAATTTTTAATCTTTTCTTTTTTTTGTAGAGACAGAGTCTTACTATGTTGCCCAGAATGGCCTCAAACTCCTGGCCTCAAGCAATCTTCCTACCTTGGAGCCACTGCACTCCTGGCCTTAGGTGTTTTTCTTGAATAAATGCTCTCTGAATGCTGTAAGCCTTTGGTTAATTTCCAGAGTTCTGAAAGAGTTGATTCTGACCATTTTTCCAGTTTTCCCATTGCATTCATGGAGGAGAAGATTTTGAGGTTCTTAGTCTACTATTCTGCTAATATCATTCAGCAGTAATAATTTCTTGGTGATGGTCATGTAGCAATTTATTTTGTAATACTGGTTGGTCTCAATGTTCTAATTTTCCACAATATCCATGTGATATGTCTGCAATAATACATGGTCATTTACATAAAGTAAAGAAATAAAATCTAAAACTAAAGTCCATGAAACTTTAGTTGCCATTTCAGAGTAAATCTGGGTGGTCAGACCAGGGACCATACACTAGAAACATTCGTTTAACTTTCCCTGATTGGTTACTTCAGTGATCACTGTCAATTTACCTGTAACAACTAGAAGTAAAGCCTTTCAAGTGAGAAGTCTATCTGCATGTTTGTGGGGACAGCAAAGAGAACAGTGTAGTGACCGTGACTCTCCAGTTAGTTTTGAGAGAGAGAGCTCCTTGGGATGGAGGGGTAATTGTTAGGGTGACCATATGCTGATTTTCCTGGGACAATCCCAATTTATACCTGTTGTCACAGTGTAATAATTAAAAGCATCCACTTTGTACTCTCAAAAGGGTCCCAATTTGGACGATGAATTTTATGGCCACCTTAGTTATTGACAGCAGCAGCAGATGACTCAGGAACTACTGCAAGAATGGAAAACTTGGGGAGCCAGTCTAGGATTAAGAGTGGATGTAGGGATGACAGTTGAAAGGACTGATCATGGCTTCCCAACAAATGCGTAGAGGTTTCCCCCAACAGTGTCTCAGGTATCGCTTGGATTCTTGTCTCAGGGGAGTTCTTAGTTCAAGCTGATTCCTCCTGTGTTACTATAAGGCAATCACTAGATCCTCTTCTCACCTGCTCTGGCTAGCAGAGGAATTAAGGCCCACCTCCAGGCTCTTGCAGATATTTTCCATTTATCATTAGTAAGAGCAGCCACATGACAATCCCTTTCTGGGCTCCTTGGGCCAAGATATGGCTTGGAATTTGTGGTACTGGGTTCTCTGGTTGAAGAAGATGCTCTGTGATGGTCTTCCTGGTGTCTGCATCTTGGCTGAAACTGCTTTGGAGGTTCAGGGGAAAAGACTCATCAACTTCAAGGATTTAGGTGAGTGATCAGAGAGAGACAAACAGCTAAGTCTTGCTGCCTAGAGATTAGGAAGATGAGGTTCTAAGGATTCAGGGTGACTGGTAAATGCAAGGTTTGGCATGATCAAGAGCCTTCTTTGGATTCTTTTGGGTAGGCTGAAAACAGGAAGCACGTTTCACTAGCTTTCCTTAAGTTTTTGGAGGAGAGGAACACCAGGCAAGCATTCTCCACATGTGGGGCAAATATGTAGACGTTGCTCACTGAGAAAATAAAACACAACAAATCCCAGAATCCAGTATGATCACCATAGCAATGTAAACCCTTTCTATGAAAAGACTGTTTCAACAAAATAGTCAGGAAGCAAGGGTGATGTTTTCCTCTGAATGCCTGTTCTCACCCTCACATGCAATTATGCAGGCATAGGCCAATGATAGGCAGGAAATTTGTTGATGAGTGCACAGCTCTTTCAAAAAAAGGCTGTGATTAGGTGTGGGGCAAATCAGCAGGTAGGGTCAAGCTACTCATCATAAGCCTGTACTGAACTAGATTCACCTGGAGGAAGACTTGTTTAAAAGGTATTTTCAGAGTACCTACAAAATTGCCTCATTTACGTTTTTTTTCTCTCTTATTTCATTGAAGTGTTGAATTACATCAACTGACTTCAAAATGTTAAGCCAATCTTCCATTTGTGGGATAATCCCACTTGGTCAGTTTTATTTATTGTTGCATTCAATTTATTAATATTTTGTCTATGTTTATGTATGTATGTTCATAAGGGATATTGGCCTGGAGTTTTATTTTCTTGTAATGTTTTTGGTTTCAGTATCACTGTATTGTTGGTCTCATAAAGTGAATGTTTTCCCACCTCTGTTTTCTGAAACAATTTGTGTAAGCTTGGTATTATTTTTTCCTTGAATATTTAATAGAAATCAGGGAAACCTCTCTCCTGTCCAGAGTTTCTGTCATAGGAATATTGTTTACACTTGACTTTATTAAGAATTTACACCCTTAAATTGTACCCATTTTAAGCATACCATCCAATGAATGTTGATAAATGTATATACCCATGTAACCACAACTACAATCAATTCTGTCATCCTTATAAGTTCCCCCATGCTCTGGTCCAGGCAATATACATTACCTTGGTCCTAGGCTACCACTGATGTGCTTATGTCACTGTGGATTAGACTTGCATTTTCTAGAATTTCATTTATATGAAATCATATGGTATGGTTATCGTGGTTCATCATACTGTTTTTAAGACTCACCCATGTTGTTGTAGGTATTAGTACTTAGTTACTTTTTATTGCTAAGTGTGGACATACTACAATCTGTGTATCTCTTACCTATTAATTGACCATTGGGCTGACTTCAGATTTTAGCTATTAATAAAGCTACCATGAATATATATGTACAAGCCTTCGTGTGGACATATGTTTTTATTTCTCTAGTGTAAATAGGAATGGAACTGTTGGGTTATATGGTAAATATACATTTAACTTTGTAAGAAATTGCCAAACTGTTTTCTAAAGTGGCTGTACTACTTTATATTCCCATCCACAATATATGAGAGCCACAGTTTCTCAACACCTTCTCCAACACTCAGTATTCTCACTTTTAAAAATTGTAGTCATTCTAGTGGGTGTGTAGTAGTAAATTATTGTGGCTTCAGTTTGCATTTCTCTGATGACTTATGATGTTGTACGTCTTTTTGTGTGTTTGTTGGCTGTGTATCCTATTTTGTGAAGATCTCTTCAAACCCTTTGGCCATTTTTAATTGGGCAGTTTGTTTTTTTAATTCATGAGGTTTAAGAGTTCCACATATATTCTTAATACAAGTCGTTTGTTTGATACATGTTGTGAATACTTGCTTTTCTGGGGTATCAGTTATTGTAAGTTGTATTTTTCAAGGACTTTCTCCATTTCATCTAGGTTTTCAAATTTACCAGCATAAAATTATTCATTATGTATTTTTTTTTTTTTTTTTGAGACAACATCTCACTCTGTCACCAGGCTGGAGTGCAGTGGCGTGATCTCAGTTCACCGCAACCTCTGCCTCCTGGGTTCAAGCAATTCTCCTACCTCAGCCTCCCAAGTAGCTGGGATTACAGGCACATGCCACCAGGCCTGGCTAATTTTTGTTATTTTTGGTAGAGATGGGGTTTCTCCATTTTGGCCAGGCTGGTCTCGAACTCCTGGCCTCAAGTGATCCGCCTGCCTCAGCCTCCTAAAGTGCTGGGATTACAGGCATGAACCACCGTGCCTGGCCTCATAATGTCATTTTATTATCCTTTTAATGTCTGTGGGATCTGTGGTGGTAACTCTTCTTCACTCCTGTTATTAGTGATATGTGTTCTTTATCCCTTGACCAATGTAGCTAAGGGTTTGTTGGGTTTTTTGATGCTTTCAACAAAGTATCTTTTTACTTTGTTTATTGTTTTCATTATCGGTCTCTTTTCTCCTTTGTTAATTTCTGCTCTTTGTTATTTCTTTACTTTTATGGATTATGAGCTTATTTGCCCTTCTCTCTCCAGTTTTTGAAGGTGGAAGCTTAGGTTAATGATTTCAGATCTTTTTCCTTTGGATAAGGTATAAGCTTCCCTATGAGCACTGCCTTGGCTGCATCCCAGAAATTTTAATATGCAGTATTGTATTTTCCTTATCATTTAATTCAAAATGTTTTCATTCTCCTCATGATTTTATCCTTGATCCTGAATTATTTATGTTTGTTTAATTTCCTTTTATATGGTATTATGAAGATTATACAAAAGAAACTTGAACTACCATTGGCATTTGATTCAGTGCTAGATAGCTTTAAGTCTTAGTTCCTGCCTGTGTTTATTGCCTCCTGCAGTATCCTGATAAAGCTCACTCACCCTCAGGTCTCATAAGCACATGTGCCCTCTTGCTGCCTCTTTGAAATTTCATGCTAGTTGGAACCTCTTTTAAATCTCATGGTAGCAGGACTTTCTTTTTATAAACCATTACACATTTGCTATTCACTCTGTCTGTATTCTGGACTTTGTCCCAGAGAGAGCCATCCTCTCCACCACTCACTTTGGGACTTCTACTCCTATGTGAGTAATTCATATTTATTTGATGATACCACAGAATTACTGTCATGTTGACATCCAAGCATAAAACTGGAGTGTCTCTATGCCATGTAGAATTGCTATAACAAGTTTTATGAGTTCTATTTTAATGTCTCTGTGGTCAGAGAATACACTCTGTATGATTTCCATCCTTTTACATTTATCAAAACTTGTTCTATGGCCCAACATAGAGTTTGTAGTGGTGAACGTACCATGTGAACTTGAAAAAAAAAAGGGGGCATTCTAAAGTAATTGGGAATATTCTCTACAAATGTCAATTAGGTCAATTTGGTTAATAGTGTTGTTCAACTATTTTATAGCTTAACTTCTTTTCTGTCTGTATGTTCTATTAATTCCTGAGAAAGGCTGAGATCTCCAACTATAATTGTGAATTTCTCTAATTCTTTTAGTTCCATTAATATTTGCTTCATATATCTTGAAGCTCTGTTATTAGGTGCAAATACATTCAGTTTTGCTGTGTCTAGATGAACTGATTATTTTATCATTATGAAATGTCCTTTCAGCAGGGTGAATTCTAGAATGACCCACAAAATGTCGTTTGTATCTAGGGTACATGAACTGAATAATCTCCAGGACTTTCAATAAGATGGAGTTTATTTCCAGGATTAGGTTACATTATATGGGCACTAGTGATCTTAAGATTGAAATAATTGGCTGGGTACAGTGGCTCATGCCTGTATTCCCAGCACTTTGGGAGGCCAAGGTGGGCAGATCACAAGGTCAGGAGATCAAGACCATCCTGGCTAACATGGTGAAACCCCACCTCTACTAAAAATACAAACAAATTAGCCAGGCATGGTGATGTGCACCTTTAATCCCAGCTACTCGGGAGGCTGAGGCAGGAGAACGGTGTGAACCCGGGAAGCAGAGCTTGCAGTGAGCTTAGATTGCGCCACTGCACTCCAGCCTGGGCAACAGAGTGAGACTCCATCTCAAAAAAAAAAAAAAAAAGATTGAAATAATTATCTGGGTAAGTCTGTCCTAAGTATATGAAAGCAGAGAGTTTTCTGCAGCTGGTAACGGAACAAGAGAAAAAAATTTGGAGCTTGAGGATTCAATGCCCTGTTGATGGCTTGAAGATGGAAGGGACCACATGTGGAGGATTGTTGGTAGCCTCTAGGAACTGAGAGCTATTCCTCCCTGAAAGCCAGCAAAGAAATGAACTACTTGGCTGGGTGCGGTGGCTCATGCCTATAATCCCAGCACTTTGGGAGGCTGAGGCAGGCAGACTGCATTAGCCCAGGAGTTTGAGACCAGCCCAAGCAACATGGCAAAACCCCATCTCTACTAAAAATACAAAAAATTAGCCAGGCATCGTGGCACATGCCTGTAGTTGGAGCTACTCAAGAGGCTGAGGCAGGAGAATCATCTGAGCCCAGGAAGTCGAGGCTGCAGTGAGCCATGATTGCATCCCTGCACTCCAGCCTGGGCAATGGGGTTGAGACCTTGTTCAAAAAAAAAAAAAAAAGAGAGAGAGAGAGAGAGGAACTCAGTCATACTACCACAAGGAATTGAATTCTTTCAAGAATAAGAGTTAACTTGGAAGCAGATGTTCCCCCAGAGCTTCCAGGTGAGAATTCAACCTGGCTGATACGTGCCACACTGGACTTGCAATATACAAAACTACAAATTAATACATGGGATTGTTTTAAGCTGCTAGGCTTTGGTAATTTGTTATGCAGCAATAGAAAATTGATACAGTCCTTCTTTATCTCTGTCAATACTCCTCATTCTGAAGTATACTTAATTTGATATATAGTCACCCTAGATTTCTTATAATTAGTTTTTGCATGTTATTTCTCTTTCCATCTTTTTATTTTAGTCTCTTTCTGTCTACATCAAGTGTGTTTCTTGTAGCCATCACAGAGTTGGGTCTGGTATTTTTATTCACTGTGATAATTTCTGCCTTATAATTGAATATTTTTATTTCTTTATATTTAATTACATATATGGTTTAGCTTATGTCTACCACTTTGCTATTACTTTCCTATGTGTTCATCTTATTTTTGTTCTTTTTCTCCTTTTTCACCCTCTTTTGTTTTAATTGCTTATTTTTTAGTGTTTCATTTTATCTCCTCTATTGCATTACTAGCTATGCCTCTTTGATTTTTCTGTGGCTGTTCTATGTATAATAATATCCATCTTTACCTTATTAGACCATGATATAAATCATATTCTATCCCATAAAGTATGCCACTGTTTCTGTCTATATTCCCCTCCTGACCTTTGTGCTCTTGTCATTTTCCTTCTACATATTAAATCCCACAATGCATTGTTATTATTGGTATTTAAACAATTATACTTTAAGGGATTACAAAAATGAGAAAAATTTATTTATTTTAACCCACATATTTACCATTTCTGATTTCTGTGTGTAGGGGGATGGAGATCTAAGTTTCCTTTCTTCAAGAAGGAATAATTTTCCTTCAGGTATCATTTTCCTTCAGACTGAAAAATTTCATTAACATTTCTTATAGTATAATAGTGCCAGACACAAATGATTTCAGTTTTGTGTTTATCTGAAAGTCTTTTTTTTTTTTTTTTCCCTGAGGCAGCGTCTTGCTTTGTCACACAGGCTGGAGTGCAGTAGCATGAATATGGCTCACTGCAGCCTCCACCTCCCGGGCTCAAGCAATCCTCTTCCCCCAAGCAACTGGGACTATAAGCGCGTACCACCATGCCTGGCTAATTTTTGGGGGGTATTTTTGGTAGAAATGGGGTTTCACCATGTTGCCTAGGTTGGCCTTGAACTCATGAGCTCAAGTGATCTGCCCGCATTGGCCCCTCAAAGTGCTGGGGTTACAGGTGTGAGCCCCTGTACTCATCCTGAAAATGTCTTCGCATCACCTTTATTTTTAAAAAATACAGGTTTAATTTTGAAATAAATTTAGATTTACAGAAAAGTTGCAAAGATAAAAGAATTCTCATAAGTCCTTCACCGTTTTCTCTATTTTTTATTTATTTATTTTTTGAGACGGAGTCTCGCTCTGTTGCCCAGGCTGGAGTGCAGTGGAGCCATCTCCGCTAACCGCAACCTCTGCCTCCGGGTTCAAGTGATTCTCCCGCCTTAGCCTCTCGAGTAGCTGGGATTACAGTCACACGCCACTGTGCCCAGCTAATTTTTGTATTTTTGGTAGAGACGGGGTTTCGCCATGTTGGCCAGGCTGGTCTTGAACTTCTGACCTCAGGTGATCTGTCCACCTTGGCTTCCCAAAGTGCTGGGATTACTAGGTGTGAGCCACCATGCCCAGCATATTCCCTATTATTAACATCTTACATTACCACGGGACATTTGTCAAAACTAAGAAACCTACATTGGTACATTTCTATTAACTGAACTTCAGATTTTATTTGGGTTTCAGCAGTTTTTCCATTAACGTTTTCTTTCTGTTCCCAGATCCTATCCAGGGTACCACATTGCTTTTTTTTTTTTAAATCATGTATCCTTAGTCTTCTTTGATGTATGATACTGTCTCAGTCTTTGCATGACCTTGACAGTTTTGAAGGATTCTGGTCAGGTATTTTATAAAACATTCTTCAATGTGAGTTTTTTTGATGTTGGTCTCATGATTAGATTTTAGATTAGGGGTATGGGGTTTTGGAAGGAAGGCCACAGAGGTAAAATGCCCTTCTCATCACATCATGTAAGGAGGTACATCATGGCTATATGACATCACTAGTGACATTAACCTTGACCATTGGGTTAAAGTAGGATTTGCCAGGTTTCTTCATGGTATAGTTAATATTTCTCCCTTTCCACACTTTATTCTTTAGAAGTGAGTCACTAAATAAAGGAAAAAGGAATTAAATTCTACCTGATAGAGTGGAGAGTATCTACCTATATTATTTGGTTCTTATGTAAAGATCTGTTTGCTCACTTTTATTTATTTACTTATTAAATTGTTTATTCAATCACTTAATTATATCAGTAGAGACTCATGTATATTTACTTTGTAATTTGGATTATAATCCAATAATGTTATGTATTTTGTTGCTCAAATTGTCCTAGATTTTGGTAGAACCTGAAATCTGGGCACTGGTTTTGTTCATTACTACCAGGATGTCATTGCTTAGTTCCTCTCAGCAGACAGAGCTAGGTAATATATGTAAGTATACTAACTCAAAGATTGTTTCTCCATGTAAGTGTGTGTGTATAGTACACAAACACACACACACACACACACACACACACACATACATTCATACTGATGCCTCTGACTCCAGTTCAGTCCCACAGAGCTCATTCTAGCCCACCTTTCTTGCTTTTCTGTCACTTTCCTCCCCAACAGTGGGAACCTGGCTCCCACCATTCACCCTTCACCTACTTAATTGCCCATCTCCCATATACATGTCAAGCAATTTCAGAATTGTTCACCTCTACTCCAATGAGAAGCAAATTTACCAACTAGAATACAGTGTTGATATACAATTTCTTTTGCCTTTAGCCTTAAAGCTTCCACTTAAAATGCACTTTCCAAAGTTACTTAGTTCAGTTCCTTTTCTTCCACACCCTTAAGTGTGGTTATAATTTTATTACAAAATAAAGTTAGATTTATTTGTCATAGTTTACATTCCATCCTGGGATTTCCCCTGACATCCTGCTTGATCTATATCAATAATCACAGTCATTATTACTGTAGTGTTATAGTAATAGTGTATCTTGAAATCAGGTAATGTTCTTTTTCAGAATTATTTGGCAATTCTAATTCCTTTGCCTTTCCATGTGAATTTTAGAATAAGCTTGGAAATGTCTACAAAAAAGTTAGTGGGGGCTGGGTGTGGTGGCTCATGCCTGTAATGTCAGCACTTTGGGAGAATGAGGTGGGCAGATCACTTGAGGTCACGAGTTTGAGACAAGCCTGGCCAACGTGGTGAAACCCTGTCTCCACTAAAAATACAAAAAATTATCCAGGTGTGGTGGTGTGTGCCTGTAATCCCAGCTACTTGGGAAGCTGAGGCAGGAAAATTGCTTGTACTTGGGAGGCAGAGGTTGAAGTAAGCCTAGATTGCGCCACTGCATCCAGCCTGGGTGATAGATTGTCTCAAAAAAAAAAAAAGTTGGCTGGGATTTTGATTGGTATTGCATTAAATCTATAGACCATATTTGGTAGAATTGACAGCTTAAAAAAATATGAGTCTTCTGGTCTACAAGCATGATATATCTTTCTATTTATTTAGATCTTTTATTGCTTTCATCAGTGTTTTTTTAGATTTCCAAGTACAGATCTTGGACATATTTTGTTAGATTTATACCTGTCTGTCTTTTTTTCTTTCTTTTGCAGTGTGAGAGGTGCTATTGGAAAGGGCATTTTGTTGTTGTTTTTGTTTCTTTGTTTCAAGTTGCAGTTGGTCATTGCTTGTATATAGGAATACAATCGACTTTCGTATGTTAACCTGGTATCCTGCAACCTTGCCAAACTCATTGATTACTTCCAAGATATTTGTTAGTGTAGATTCTTTGGGATTTTCCACATAAGCCATCATATTGCATGTGATTAAAGAAAGTTACATTTATTTATTCTAATCTACATACCTTTTATTTATTTTTCTTACCTGATTGCACTACTAGGACCTCAAGTATAATGTTTACTTGGAATCATAAAGAGGACATTGTTGCCTTTTTCTGGACCTTAGAGGAAAAGCATTCAATCTCTCACCATTAATTATGATGTTAGTAATAGGGCTTTTTTTTGTAGATACCATTTATTAGGTTAAAGAAGTTCTCTTCTATTTCTAGTTTGCCAAAAATTTTGACCATGAATTGATGTTAAATTTTATCAGAAGCTTTTTTCTGTATCTACTGAGTTGTTTATATAATTTTTCTCACTTTAGTCTGTTAATATGGTGAATTACATTGATTGATTTTTGAATGTTGATGTAGACTTATATTCCTAATATGAACCCCACTTGGTCATATGTATTGTCCGTTTTATGTATTGATGAATTAAATGCGCTAATATTTGGTGAAGGATTTTTTTTATCTATGAGTTATATTAGTCTGTAGTTTTCTGTTGTCGGATTTTTGTATTTAGGGTAGTGCTGACCTCATAAAATAAGTCAGGAAGTGGTCTGTCCTTTTCTATTTTGTGGAAGAGAATGTGTAGAAAATGTGTTGTTTTTTCCTTAAATATTTAGTAGAATTCACAGTAAAAACATCTTGCCATGAGTTTTTTGAGAAAGTTTTTAACTACAAATTTAATTTATTTAATAAATATAGCGTTATCAGAACTATTCTTATCTATTCCTTCTGTAATTTGTATCTTTTAAGGAATTGGTTCATTTTATCAAAGCTTTTGAATTTGGGGGCATAGAGTTGTTTGTAACATTGCCTTAGTATCCTTTTTAATATTTGTCAGATCTCTCTCCTTTTATTGCTAATATTGGCAATTTGTATCTTCTCCCTTCCTTCTCATTTAGTCATGCTAATCTTTGGTTTTCAACAGAGAGGGCAGCATTTAGAGAGCCACAAACTTACCTAGAAAATTATATAGGGACACAGTTGACTCAAGCATTGGTCTAAGAACATCAGCAGGTTTTTGATTGTCAATGAAAAATTGGATTTTGTAGTATCAGGAAGCCCAGCCTGTTGATCCTGCTGGGGACTCATATATCCAGATGGAGAGTGAATTTATGTTCAAGCATAATTCCTTAGCAACCTGAGATACTTTAGTTGCACCAATAGTTGTGTCTTTTTAGACATTAGATTGGAATGATCTCATGATAAGACATTAACTAATGGTCCAAGGTCCTGGAACGTTTTTTTTTTTTCTAGGGTACTGCTGTTGCCCATTCTGGAGTACAATGGCATGATCATAGATCACTGCAGCCTTGAACTGCTGGGCCCAAGTGATCTTCCCACCTCAGCCTCCCAAGTAGCTGGGATTACAGGAGTAAGCCACTGCAGGCATTTCAAGAGCTCATTCTTTTTAGATGGCTAAAAGCTGGTTCTTTGGGAATTTCAATAAAGCTGATAATATGTAGTATACTGATCAGGAAGAAAAGAGAGAAGGCACAAACTACTAATATCAGGAATAAATATTATAGGAGATATAATGGGGATATCACCACAGTACCTATAGGCATTAAAAAGATAATACTATTTATGAAAAAGATGCATGCCAATAAATTTGGCAATGATACAAACCACCATCTCACTCAAGAAGAAATAGCTTACCTGAATTGTCCTATATGTATTAAAGTAATTGGATTTATAGACTAAAAACCCTCTTCCCCCATAACATTAACTAGCCAACAAAACAAACCCCTCCAGGGCAAGATAACTTCACTGATAAATTCCACCAAAATTTAAGGGAGTAATAATAGCAACGCTATACACATTTTTCCGAAAAATGGAAGAGGAAGAAACATTTCCCAACTCATCTTGTTAGGTCAGCATTACCTTGATACTAGTATTGGACAAAGGCATTATAAGAAAGAAAACTATATTCCAATATATTTTATGAACATAGGCACAATCTTAACAAAAGTTTAACAAATCAAACCCAAATCATAATACATCATCATACCTAGTTGTCTAGCAATAGATGAATGGATAAACAAAACATAGTTTCACAGCTTGCCAGGAGTTAAAAAAGAAAAGGAAGAAAAGAAAACATGGTAATATATACACAGTGGAATATTATTCAGCCATAAAGAGAATGAAATCCTGTCACTCATGGCAACTGGAGGACGTTATGTTAAGTGAAATAAGCCAGACACAGAAAGTTAAACACCACACGTTCTCACTCATATGTGGAAGCTAAAAAACAGTTGATCTCATAGAAGTGAAAAGTAGGATATTAGAGGCTGGGAAGGGCAGGTGGAAGGAGGGAATAGGAAGAAATTTGTTAAAGAATACAAAATTATAGCTAGATAGAAAGAGTAAATTCCAGTGTTGTATTCCACTGTGGGTGACCATAGTTAACAATAATATGTAGTTTTTATCCCTCCCTCCCTCCCTTCCTTTCTTCCTTCCTTCCTTCCCTTTTTCTTAGAGATAGGGTCTCACTTTGTCACCCAGGCTGGAATGCATGGTGTGATCATAGCTCACTGCAGCCTCAAACTCCTGGGCTCAAACAATCCTCCGACCTCAGCTTTCCAAATAGTTAGGACTACAGGTACATGCCATCATACCTGGCTAATTAAAACAAATTTTTTTTTTTTTTTTTGTAAAAACAGGGGTCTCACTATGTTGCTCAGGCTAGTCTCAAACTCCTGGTCTCAAGCCATTCTCTTGCATCAGCCTCCCAAAGCGCTAGGATTACAGGCATGGGCCACTGCACCTGGCCTATTAGGTAGTATTAAATGCTAAGAGGAGGATATTGAATGTTCCCAACATTAAGAAATGATAAATGTTTGAGATGATGCATATGCTAATTACCCTGATTGGATCACTATACATTATATGCATTGAAACATCACTACATACCCCATGAATATGTAAAGTTATTAAATGTCAATTAAAACTAAAAATAAATAAAAAGGATGTCATCAGTATTTACCTAAGAGAAATATGTCCACACAAAGCTTTGTACACAAATGTTCATAATAGCTTTATTTATAGCAATCCAAAATGGAAGCAACCCAAATGTCTTCCTGTAAGTCACTAGATAAATGAATAAATAAGTAGTTGATGGCTACATAGTTGATTCCATATAAGGAATACTACTCAGCAGTAACAAATTATAAACTATACACACAGCAACATGATGGATCTCAAAATCATGTTGAGTCAAAGAGGCCAATCAAAACAGAATACATACTGTATGGTTCCATTTACATAAAATTCTAGAAAAGACAAACTAACCTATAGTGATAGAAATTAGATCAATGATTACCTGGGGATAGGGGAAGCAAATAGCAGATTGCGAAAAAGGAAGACAGATGGATTACAGAGGAGCATGAAGAAATTTGCGGAGTGGGTAATGGCTGTGTTTATTATCCTGATTATGGTGATGATTTCAGAGGTATACACATATGTCAAAATTCATGAAATTACACACTTAAATATCTGTGGTTGATTGTACATCAGTTATAGCTCAATAAAGCTGTTAAAAACTCACCAAAAATGAAAAATGTAGAGAGGGCTGAGGACGGCTTTAAGTGGATGTTGGTCTCTGGCAGTCATTTATCTCTGCCTCCCCTACTTGCCGTGTTCTCATTTTTGGATTTCCTATGCTTCTATTCTTCCTCATTTTGGCTGTGCATGTTCACTTTTATTTCCTATTGCTGTGTCAACAGTTTGTGGGGTTAGAACTGGAGAGGGTACTGGGGTCTCTTTACTCTTAAGCTCCTATTATGTCCCTAGTTTGCCTTTGGTCATTTCCAAAGCTAAGAATATTTCCAGAGCAACAATTTTTGTTGCCTCTCTGTATCTTGTATATAGTCCCTGACCTAATAGGCTGAGGTCCTTCCACTGTCTCTGTATAACAGTTTTAACAATTTAATGGTGACAAGAATTGGCAGTGTGTTTGTTTGCTTGTTTTTAATGCCCTTGAATTTTTAGCTGTAAAACTCCATCCCTGGACTGTGGAAACATGAAGATAGTCTCACCTCTGATCATGGTCCAGGCGCCTATATTCATGGCTTTGGGCCCCACCTCTTAGCCTTCATATACAATTTTGTTTCTTTTTCCAGGAGTCATTTTAACCAATTCCACAGCTTTCAGCTGCTTCATCTTGAGAGCGGAGAGTGCTGTATTCATAGCAGGCAGCTCTCCCAGAGCAATTTATGGCTTCACAGTTCGGCAAATTACAGTCATTTGCAATCTTCTCCATTAGTGCCCTGACCCCATCCAGCTATGTCTGCATGTTTTTGGTTCCTGATGTCTGAAGCTTCTTGTTGCTTTACTATCTGATCTCTCCAAGCTGAAAATGTTCCTTTTCCATTTTCTGGGGGCCTTCTGATCTGTAGACATGCTTGCTATTAAGATCATAAGGTCACATTTGTTTGTTTTTTTTTGTTTGTTTGTTTCTCGAGTTTGCTAATTCTTCCATTTACAAACTTGTAGTTTTCCAGAACTAGTTTTCCTATAGGGAAGAGATTATCAGTGAATTCTGATTCTTCCCAGAGCCTTATTACTTAAACCAGTCCTGTCTACCTCTCTTCTATGGGCTGGGTAATCTTGCTTAAAATCCCTCCCACCATCAGTCCAATGCCTCTGTGAAACCCAGACTTGGTTTCTTGTGTCTCCCCTTGAGTGAGTCTTGCCATTTGTCTACCTGTCTAGGCTGACCTAGTTGTTTCAAGGGAGCCCTGCTCCCCAGCAAGCTTCTACTCAGTGGCCATGAGAAGCAAGTCAGGGATGCTTTTTTAGGGTGGTTCTCAAACTTTAGCGTGCATGGGGATCACTTTGAGGGCTTGTTGAGACACAAATTGCTCCATCCCCAGAGTTGCTGATTTGGGAAGATGGAGCATTTGCAAATTACCAAATCCTCAGGTGATGCCGATGCTGCAGGTCAGAGGCCAGCACTGCTGACTGGGAACCCTGCGTTGGTCCATAGTCAGCAGTTGTCCAGGGTCTGTCTCCATGTGTTATCCAATGATCCCATTTATTTTTCCTTTGTTGTCGGCTACTGTTTTTAGCTCCACGTTTGTCCTTTGTGTTCATCCTCTTGGGCTTGGTTCTCCTTGGTTTTCTCTTTATTTATTTATTTATTTATTTTTTCTGAGACAGAGTCTTGCTCTGTCACCCAGGCTGGAGTGCAGTGGCATGATCTTGGCTCACTGCAAGCTCTGCCTCTCAGGTTGAAACGATTCTCCTGCCTCAGCTTCCCAATTAGCTGGGATTACACGCGTGCACTACCACACCCGGCTAATTTTTGTATTTTTGTGTAAAGACAGGGTTTCAACATGTTGGCCAGGCTGTCTCGAAGTCCTGATCTCAAGTAATCTGCCTGCCTCAGCTTCCCAAAGTGCTGGGATTACAGGCGTGAGCCACCGCGCCCGGCCGTCCTTGGTTTTCTCTTATCTCTGAGTCTTTGACCCTATCTCGCTGGCTCTTCATGCTCCATGTCACCCAGGCAGGAGTCCCTTCTCTAGCTCTGGTCTCTTGGGGATCCAAATTCAGTACCAAAACCCTTAACCACCTTGCAGGGGGTGGTGTTCAGACCAACTCTTGCAAAGTCTTAACCCTGAAACCTCCTAGCCATAGTTTCCCAAGCCATTCCCCCTCAATCATTGCCTTGCCTTGGAACTGGCCAATTAATATCGGTGCATTTTGCACTAATAGCTCCAGACATCCCCCCTCTTGCATCTGCCACCCCAGATTATTGTCAGAGGCACTAAGGAGGATGTTCTGTGAAATAATATTTACTCTTATTTCTCTATCAATGGCTGGCTGAAGGTGCATTTCAATAGTACCCTCTTGGGTAGAGGTGAGGAAACAGGCAAGCGTGTCCCGGTTTCTGCTCCTAACAAATTTCCCTTCTCTCTTCTGTTAAAGCCCTTAAGTGCCTGATCACCCATTTTAACCACCAAATATTAACTAAGACAGCCTCCTCGTTCCTATCTTCATTTATTAGAGCAGTTAAATCTGTATTTGTCCTTTTAAGTACATTGCTTTCACGTAGTCTCGTCTGGTTTCTAAGATTTCAACCATCCTAAGTAGTGCATTTTTTTCCCTCTTTCTCCCTTAAGCCCTTGTAATTTTCCTATTTGCCATTTCCAAGCTAAGACCTGTCTCCAGGGCAACGGTCCTCTGCTCGCTAGTGAGTCCTCAGCCCCTGCCCCCTCAGCAAAGACCCTTCGACTTTTTATGTGCAAATTGGATTTTCAGAACCTAATGCTCCAGGTGTAGGCTGATTGTCTTTTTTTTTTTCCTTTTTCTTTTTTTTCTTTGCCTTTGGCATTGTAATTATTTAATTTTTTTCAACCACTTCAGTCGAAGGAGCTATATTGCCAGTTTAATTCTCCCACTTCACTCCACCTGCCTCATTTTCTGTGCTTTAAAAACCACCATGATAATCAAGACTTATTGATTAAAATTTCCAGAGGGCCCCAAACAGGAGAGACAGACACGGGAGTGTCTTTGGACCTCTTGTTGTCAGGCTGCGGGTTCTGTGCTGATGGCCAGAAGCTGTTCTTTTGGCCCATCTTTGAATAGAGTCATCCTGGGGTAATTTTCATGTCATCCTAGAATGCATGAGAGGAGCACCCAGCCTGTTCTTCAGTGGTTCCTGGTCCTTCAGATGTTGTAGTCTGTGAGGAAGTTTTTTTCTGGCCAGTAATGAAAGGAAAAAAAATAAGGCCAGGTGCCAGTGAATGAACTTTTTCTAGGGAAGGGTTGTCATTTCTATTTTGTCCTTCTTGCTTTTGTGGTATTAAAATGTCTTTTTATTTTTATGGCCCTTTCTTGAGCTCTTGTGTTTCATTATACCTGTGAACTCGAAACCTGTGGGTTTTATCTCTCTCTTCCACCAATTCTGAAGCTAAAAGCTGGCTCACTAGAGCTGGTTTTAAGATGAACTTCCCCTGACCCCAGAAATGAATCTGCCTCTCCAAGAACACTAGATTCCTACTCCTACCAAGAGATGCTAGTCCAGACCTCGAGCCAGAGCAGGATCCCATACTTTGCACATGAGATGTTCCCCAGGAACGCAGCTGCTCTTAAGGTTTGTGTGAGCAGCCTCCAAACCTCAGTCCCTCATGCATAGGCTTACATCGGTTCTGCCAACCCCACCAGGTGTTAGCCTTGTCCTCAGAATCCCAAACCTTTCCATTCTGAATACTTGCCTGGTTTCCTCTTCTGGCAAAGTGTCTGGACACTGCAAAAATCTCAAGAACATCCCTGATCCCAGCCCTTATTTTTTAAGGAGGCATTTTTCAAATTTTTTCCAACAAAGTATTCCTAACAGCGGAGAAGACTGAAAACATACAAAGGAGAAAAATGAAAGCAGTCTGAAGGGATCATTGCAAGCAAGAAATGTGTATTTTTTGTTAAAAATGCATTCAGTGTTTGCATTCTACTTTATAATAGATTCCTTTTGTATTGATATTAAAATGTTTAAAATTATTTACCATCAGGTAAAATGAGTCTGCCACTTCAGAAATGCAATGTCTCCATCCAGGAGCTCAAGTACTCATGGTGCACAAAGTGAACCCACAAGAGTTTCAGCCAACCCCATGCCCCAGAATGGTTCCATCCTGCAGCTTGACTTGGCTCAGAAATCCTTTACTCATCTTTAGCCAACTTCCTATGCCATTTCTTTTTAAGGGACTTTACCAATCCCCTCCAAGCCCAATCTTACCTCCACCTCATTCTACAGGTTATGTCCTGTTTTGGCAAGGAAGGAGTGGCATCTTTGTAGCTCTTCTTAGCTCTTGGGTGGCATCTTCTTAGCTCTTTTCCAGTCCATCTCAGAGGACACTGATATGTGGACCAAGGAATGCATCTCTCTTCCTTTATGTTATGCTCTGTTAAAAGAGCACCAAGGCATGTTGCCTTGGGCTCAGTTATTCTAAAGATTTAAAAAAATATATTTTTGTCTTGATTCCCAAAGTAGTGCATCATAATAGTCATCAGCTGTGTTTGCTTGTCAGTGCCTTTATTCTATCAGGGACTCTTTTTTTTCTCTTTTTTCTTTTCTCTTTTTGGGAACCACTATTCAGTGTGGGGCTGATACCACCCTGTTGCTACTCAGCTCCAAGCATGGTGCCTGTGACCCAGGCCTGGTCATTAGAGTCCCAGTGTTCAGGGAATGGTATATGTCCAAGCAAGTCCATTTAGAGTCAGTCCAGAATTATCTGGGCATGGTGGTATGAGCCTATAGTCCCACCTACTCATTTGCATTTTCACATAAACTTTAGAATCAGCTTGTTATTTTCTTTTTTTTTTAAATTTTATTATTATACTTTAGGTTTTAGGGTACATGTGCACAATGTGCAGGTTTGTTACATATGTATCCATGTGCCGTGTTGGTTTGCTGCACCCATTAACTCGTCATTTAGCATTAGGTATATCTGCTAATGCTGTCCCTCTCTCCTTCCCCCAACCCACAACAGTCCCCGGAGTGTGATGTTCCCCTTCCTGTGTCCATGAGTTCTCATTGTTCAATTCCCACCTATGAGTGAGAACATGCGGTGTTTGGTTTTTTGTCCTTGTGATAGTTTACTGAGAATGATGTTTACCAGTTTCATCCATGTCCCTACAAAGGACATGAACTCATCGTTTTTTATGGCTACATAGTATTCCATGGTGTATATGTGCCACATTTTGTTAATCCAGTCTATCGTTGTCAGACATTTGGGTTGGTACCAAATCTGTGCTATTGTGAATAGTGCCGCAATAAACATACGTGTGCATGTGTCTTTATAGCAGCGTGATTTGTAGTCCTTTGGGTATATACCCAGTAATGGGATGGCTGGGTCAAATGGTATTTCTAGTTCTAGATCCCTGAGGAATCACCACACTGACTTCCACAATGGTTGAACTAGTTTACAGTCCCACCAACAGTGTAAAAGTGTTCCTATTTCTCCACATCCTCTCCAGCACCTGTTGTTTCCTGACTTTTTAATGATGGCCATTCTAACTGGTGTGAGATGGTATCTCATTGTGGTTTTGATTTGCATTTCTCTGATGGCCAGTGATGATGAGCATTTTTTCACGTGTTTTTTGGCTGCATAAATGTCTTCTTTTGAGAAGTGTCTGTTCATGTCCTCTGCCCACTTTTTGATGGGGTTGTTTGTTTTTTTCTTGTAAATTTGTTTGAGTTCATTGTAGATTCTGGATATTAGCCCTTTGTCAGATGAGTAGGTTGCAAAAATTTTGTCCCATTCTGTAGGTTGCCTGTTCACTCTGATGGTGGTTTCTTTTGCTGTGCAGAAGCTCTTTAGTTTAATTAGATCCCATTTGTCAATTTTGGCTTTTGTTGCCATTGCTTTTGGTGTTTTAGACATGAAGTCCTTGCCCACGCCTATGTCCTGAATGGTATTGCCTAGGCTTTCTTCTAGGGTTTTTATGGTTTTAGGTCTAACATGTAAGTCTTTAATCCATCTTGAATTAATTTTTGTATAAGGTGTAAGGAAGGGATCCAGTTTCAGCTTTCTACATATGGCTAGCCAGTTTTCCCAGCACCATTTATTAAATAGGGAATCCTTTCCCCATTGCTTGTTTTTGTCAGGTTTGTCAAAGATCAGATAGTTGTAGATAAGCGGCATTATTTCTGAGGGCTCTGTTCTGTTCCATTGATCTATGTCTCTGTTGTAGTACCAGTACCATGCTGTTTTGGTTACTGTAGCCTCGTAGTATAGTTTGAAGTCAGGTAGCATGATGCCTCCAGCTTTGTTCTTTTGGCTTAGGATTGACTTGGCGATGTGGGCTCTTTTTTGGTTCCATATGAACTTAAAAGTAGTTTTTTCCAATTCTGTGAAGAAAGTCATTGGTAGCTTGATGGGGATGGCATTGAATCTATAAATTACCTTGGGCAGTATGGCCATTTTCACGATATTGATTCTTCCAACCCATGAGCATGGAATGTTCTTCCATTTGTTTGTATGCTCTTTTATTTCATTGAGCAGTGGTTTGTAGTTCTCCTTGAAGAGGTCCTTCACATCCCTTGTAAGTTGGATTCCTAGGTATTTTATTCTCTTTGAAGCAATTGTGAATGGGAGTTCACTCATGATTTGGCTCTCTGTTTGTCTGTGATTGGTGTACAAGAATGCTTGTGATTTGTGTACATTGATTTTGTATCCTGAGACTTTGCTGAAGTTGATAATCAGCTTAAGGAGATTTTGGGCTGAGACAAAGGGGTTTTCTAGATATACAATCATGTCATCTGCAAACAGGGACAGTTTGACTTCCTCTTTTCCTAATTAAATACCCTTTATTTCCTTCTCCTGCCTGATTGCCCTGGCCAGGACTTCCAGCACTATGTTGAATAGGAGTGGTGAGAGAGGGCATCCCTGTCTTGTGCCAGTTTTCAAAGGGAATGCTTCCAGTTTTTGCCCATTCAGTATGATATTGGCTGTGGGTTTGTCATAGATAGCTCTTATTATTTTGAGATACGTCCCATCAATACCTAATTTATTGAGAGTTTTTAGCATGAAGGGTTGTTGAATTTTGTGAAAGGCCTTTTCTGCATCTATTGAGATAATCATGTGGTTTTTGTTTTTGGTTCTGTTTATATGCTGGATTACATTTATTGATTTGCATATGTTGAACCAGCCTTGCATCCCAGGCATGAAGCCCACTTGATCATGGTGGATAAGCTTTTTGATGTGCTGCTGGATTCAGTTTGCCAGTATTTTATTGAGGATTTTTGCATCGGTGTTCATCAAGGATATTGGTCTGAAATTCTCTTTTTTGGTTATGTCTCTGCCAGGCTTTGGTATCAGGACGATGCTGGCTTCATAAAATGTGTTAGGGAGGATTCCCTCTTTTTCTATCAATTGGAATAGTTTCAGAAGGAATGGTACCAGTTCCTCCTTGTACCTCTGGTAGAATTCGGCTGTGAATCCATCAGGTCCTGGACTCTTTTTGGTTGGTAAGCTATTGATTATTGCCACAATTTCAGAGCCTGTTATTGGTCTATTCAGAGATTCAACTTCTTCCTGGTTTAGTCTTGGGAGGGTGTATTTGTCGAGGAATTTATCCATTTCTTCTAGATTTTCTAGTTTATTTGCGTAGAGGTGTTTGTAGTATTCTCTGATGGTAGATTGTATTTCTGTAGGATCGGTGGTGATATCCCCTTTATCATTTTTTATTGCGTCTATTTTTCTTCTCTATTTTCTTCTTTATTAGTCTTGCTAGCGGTCAATCAATTTTGTTGATCTTTTCAAAAAACCAGCTCCTGGATTCATTAATTTTTTGAAGGGTTTTTTGTGTCTCTATTTCCTTCAGTTCTGCTCTGATTTTAGTTATTTCTAGCCTTCTGCTAGCTTTTGAATGTGTTTGCTCTTGCTTTTCTAGTTCTTTTAATTGTGATGTTAGGGTGTCAATTTTGATCTTTCCTGCTTTCTCTTGTGAGCATTTAGTGCTATAAATTTCCCTCTACACACTGCTTTGAATGTGTCCCAGAGATTCTGGTATGTTGTGTCTTTGTTCTCGTTGGTTTCAAAGAACATCTTTATTTCTGCCTTCATTTCATTATGTACCCAGTAGTCATTCAGGAGCAGGTTGTTCAGTTTCCATGTAGTTGAGTGGTTTTGAGTGAGTTTCTTAATCCTGAGTTCTAGTTTGATTGCACTGTGGTCTGAGAGATAGTTTGTTATAATTTCTGTTCTTTTACATTTGCTGAGGAGAGCTTTACTTCCAATTATATGGTCAATTTTGGAATAGGTGTGGTGTGGTGCTGAAAAAGAATGTACATTCTGTTGATTTGGGGTGGAGAGTTCTGTAGATGTCTATTAGGTCCACTTTGTGCAGAGCTGAGTTCAATTCCTGGATATCCTTGTTAACTTTCTGTCTCGTTGATCTGTCTAATGTTGACAGTGGGGTGTTAAAATCTCCCATTATTATTGTGTGGGAGTTTAAGTCCCTTTGTAGGTCACTCAGGACTTGCTTTATGAATCTGGGTGCTCCTGTGTTGGGTGCATATATATTTAGGATAGTTAGCTCTTCTTGTTGAATTGATCCCTTTACCATTATGTAATGGCCTTCTTTGTCTCTTTTGATCTTTGTTGGTTTAAAGTCTATTTTATCAGAGACTAGAATCGCAACCCCTGCCTTTTTTTGTTTTCCATTTGCTTGATAGCTCTTCCTCCATCCCTTTATTTTGAGTCTATGTGTGTCTCTGCATGTGAGATGGGTTTCCTGAATACAGCACACTGATGGGTCTTGACTCCTTATCCAGTTTGCCAGTCTGTGTCTTTTAATTGGAGCATTTAGCCCATTTACATTTAAAGTTAATATTGTTATGTGTGAATTTGATCCTGTCATTATGATGTTAGCCGGTTATTTTGCTCATTAGTTGATGCAGTTTCTTCCTAGCCTCGACGGTCTTTACAATTTGGCATGTTTTTGCAGTGGCTGGTACCAGTTGTTCCTTTCCATGTTTAGTGCTCCCTTCAGGAGCTCTTTTAGGGCAGGCCTGGTGGTGACAAAATCACTCAGCATTTGCTTGTCTGTAAAGTATTTTATTTCTCCTTCACTTATGAAGCTTAGTTTGGCTGGATATGAAGTTCTGGGTTGAAAATTCTTTTCTTTAAGAATGTTGAATATCGGTCCCCACTCTCTTTTGGCTTGTAGAGTTTCTGCCTAGAGATCAGCTGTTAGTCTGATGGGCTTCCCTTTGTGTGTAACCCGACCTTTCTCTCTGGCTGCCCTTACCATTTTTTCCTTCATTTCAACTTTGGTGAATCTGACAATTATGTGTCTTGGAGTTGCTCTTCTCGAGGAGTATCTTTGTGGCGTTCTCTGTATTTCCTGAATCTGAATGTTGGCCTGCCTTGCTAGATTGGGGAAGTTCTCCTGGATAATATCTTGCAGAGTGTTTTCCAACTTGGTTCCATTCTCCCCGTCATTTTCAGGTACACCAATCAGATGTAGGTTTGGTCTTTTCACATAGTCCCAAATTTCTTGGAGGCTTTGTTCGTTTCTTTTTATTCTTTTTTCTCTAAACTTCCCTTCTCGCTTCATTTCATTCATTTCATCTTCCATCACTGATACCCTTTCTTCCAGTTGATCGCATCTGCTACTGAGGCTTCTGCAATCTTCGCGTAGTTCTCAAAACTTGGCTTTCAGTTCCATCAGCTCCTTTAAGCCCTTCTCTCCATTGGTTATTCTAGTTATCCATCCTTCTAATTTTTTTTCAAAGTTTTTAACTTCTTTGCTATTGTTTTGTATTTCCTCCCATAGCTCGGAGTAGTTTGATCGTCTGAAGCCTTCTTCTCTCAACTCGTCAAAGTCATTCTCCATCCAGCTTTGTTCCATTGCTGGTGAGGAACTGCATTCCTTTGGAGGAGGAGAGGTGCTCTGCTTTTTAGAGTTTCCAGTTTTTCTGCTCTGTTTTTTCCCCATCTTTGTGGTTTTATCTACTTTTGGTCTTTGATGATGGTGATGTACAGATGGGTTTTTGGTGTGGATGTCCTTTCTGTTTGTTAGTTTTCCTTCTAACAGGACCCTCAGCTGCAGGTCTGTTGGAGTTTGCTAGAGGTCCACTCCAGACCCTGTTTGGCTGGGTGTCAGCAGCGCTGGCTATAGAACAGCGGATTTTCGTGAGACCACAAATTCAGCTGTCTGATAGTTCCTCAGGAAGTTTTGTCTCAGAGGAGTACCTGGCCGAGTGAGGTATCAGTCTGTCCCTACTGGGGGTGCCTGCCAGTTAGGCTGCTCGGGGGTCAGGGACCCACTTTAGGAGGCAGTCTGTCCGTTCTCAGATCTCCAGCTGCGTGCTGGGAGAACCACTACTCTCTTCAAAGCTGTCAGACAGGGACATTTAAGTCTGCAGAGGTTCCTGCTGAATTTTTGTTTGTCTGTGCCCTGCCCCCAGAGGTGGAGCCTACAGAGGCAGGCAGGCCTCCTTGAGCTGTGGTGGGCTCCACCCAGTTCGAGCTTCCTGGCTGCTTTGTTTACCTAAGCAAGCCTGGGCAATGGCGTGCGCCCCTCCCCCAGCCTCGCTGCCGCCTTGCAGTTTGATCTCAGACTGCTGTGCTAGCAATCAGCAAGATTCCCTGGGCATAGGACCCTCCGAGCCAGGTGCGGGACACAATCTCCTGGTGTGCCATTTTCCAAACCCGTTGGAAAAGCGCACTATTAGGGTGGGACTGACCCGATTTTCCAGGTGCCGTCTGTTACCCCCTTCTTTGACTAGGAAAGGGAACTCCCTGACCCCTTGCGCTTCCTGAGACAGTGCCTCGCCCTGCTTCGGCTCGCACACAGTGCGCTGCACCAACTATCCTGCACCCACTGTTTGGCACTCCCTAGTGAGATGAACCCGGTACCTCAAACGGAAATGCAGAAATCACCTGTCTTCTGTGCCGCTCATGCTGGGAGCTGTAGACTGGAGCTGTTCCTATTCGGCCATCTTTCCCGCTTGTTATTTTCTACAAAAAAAGCCTGCCCAGATTTTCATTGTGATTTTGTTGAATCTACAGATCAATTTTGAAAGAATTGATATTTTAACAGTATTGAGGTTTCCAATCCATGAACATGGTATAACTCTTCACTTATTTAGATCTTCCTTGATTTTTCTCACTAATGTTCTCAGTGTACAGATCTTGTAACATTTTATTCAATTTTTCTATAAGTATTGCGTATTTTTTGATGTTATTGTAAGTGGTATTGTTTAAAATACAATTTCTAATTATTCATTGTTAGTAAATAGAGATATAATTGATTTTGTATATTAACCTTGTGTTCTACAATCTTGCCAAACTTACTTATTGGTTCTGGTGGCTTTTTTGTAAGTTCCTTAGGATTTTCAACATATACAATCTTGTCGTATGTAAGTAGGAGGAGTTTTACTTCTTCCTTTCCAGTGTGTTTGCCTTTTATTTCTTTGTCTTGCACTATTCCATTGGCTAGGGCCTCCAGTACAATGCTGAATAGAATTGTGAAGATTCTATTCAGATTCAATTTTTGCCATGTTCTCTGTATTAGGGGAGAAGGTATAAAGAATAATGTTACTTGTGGGTTTTTAATGCATATCCTTTATCAGATTGAGGAAGATTTCTTCTATTTTCAGTTTGCTGAGAGTTTAAAATTTTTTTTAATTTTTATAAATAAAGGGGGTAAAGTGCAGTGTTCTTACATGAATATATTGTGTAGGGGTGAAGTCTGGGCTTTTTGTATACCCATCACCTGAGAGTTTTGATCAAGAATGGAGTTTGAATTTTGCCAAATGCTTTCCTGAATCCATTGAGATTGCTTTTTCTTTTTCAGTCTGTTAATATGGTGAGCTATATTAATTGATTTTTGAATGTTAAAACAATTTCAAGATCCCTGGGATGAACACCATTTGTTTATAATAGGTCATCCATTTATATATTGCTAGATTCAACTTGCCACAAATTTGCTGAGAATTCCTGCATCTGTGTTCATGACGATACTAGTGTGTAGTTTTTTTCTTCTTGTAATGCGTTTGTCTGCTTTTGGCAAGTGAATAATTCTGGCCTCGTAAGTTGGGAAATGTCCTGCTTCTTCTATTTCTAGAAGATTTTATGAAAAATTGGGATCATTTTTTCCTGAAATGTTTGGAAGAGCTACCAAGTAAAGTCATCTAGGCTTGGAGATTTTTTTTTTCTTTTCTTTTTTTTTTTTAAACAGGGTCTCGCTCTGTCACCCAGACTGGAGTGCAGTGGTGCCATCACAGCTTACTGCAGGCTTGACCTCCCAGGCTCAAGCAATCCTCCCATCTCAGCTACCCAAGTAGCTGGAACTACAGGCATGTGCCACCATGCCTGGCTACTTTCTTTTTGTTTTGTTTATTTTTTATAGAGACGAGGTCTTGCCATGTTGCCCAGGCTGGTCTCAAACTCCTGGACCCAAGTGATCCACCCACCTTGGCTTCCCAAAGTGCTGGAATTATAGGCATGGGCCACCATGCCCACCCATATAAGTCTATTGTTTAATTTTCAAATATTTGAGGACTTCCATGTATTTTTCTGTTACTGATTTATAATTTAATTCTACTGTGGTTAGAGAACATATGTCATATGAATTCAAAATTTGTTGAGACCTATTTTATGGTTCATAATATGATCTATCTTGGTGAATATTTCATGTGTAGTTGAAAAGAATGTGTTCCACTTTTGTTGTGTGAAGCTTTCTTTATAGCAACTAGTTCAAGTTGATTGTTATGTTGCTCAAGCATTCTATATCCTGATTTTCTCTCTACTTCCCCTTTATGTTATTGAGAAAGGAGTATTTATCCCAGTTATAATTGTGGCTATGTCTATTTCTCCACAAATTATCATCAGTTTTTGCTTCAGTTATTTTGAAGCTTTACTATCATATGCATATGCTTTCAGGATTTTTTTATTGTTTTGATAAATTGATCCCTTTTTCATTGTGAAGTCTTTCTTTACTCATGATATAATCTTTGTTCTAAAAATTTTTTAGAAGAAGGAATGTATCATTATTGAAGTGGCCTCAAAATTATGCCACTTCAGCTTTTTAAATTAATATTTTCTTGGTATACATCTTTTTTAATAACTTTATTGAGATATAATTTACGTGCCATATAACTCACCTACTTAAAGTATACAATTATATGGCTTTCTGCTATTTACAGAGTTGTGTAACCATCACGAGTACCAATTTTAGAATATTTTCATCACCTCCCTGGAAAACCCTGTACCCATTAGCAATCACTCCCCTTCACTGCTCCCCATTCCAGCCCTAGGCAACCACTAATCTACTTTGTGTCTTTATAGATTTGCCTATTCTGGACATTTTATATAAATGGAATCATACAATATATGTTCTTTTGTGACTGGTTTCTTTTACTTTTCAAGGTTCACCCATGTTGTAGCGTGGATTAGTCCTTCAATCACTTTTATTGATTAATAATATTCCATTGTACAGATATGTCACATTGTATTTTTATCCCTTCATCAGTTGATGGACATTTGGGATACTTGTGTGAACTCAGTGGATTTGCCTTAAAGTGCTTGAACAACTATGATAAGCAGATTGTTGTAGGATGGAGATAGTGGAAATGGGGGTAGGTGGGTTACAGATGGGAAGGCACCCCATCTATGGTTTTAGAAATTCTGGGTTTTGTCCCTTTCTTTTTTCTTTTTTTTTTTTTTTGAGAAATGAACAGGCCAAAGAGAGGAGTAATTAATGGATCTGACTTTATTCATGGTTCAATCTCCCCACTTTAGTACCATATTCCATTCCCCACTGCTTAGACCACAGAGGAGAAAGTCTCTGAAATACCAGCCTAAATTCAGTGAAACCTTTTTAAATAAATAATTTCATTCAACTGAAGAATTTTCAGTAGATAAAATAGATAAAATACGGCCTCCAGGACTCTTGCACCAGTCTGACTTTTAGCTGCTGCCAAAAACAAAAGAATGTTTCACTTGGAAGTGTTCCTTGTTCTTCTTTTAAGGTAAATCCTTACTTTGCAGACTGTAGAGTTTTCAATATTGTCTTGATGTTAACTGGGGAAACCACTGATCCTATGTTGTGGACATGGGTCAGGACAGTTCTCTGGTAGACCTTGGGTCGGGGACATTCGGGTTTGATTTCCATAGTACCTTTGGTGCTGACAGCTCCTGCTTCCTACACAGCTGGTGCCAGCACTGTGAAGAGTCAGAACTTAACTTGCAGGGACAGGAGAATGAGACTCTCCGGGTGTGCTATGGGCAGAGTTAGACTCCCATAGAGCACAACAGCCCATGTGATCAAGCTCTGCCCAGCAGCCCATGTGATCAACCACAGGCTGCAATTTTTCATGGTGGAGAAAGAAGGGATGAGGGAGCCTGTGCTTTCCTTTAACTGCAGTGGCCAAGAAAGGATTCAGAAAAGAGGCTTTATACCTGGGTTTCACAATTTATCCTTGCTGTCACTGGCTAGTTCGAACTCTCCTTGCTCCTTATCTAGACTATAGCAATCACTTCCCACTCAGTGCCTCTTCTTCCAGAATCCTTATTTTCCTCTATTCCTTCTTCTCATGGATGTGAAATGATGGCAGTTCCTAGTCTACCCTCCCTTAAGTTATGAAGTAATGTTTGCTTACAGTGTTGAAACGGAAAGGAAAGACTAAAGCATCCCTTCAGCTGCCCCCACCACCATGATTTCTTTCCTCATTTGCCTCTGAGGGCCAGGAGGAACTGAGGGAAGCAGAGAATGTAAGATAACAGGGAAGACACTGAGGAATAAATAGGAACTGTATGATAGCCTCTCCTAAAGGCATGCCAATTTAAGTAAAAAAACAACAACAACCAATAAACAAATCTTCCTGCAGATTAAATTTGTTCCTGTGCTGCCACTGTGCCCCACCTAGATCTTTCCAGCATTTCTAATACATATACATCTATATCAATGTTATAAATGTAACTATAGATGTTTAGATACATGGTACATATATGTTACACAACTAGGATTACAATATACATACTATTTTGAACTTTGCTTTTTCACGTAACATTGGGAAGCTTTACACGTTAGACAACCTCATAACTAGCACCCTGTAGATGGACATTTAGGTTGTTTCCAGTTTGAATTTTTTTTCAAATAATACAGCATTGTTTGTTCTTAGACATGTGCCAGGGAGTATACATAAAGTATAAATGTGAAACAGTGGAATAGCTGGGTCAAGTTTGATAGCTATTGCCAAAATGCCTTCCCAAAAAGTTGTATCTATTTAATTCTACCAACAGTGTTCCTCTGTTTAATTTTAAACTTTTTTTCTCTGTATATGTTTTATTCGTTATTCACATCAGAATAGCTGCCCTCTTTTCACCGGTCCAGAGTGAACTACCCACAGAAAGTTTCTTTACTCTGTTTATTGAAGAACCGGAGGAACATAAATATGTTTTGCCTACATAAAGTTAATGGCCTGTAGTAAAGAACGTAGACTTTTAAGCAGCCTTCCATGTCATTTGGCTTAGGAAACACTGAGTTAGTGTGCTAGACACCTGGCATGGGTTTGGAGGAAAAAGGTGGGCTTTCTCGGGCAGTGCCCGCCAGGTTGGGCCACAGCTCCACCGCCTACCCCTTCCCTCTTGCTCAACGCACACATCACCAAGTCTGTGCTCCACTGTTTCTCCTCTGCCAGAAAGGGACAGAAGCCTGGGGGAAGGGAATGTGTCTTCCCCTCCTGGAGTCTGGGCATCCTAGTTGGACTTCTAGGTGAGGCCAGAACTTCCTTTGAGTACTGGGCCACATCTTCATAAGCTTCAGAGACCTCCTCCCCCTGTTCCCCATTCTCACATCATCTTGGTGAAAGCCTTGCTCTTCCGCCCAGGGACCCCCTTCCCTCAACCACCAGAGGCAAAGGAGTGCTTGAAACTGTGGAAACTTTAAACATTGTGGATTCTAAGAAGTAAAGCCTTTAGTAATAAAAGATTTGCCAACAAATAAAGTGTTTCTGAAAAAGGTTGCGTTGCTCTAGTTCTAGCAACGTGCTCACTCTGCAGTTGTGGGATCTCTGGGTCCCATCTTGTTTTCCCGCCACTCTCCCTATTCCCTGGCAGACCCTGTCCCGTTGGAACGCCCACAGAATTTTGATCATAGCTGAATTACATCATTTATCACATTACTTGTTGTCAGCTTATGCGTTTATCTTTACCACTGGATTGCAAGCTACTTGAAGTTCTTAGTAAGAACAGCGGCAGCAATAATACAGTGCTTCCTGTGTGCCAGGCACTCCACCAAGTGCTTTACACATATTAACTCATTTAGACCTCACACGTCCCTCACAATATCTTGGTATCTTCATCTCTCACAACTCATTAAACATTCTATGGTTGTCTTTCAGTTTAGATCTCTTTTCTTCAAAAGGAGTTTTTAAGAAAAATCTATTACTGGTTTGTAATATATCAATCTCTAAGCAAAAATACTCATAACATTCATATAATAAGAACGGATTATATGGGATAAAAGCAGGATCATTTTCTCATTTAGCCTGACATGAAGAGTATTTATTTGGCTTTCTATACCATTAGTTTAAATTAGAACACTCTATTTCCATCCACTAGAGTAGAATAGCTATGTGTTTTCCCTTTAAAAGATAAATTAACTTTGTAAGCATTAATACTTTAAAAAGTGGCTAGTGGTTTTTCAAATATTTTAGTTCTACCAAACTGATGAATAGACAAACATGAGCAGATAGATCTGGATTTAAATCTTGATTCCACAATTTACGAGCTCTGCGACCATGGGCAAGCTCCTTAATCTTTCAAAGCCTGTTTTCTCATTAGTAAAATTAGGATAATAATAGTTCTTCGTAGGGTAATCATCAGAAGTTAAAAATGTACACATGAGAAATTAAGCACAGCATCTGGCACAAAGCGATTGACAAATGTTTGCTGTTATTCATTCTTATCATCATTATTATAAAATGTTGGGTTGAGCTGGGCATGATGGTGCGTGCCTGTAATACCAGCTATTCGAGAGGCTGAAGCAGGAGGATTTCTTGAGCTCAGGAATTTGAGGCTGCAGCAAGCTATGATCGTGCCACTGCACTCCAGCCTGGGAGACAGGGTGAGATCTCTTGTCTATAAAAAGAAAATTAAAATGTTGGGTTGGCAAAAGGG
This sequence comes from Hylobates moloch, assembly GCF_009828535.3. Lineage (NCBI taxonomy): Eukaryota > Metazoa > Chordata > Mammalia > Primates > Hylobatidae > Hylobates > Hylobates moloch. Next base: position 211,348,938 of record NW_026652276.1, read on the forward strand.
ACATAGAAATGAGTAAGATGCTGTCCTTGTTCTCAAGAAGCTCAGCTCTGTGGTAGGAGAGACAATACAGGTATGCAAACATCATCACAAAACAATGTGATAAGGCAACTGAGGGACAGAGACAGCACAGAGGAGGGAGGGATCATTTCCATAGGAAAGTTTCATGGAAGGCTTGCAAGAGGATGTGAAAATTACATTGATTTTTAAAGAACGAAGAGGAATTTTTTAGGTAGCCCAAGTGGGACAGGACATAGCTGGTCCTGGAGAACATGTGTTAAAGGCACGGAGAAAGGAAACTGCATGGTGTTTTGGGAGGAACTATAATTAGTAATGTTTGGTCAGATCATGAGGTTTTGATCGGGGTGGGTAAGATGGGGGTGGTAAGATAGAAGCTTCTAGAGGAAGTCAAGGCAAGGACCGGATTTTGAAGTGTTTTGCATGCGGAGCTAAAGAGCTTGAATTTAGCACCAGCAATAGGGTGTCAGTAAAGAGTTTTAGAAGAGAGATGTGATCAGATTTGCATTTTAGAAAAATCACTTTGGCAGATTTGTGAATGATGGACCAGAAAGGTGTGATGGTGGAGACTTGGAAGCCAATTAGGAGGCAGTAGTCCAGGTGAGAAATAATGCCCCGAACAAGGGCAAATGGCATTAGGAATGGAAGGGAGCAAGATGAATTCAAGAGACCCTTGGGAGGTAAGAGGAAAAGGACGGGGAGGAGGGTACTTGCTGGGATCTGTATCCAAGGGTACCCGACCCCTTGGCCTCATTCCACTGTTCCACAGGGGTTGGTAACAGTGTGTGGGAGACAGGGGTGGATGGAAGTGCATTAACCAAGATACAGACTAGACAAGGAAGCATCAGTTATTAGGACAGGGGTCAGTTTGTAGTGTGGGAAAGAGGAGGTAGAGAAAGGGTAGTGAATTTCACCTAGCCCTTGTTAAGTATGAGATGTCTGTGTTCGCCATGTGAACAGCAGAAAGCAGGCAAATATAAGGATCTAGAGCACGGGGTAGAGAGAGGGCTGGCGATGGAGACCATCTTTAGGGTAATTGCGAAATTAGGGGAATGGCTGAAATACAGAAGGCTCGCCAAAGATCTCTACGTAGTAAATAACTATCAAAATGTCACTTCTTTGGCCTTCACTTTTATTATGTAAAAGTACTCAGACCAGGCCGAATACAATTTTATTCTCTTTATCCAATGCCGTAGGCTATTGTCGAAGCCACGGCCTGCCATTTCATGCCCTTTGCAATAGGTGGCGCTGACGCCTGGCAGGGAGAAGGCGGCAGCACATGCTGGGCTCGGGGGCGATGGGCTTGTGCGCGGACCTGGCGACGCTCTAGCCCCAAGCCGCGTATTCATGGCCGGGTCCTCCCTGGGAACAGGGTGAAGGCCGAGAACTTCTGGCCTCAGGAAGCGCATGCGCAACTGGTTCTCCCAAACATGGAGTCCTGTAGCCCAGGTCTTACCTGAATCAGGTAAGAGGCGGGCGGGGAAGGAGTGGAGCCTCCCCGTGCACCCTCGCAGCCCGCTCCAGGAGTGGGACTAGCCCTCCTTGGGGGTGTGGCTCTGTGCGTGGGCCACACCAGTCCTGGGGGCAGGTAAGTGCGCGTGGCCCAGGAGGCGTGAGGCTGTGCTGGCTAGGGGAGGGCTCCCGGGGCGCGTGGGTCCCCGCACGAGGTGCGCCGCCGCCGGTCCAGAAGAGGGCCACGTGGGCAAGAGCCTCGGTCGTCGTCTCCCAGCACCTCGGGGTCGTAGAGAACAAAAAGTCACACAACCCTCGCCGAGGCTTGACCCCCGCAACAGAGTTTAGTCATTCCGTTAGCTGGCTCCACCCGCCCTCCTGGGTGTGGGGACTCGATTTCTTGGGAGGCTGCGACTTCCTACTTGTGGGACAGCCAGCCTTGGAGGTAGGAAAGGTCGCAGGCACACGGGTGTGACCCAGTGGTAGAGGGCGCGGCTGTTCGGGGTCGGAGCTGCAGGTGCCGGTCCAGGCGCTGGGGTCACCAGGGCGGAGAGCGGCAGTGGTGGCGCGGCTGGGGGCCTGGTTCAGGGAGGGGGACAGCTGAAGAAGGTGTGAGGTGAGGAGAGCAATCGAGGAAAACGGAAGCACCTGCTCCTGGTTGACTCATTCTGGCTGGGGGCATAATCTAATGTGGGAAAGTAGAACAGAAAAAAAAAAAAAAAAGCGAGAAAGAGCGACTGTGCTTGTGCTGAAGCCCTTTCCTCCTCCTAGCTCCCAGGCAGCCAGGAAATTGCCTGTCTGAAAGAAAGTAGCTGTTTTCCTTAGGGGACTGCGGTGAGCGACAAATGAGATGATATATGTGAAAGGGTAAAGAGCTATAAAAATGCAAGATTCTATTATTTAATTAGAATCCTTCAGCCTATTTATCTGTTTGAGTGGTTAAAATGTCCTCTAGGTGGGGGATAGTGGGGCAGGAGTACCTGGTGAAGAAGTACCAGCTGTGGGATAATGGGATGTGTGGAGTAAGGCAGAGGGTGTGTGAAGATAGTTTAGGGGTGCCCACTAATACTGTCACCTGGAGAAACAACCATCTGTCATTTAGGGTCATCTTATTTGGGTAAGAGATTATTCAGTTCCACTGCTTCCCTCGTCTACCACTCATCTTTTGAGCTTTTTACAGCCAAACACTTTTACTCAAAAATGGGCCTGAAGAGGAACACACCAGTCGCTTCAGGGATATATTGGTTAATTTGTTTTTGTTTTGTTTTGTTTTTGAGATGAAGTCTCGCACTGTCGCCCAGGCTGGAGTGCAGTGGCGCCATCTCATCTCACTGCAACCTCCGCCTCCGGGGCTCAAGCTATTCTCCTGCCTCAGCCTCCCGAGTAGCTGGGACTACAGGCACACACCACTACACACAGCTAATTTTTGTGTTTTTGGTAGAGACGGGGTTTCACCATGTTGGCCAGGCTGGTCTTGAACTCCTGACCTGAAGTGATCTGCCTGCTTCAGCCTCTCAAAGTGCTGGGATTACAGGTGTGAGCCACTGTGCCCAGCCACATTGGTTAATTTGGTTGAGAGCGAGGTCGATGTGATTTTATTGATTATAATGTCTTCAATTTGCCTTGCCCTCAGTACAAAGCAGCATGTTGTACCAAGGGTTCTGGGCTGAGGGACATAACTAGGGAAGACTGAGTTGTGGATTTGTCTCCTCAGTAGAGGATCACCCTGGCCAAGTTCCAGTTCATCTTGGAGCCTTATTTTACATCAGATGGGAAAAGACCTTGCAGGTCATTCATTCAGTCTTATATGCAGAGCTTGCATACCTGCCACAGGGTTACCCAGCCCCCAGTGGACAGAGAATTTGTCCCATACCAAAATGGCTGAGCCACCCAATCCCTCTAGACAGCCCCTACTGTTGGAAAATTCTTTATGTTGAATCGACATCTGTTTCTCTACAATTTGCACTCATTGGAGCCATACAGAATAAAATGTCTAATGCTGCTTCCACAAATATTTGAGGACTGCTAACACATTTCCTTCTTCTACTTACTCCACAAGGCTTCTTTTCTTCAAACTAAACATGCCCAGCTATTTCAAACAGGGAGGCAGTGTGGAGTAGTGGAAAGAAGGCCAGCTTTGGAGCCAGGCACATCTGCGTTCAGTTCCCAGCCCCTTCACATCCTAACACTTAGCGTTCCGAGCTGCCATATCTTTCTCTGAAATCTGTGAGTGAAAATACTCGTCTAGCCAGGCTACTGTGAGGATCAGGGAGATGCTGGGTGAAGATCCATGCTCATGGTAGGAGCTTAAAATACGAGAGCTGTTACACCTTCAGTTTGCAATTCATTTAGTTGATCTTCTCTGAACACATTCCTATTTGTCTCTGTGTTTCAATATCTGCTCTGTAGAACAGAATAAAATGCTTTCTGTGAGTTCTAACCAGCAGAATAGAATAGGATTAGCTTATTTTTGGTACTTCCCCTCAGTCTACAGTCACAGTAGCCTTTTTTAGGTCCTGTCTTACTGATTCAGTAAGTTTCTCAACCAAAACCCCTTCGTTAACATGTGCTCCTGTTCAGCCAAGTTTCTCCCATTATGAAGTGTTTCAGTTGATTTGAATCTACAACGATGGCTCTTGAAAGCGGCAGTCCCGGTTGTCTTGTTGTTCCATAAATATCCTGCACTTGTCATATTATGGATCTCAAACTGGGGTTAGAAAAATATGGTTCTTGAATCTGTGGTACCATCTCTGCTGATCCCATACCACTGTTGTGAATCAGTGAGATAATAAATGCAGAGCTTTCTACATGAATTTTTGCACAAATCTGAGGTCTTATCGTGAGGCGGAACTGTGTTAGACTTGGAATGTGACAAGAATGTGTGATAAGCCACTGGCTGAGGGAATACTACTGCATGAGATATCCTGCACAGTCCAGGATAGCATCTGTCCAGAGGAACTGAAAGGGTGCAACTTCCAGCAAGCCAGAGCCGACTTTGAATTTATGTGTGGCTGTGTGTTTTCTCAGGGCTCCGAGTGTTTTATACCTTGGGTCAAATTCTCCCCCTGCGGAGGAAGCTCCTTTCTGGAAGTAAATCAGGCACATTTAGAAGATTCGTTAACTCTTTGGCTCCTGGGGGATTATGGCCAGCATTTTCTCTCTTAGACTTCCCACAGCGAATTCCTGGTTGGGCCAAGCTGATATCTTTGAGCTGACTTCTGTACTTAGGGTTCTTCCAAACAGGAATATGCTTTCTCTGCCTAAGATCTAGGTTCCGTGCCCATCTCAACCTCAATCTCTCCTTCAAGGAAGTTTTTCCTAACTACTGGGCCAGACATCAATAATGTCTGAAGGGAGGATTTCTCCCGAGTGCCAGACTTGGAATTCTGTTGTCTTCAGGAGCTCTCCTTGGCGCTCCCTGCTTCCCCCAGGGCCTTTAAACTGTTTCTCCTCCAGTCTGCCCGCTTGATCCATGTGGGTAGACATGTTCCGTGGCCTTCAGAATAAGATCCTTTGTGGGGCACTCAGTCCATAAACAGAAAATTGCCTTCATCTTGGATGCTGGTGTTTCTGGCCTGGTGAGAATGAAAGTGTGGAATTGTTTGTAGGACTCAAAGTTTCCATTTACAATAAATATGAAAAATATATAACGCAAAGGCTTTTGTTACTGTTATTATTAAAATAGGAAAGCCTTTACCTTTTTGGAAGAACCGATTTAGATTTCGCAGAGTAATTCAGTCTTTAAAAGGTAGTGGTAGTTAAAATAGGTAATCTTTGACTTGTAAAGAGACTAATTTAAATTTTGTTAAGTAACCAATTAAGGCCATAAAGAGTTTAAATCCATCTGTGGCTTCTCATTTTCTCTAGAACAAATTCCTAATTCCCTGCGATGAAATTCTCTTGCTAGCCTAATTTTTTGCCGGCTCAAAGGACTTCCCGTTTTCCCCAAACACGCGGCCCTGAGCCTCTGGTGCTTTGCGAAAGCCGTCCCCTCCGGCTGGAATGTTCTTTGTCTCTCTGGTAAATGTCTATTCATCATTCAAGACCACCCTTCCCCCCCTTAATTACTTCCTCCCCTGTGCGCCCTCAAATTCTTGTACTTATTCAAGCAGTATTTATTAGGGGCCAGCTTTGTGGCCGGCACCGGGGCGGGCTCTGGGGATACAAAAGGTGAATAATACTTGGGCTCGGCCTCTGAGGGCTTTACACGTTAGGGAGGAGTGAGTCAACTGCCGCAAACGTCGCTAGGAAATTAAAAGGAAAATTTTAAAAAGTGGCAGTTCTTGTCTGTCTTCCCCTCCAGTTGGCCCGTGTCTTGCTCTCGGGCTGGGGCTATTTCTCATTTATTTCGCACCCCCGGTTCTTAGCGCCCTGTAGGTGCTAAATCAGCATTTGTTTCGTGAGTGCTTTTACTGGGGGCAACCAGACCCCTGCGGAAGTGTACCTGTGTTGTGCCACAGGTTCCGATGATAGGCTCGTAGGCAGTAGTTTCCTCAGTGTCCGTGGGTCGCCCCCAGTCCCGGGTTGGATGCCCCGCGGGCCAGCGCCGAACCTTTCGGGGTGCAAAGTTGCAGAGCCGCGGAGGGCCTGGGCCGTGCGCGACCGAAGGGAGGCCTGCAGCGCCCCCTCTGGATGCAGCGGGCACCGACCGGCCGCCCCGCTGACCCGCTCGCACCCCGCGTTTGTTCACCAGTATTTCAGTTTACGGTCAGAAAATGAACACAGACACTTCGTGATACTCTACACTTTTCAAAGGCGTGAGGGATGCCTTTTAAAGGATTATGGATTAGAAAAATTCCTCCCTTTTTCTTGTGCCTCTGGGCCCTTGCATTGTGATTCTATCTTAGGTAAATAAAGGGGGCTTTGCTCTCCTAATTGTACCCACTGTTCTGTGCAGCGCGGACCGGCGCATGCAGAGAGCAGGGCTGTGAGGGCGCTGCTGTGGCCAGGCGTCTGGCATGCTGACCACGTCGCGCTGCTGTAAAGGAAACCTGCCCCGCGCGGCGGCGGTGGCTGGAGTGGGAGAAACCGGACTTTGTGCAACTTTGGCCATAGTGGCCATCCCGTGAATCTGTTTACTAGCTTGGTGGTGGGTCCAACAGAGCTTGTTGCTCCCTAGCCGCTTGCTCGTGCCCTTGGTGGTTACCGGTAGTTAAGCTTAGGGCGCATAGGGCCCTCGTGGCTCGCCACCTCTCAGTACCCACGCTTCGAACGAGGGATGGGAGCAGGCGCCACGGCCGGCACCCCAGAGCCCTGCTGCCCCTTAGGTCGAGTGGCCATCCTCCTGTGGGGCTTGTGGGCAGCCTGTGGGGTTTGTGGGCGGCCTGTGGGGTTTGTGGGTGGTCTAAGGAAAAGAGTTGGGGCACTCGGGGGTCTGCTGTTTTTGCCCAGGGCCTTAACTCATCAGGGGAGGGTTTCTGCAGCAGAATCTCGGGCTCAGGGTTGGCAGTTAACGAGGGAGCAGCGGGGTCTTGGGGAGGGGGCTCGACACCCCTGAAGGTGCCCCCTAAAGGAGCCACTGTTAGAGGGGCACCCCATCTCTGTGGCCATGGCGGTGGTAGAGCGGCTGGGAGGGGCTCTGCGGCGAGCAGGGGAGCAGGCGGTAGGGGTTCTGCGGCGATGGGCGGGCTAGGGGCGGGGCGCGGGTGGGCTCTAAAAGTCGGTGCCCACTCGCTCCGCGCTGCCGCGGCAACCAGCACACCCCGGCACCTCCTCTGCGGCAGCTGCGCCTCGCAAGCGCAGTGCCGCAGCGCACGCCGGAGTGGCTGTAGCTGCCCGGCGCGGCGCCGCCCTGCGCGGGCTGTGGGCTGCGGGCTGCGCCCCCGCTGCAGGCCAGCCCTGCACGGCTGCGGGCTCGGCGGTGCCCGGTGCTTTGCAACGCTGCGGCGGGCGGCATGGGATAACGCGGCCATGGTGCGCCGAGATCGCCTCCGCAGGTGGGTGTGCGGCGGGAACGAGGGGGTGTGGCTGGCCGCCCTGGGACTAGGGCGCGGGCGAGCGGAGGACTGTGTGCCCGTGTCCGAGCTGGGGCTGCCTCTGGGCGAAAACTCTACCGACAGGCGGCACGCATTCCGCGCCCGCTCTGCCTGCTTGAGGAGAGGGTGTCACTCCTGCCCGCAATGGAATGTTCAGAACGCGGGACCTCCTTGGGTTAGGATTTCTAGACCCCGTAATCGCCTTGGTAAGATTTAGGATTTCTGGACCCCAGCGTCATCTTGATATGACTTAGGATCCATAATGACCCTGGTCTCACCCTGATGCGAATTGGGATTTTTAGATCCTGGCATCACCCTGGCGCGATTTAGGATTTTTATACTCAGTCATTGCTGCAGCATGATTTAGGATTTCTAAACCCCAGCATCGCCCTGGTTTGATTTAGGATATTTAGACTCCGGCTTCCTTCTGGTGCGATTCAGGATTTTTAGACTCCGCCGTTGCCGTGGCGCGATTTAGGATTTATAGATCCCAGCAAAGCCCTGGTGCGATGTAGGATTTTTAGACCCCGCCATTGCCGTGGTGCGACGTAAAGGATAGACCCCAGCATCGCCCTGGTGCGATTTAGAATTTTTAGAACCCCGGTATCTCTGTGGCACACCTTAGGATTTTAAGAACGGGATAATCGCAGTGCCCAGATCGCCGCGGTACAGCTTAGGATTTCAAGACCCAGGTATCACGGTGGCGGGAGTCACCGCAGAGTGACTAGAACTCGCAGTGCCCATCAGCCGCCTGAAGTATTTTTCAGATTTCAGTAACAAGCGCGAGTGAGAACGGCGATGTGACCAAACTGTCATGTTGCGCAGGGATTGTTCACCTTGGTTTCGCGGGTTTTCAAAGTGGTTCGTCTCGCGGCGACGCCATCAGGTGGGCGGCAGGTTGGGTGGTATTATTACGGGAGTCTGTTTTTCTGTTTACAAGATGAAGAAATCAAGGCTCAGAAATTTCTGGAAAGTTTGTTACTGGAGTTTGCTTATTGTCTCCGCTCACGGCTCATCAAATAGTTGGGATTTTGGCCAAAAAATGTTTGCCTAACCCATTTTGCCTACTGACTGCTAGGTTGCTTCACTTCTAAAAATCCTAAAAGGTCATGGGGGCATTTTTACTGAGGTAGTAAGACAAAAAACGGCCCCCTGAGAGGTTGCCCCTTTGCTTTCTTGGAGTAAGAGGAGGAGGGTGTGGAGGGGGGTGTCCAGGAGTGGAGTATGTTGGTCGATCGCCTCGTTTTTTAACCCCCACTTTCCCTAAGCACCGGCGGGGAAGCCTCCCCATTTGCCGCTCTGGCCGCCCCTCCGGGGCTCTCTGCTGAGTCACTGCCGAGATTCACTGCTGGAACCCCGTGGATGAATGCGATGAGAAGCATTGGGGGAAGGGAGTAATGAAATCCGCACATGAAAATGTATGCATTGAAGTACAGGACAGATAGGGCTGGGCAAATGATCATCAAAACCTAATGCTTTTTGTCATCTGACCTTTCAAGAAGATATTGGGATATAGCCTGCTATTGTTGTGGGGTGAAAACTGTGATATAACCATCATGTTCTGGCACTTTTTTGAACCATTTCTAGTATTACCTTGAGAAGTAGGACCAAATGGTTCTATCCGTCTTATGGACAGGTACTTTGGAGAAAAAAGGAAATGACTGCCCTAATAATGCCTAAAAAATAGCCTGGGGAGCTGACATTCTTTAAGAAACATGGTTATTTTACCACTGTAAAACCACAGGTTTGTTTTTAGAGTTTAGCAAAAAGTATCGGGGATTTTGGGGGAAAAAGTATCTTGTAAGTTGAGGAAGTTAGCGAACGGGTAGGTAGATTACAGGCAATAGGGAAGAACGTGTGTACAGACAAAGCCATTTCCCCCAGGGCTTTAGCAATTAATTTATTTTAGCTCTATGACAACTCTAATTTTAGTTTTGGAGGGTATTATTTCCATTCTGGCTGTTTTGAGAGAACTTCCATTCTACTGACAATTCTTGATCTGTTGACCATCAGAAGTCATAGACTTGAAGCAGAACTGTTTATAATTCCTGTTTGGCACTCCTTGTCAATGTGGATAAACGGACTTGTGCCTTTGAAGTCCTGGGCATGGGAGGGTTGGGTGTACCAACCAGTGCTCTTTTTCCAAAGACAAAATCAATTCTCACACGCTGGGTATGAGTTATGCCTTATCTGGGGGCGGGAGAGCGTCTTAGGAAATTAAATGGAAACTTAAAGAGTCTGCTAAGAAAAGCAGAAATATAATCTACCGCCTTGACCTCTCAAGAGATTAGATATTCGGGGTCATGACAAAGCTGCTTATGTTGGAATACACAGCGCAGCTATCTTACTTTCACAGACTGTTTACCCTGAGCAGTTTCTCAGCCCAAATCCAGAAAGGAGTACTAAATGGGGCTTCATTTAGGCAGGAGGGCTGAAAATCAGAGTAGCCCTCTGCTTGAGGACATGTGATAAGTTACTACACACACACACTCTTTAAAACATGAGATATAGCACATATATATATTTTTTGAACATTTTACTGGTGGGGGCTAGTGGGTAGATGGTAGAGCTTTTGGAGTAAATAAGAAAGAAGTTATTTTTTTCCTGGGAAGCCTTGATAAAAGTCAACGAAAGAGTGTCCAGCATTTAAGTGATCTCCCTTTTATTTATATAAAGTCCTCTTCAGCAGGTATTGGGAAGACCACAAGGGTAGGGGCTAAGGGGTTAAAGTCGGGGAGCAGAGGCAGAAGATTATATATTGAAATAATGTATTTTTTTTTTCCTTAAGATTGGAATGATGAACAAATATGGCGAGTGCTATGGCAGACAGAGGTTCGATTATAGTCTCGGTCAGCTTTGTGCCTATGTGAAGGGCAATGTAATCATTGCATGGTAACAGCAATCTCCCACCCCATCTTACCAGGTTTTGGTTTGTAGATGAGTGGACAATGTTACCTGACTGCTTACAGTGGGTCTCTGCTTTTCCTACAGGATGAGGGAGTGGTGGGTCCAGGTGGGGCTGCTGGCCGTGCCCCTGCTTGCTGCGTACCTGCACATCCCACCCCCTCAGCTCTCTCCTGCCCTTCACTCATGGAAGTCTTCAGGCAAGTTTTTCACTTACAAGGGACTGCGTATCTTCTACCAAGGTAAGAAGTGGACTATTGGAACACCTGCGTGTATCAGTCACATGAGTCCCAGCCGAGGTATTTATTTTGTGTCTATTGGTCTCTTGTTGGTCCTTAATGATGGAGGAGAGTATCTCTCTCTCTTTTTCTGTGTAGTGTGCTTGCAGAGAAGCGTAGAAAACTGCTGGGGGAATGGGGATTGGGACTGAGATTCCAACCTGCAGACCTTACCTTTTAGTATAAGTTTTCTTTGTAGCTTGATATGTATTCCAATATTAGTTTTTTTTTTTTTTTTGAGCAACCTTAGTGTCAGGTAATATATAAAATATTAATAGATATAACCAGCATTGGTTCTCTCCTTACCATCCCTGATTTCATTTTATCTTTTTCTGTAGATTATTTGTAGTGTAACTGTGATTTGTCTTAATATCATTATATAAATTAATTTGCTAGTGATATTTATTATTATGACTACTTATCAAGTAATTACCATATACCAGGCACTGAGTTATGTTTTCAGCCTTCATTGTTTAATCTTTACAACAGCATTTGGATATAGGTGCCATTAACCTCATTTTATAGGTGAAGAAACTGAGAAACAGATTGGAAATGATTTATTTTGAGCGGGGGTCAAGAGCAATAACGAAAAATGTTTGTCATAAACCGTTTTTCATTATTGCTCCTGACCTCCTCTCATTTGCTATATTCAATTAAGTAAGTATACAATTTTTATTATGTTGGCTTGGGTTATTTCCAGTTTTACTGTTTTAAAAAACTAATGTTGAAGGAAAAGCTTCATGTCCGTCCAGTTTATTTTTTCCTTACATTTTCAAACTATACTACTTGTATAAATGGAATGATTTTATTTGCACAGATTCTCAAGAACAAAACTCTTAGGCTAAAGTATATACAAGTTTTAACTGCTTCTAAATTATTTTTGAAAACCTTATTACCAAGTTTTCATGTCACTGGCAGTATATGAATGTACTAGTTTTAATCCAATACTATTAGCAAGGTTAATATTGTCTAAATGTTTACCTAATTTAGATGATGCTGAATGCTTCCGTATTGTCATATGCATTAAAAAAGTTCATGTTTATGTTGATTAAGCCCTTTTTATAGTTGACAGGATTTTGTAATAGTTTTATTATGTTTTTGATGTTAGACTGGGTCTCCTGCTGAATAAAAGGTGCTGAGTAAACAGCATAAGCTAAAGGTGTTCCCTGGGAATAGTTGCTATATCTTAGAGAATTTCTGTGAGGCCATTCATGATAAAGTACAAAGCATTTGTAGTTTATGTGTTGTGATCATATGCTTTTAACTGTGAAAATTTACTTTTCACTGTGAAAAAATTTGCGTATTACAGAACAAAAGGAGAAATGGGGAGATGCTTTTTAAAAATACCTAGGCGAAAGTAAAGGTGCCTTCAAGTATTTTCACATAGCATGATTTTTACAATGTTTTAATATACAGATTAAAAGAAAAGGCCTGTTCTCACCTAACGCAGTAAGCTTACATTTTAAAAATAATTGTGTCATTTTAATGCCAATTTGGTCACAGTTTCTTGTCCTTTGCATCAGATTACTTAGATTTTAACATCTTCGAGGTTATTTTTATAGGGATTTGGCATAATTGATGTATTTTCCTTCTTCCTAGACTCTGTGGGTGTGGTTGGAAGTCCAGAGATAGTTGTGCTTTTACATGGTTTTCCAACATCCAGCTACGATTGGTACAAGGTAATGAAGTCAGACTTCTATGTCCTACTGTGTATTAAAAAACCTCGGCCAGGCGCGGTGGCTCAAATCCTAGCACTTTGGGAGGCTGAGGTGGGAGGATGACCTGAGGTCAGGAGTTTGAGACCAGCCAGGCCAACATGGCGAAACCCCATCTCCACTAAAAATAGAAAAATTAGCCAGGCATGGTGGCATAAGCCTGTAATCCCAGCTACTCGGGAGACTGAGGCAGGAGAATCACTTGAACTTGGGAGGCAGAGGTTGCAGTGAGCCGAGATCACACCACTGCACTTCGGCCTGGGTGACAGAGCGAGAGTCTGTCTCAAAAAAAAAAAAAAAAATTTTTTTTTTAATAAAAATTAAAGTAACCTCAAGGATTTTGTTGTCAGCACTAGAAGGCTCTTGCACATTTGAATTGCTTTTAAAAAAATATTAAATGTTGAACTGTTCCTTATTTACTGAAGGGAATAATAAACTCCTTGGCACTCTGGAAGGGATCACTGCCAAGTTACCCTCCCTCAACAGGGATTAATTACCAGGAATAAAGCATTTTCCAAGAGGATCGTCTGTGGGACCTGTGGTGGTTTCATGGGGTTTTCTCTTTATGGAAGTCTGTTAAGCCAAGATAGGGCTGAAGCGCCTGTGCTACTGTAGGTCTGGTGAAAGGGAGGGGCAGGAGCAGAAAGCCCAAATCATCCTTTCTTTCTTGTAGATTTGGGAAGGTCTGACCTTGAGGTTTCATCGGGTGATTGCCCTTGATTTCTTAGGTTTTGGCTTCAGTGACAAACCGGTAAGCGGCACCTATCTGGGGTTGGTGATGGGGTGTGGCGGCGGACGCAGACTGTGAGGGTCAGGCTGGCAGAGAGAGCTGTCCTCATGACTTCATCCTGTGTATGTGGGCTTTCCTTTCCTCAGAGACCACATCACTATTCCATATTTGAGCAGGCCAGCATCGTGGAAGCGCTTTTGCGGCATCTGGGGCTCCAGAACCGCAGGATCAACCTTCTTTCTCATGACTATGGAGATATTGTTGCTCAGGAGCTTCTCTACAGGTCAGTGGAGCTTCAGACTTCAGCTTATGATGCTAGGAGAGTACATTGTTTCTGGACTGTTTGTATCCTTTTTCTCTCTTGGGAGTTGTCTTCAGCGGTGCACTGGTTTAAGTCTGCTCAGCTACATGTGTTTCCTCATCTCCCTTCTAGGTACAAGCAGAATCGATCTGGTCGGCTTACCATAAAGAGTCTCTGTCTGTCAAATGGAGGTAATTGCCTTGGCGGTAGGTACAAAGTGGGTGTAGTCTAGAAGGGCCATCTTTAGATACAGCGGCACCTAAATGGTAATCTGATAATATTTCAAGTAGACAATTAAACTATGGGATCTCTGCCTCTTCTGTGCCATCAACTCCTTTGGTGGTCTGACAAGATTTATGGACCCTTTCTCAGAATGTTTTTAAATAAAGAAACAAACAGCATTACAAAGGATAGTGACTTGACTTACATAGTCAATAAAAAGCTGCAATATAGTCATATGTGCTTTTTCAATGCATTAGATAGCAAGTTCTAGTGGAAGACCTAGTAACAGCTATATCAGAAGGAGTGAGGAGTGTAAAGACTGTTTGCCATATCTGAAACAACTGCAATAGGTTATGAGAGTATAGGATTGAAGATACAGAAAAAAGCCACAAGTGTTTCTACTACTACTAGGATGTTAGTGTAGAAAATCCTTACTTAATGTCATCAGTGGGTTCTTGGAAACTGTGATTTTAAATGAAATGTTATTCTCATCAATGTTTTAAAGAAAGGATGTTATTCAAGGACCTGCTGTACCTCATTCTGCTTAAAGCCGAAGTTTCCAAGAACCCATCCTGATGTTAAGTGAGGACTTAACTGTATGAGATTCCCCAGCTCCTAACTGATGGCAGTGCCAAGTTTCAGTTAGAAAATACTGAACCCCTGATTAGACTTTCTGGGCAGCCAGCTTGCAAGTTCATGAATACCCAAATGTCTCCTGAATGCCGTAAGAGCAGACTGGGAGCCACTTATGCTCATGGCTTTCTTCCACTGACTCTGAAGAGAAAGGGAAAAGGAAAAACTCTAGGTTTTTTAAAGGACCTATACTTATTTAAAAACTTCTTGTTTTATTCTTGCAGCCCAAATCATTAACCCTCGTGTTCTGAGTGATAGGGGGAAATGCTAAGGGGCGTCAGAGCCTGGTTATCAGCATTTTGGATGACCATATATTTTCTCCCCGTGTCACTATCTTTTTTTTTTTTTTTTTTTTTTTTTTTTTTTTTTGCGATCTTGGCTCACTGCAAGCTCCGCCTCCTGGATTCACGCCATTCTCCTGCCTCAGCCTCTCTGAGTAGCTGGGACTACAGGCGCCCGCCACCACGCCCGGCTAATTTTTTGTATTTTTAGTAGAGACGGGGTTTCACCGTGGTCTCCATCTCCTGACCTTGTGATCCACCCGCCTCGGCCTCCCAGAGTGCTGGGATTACAAGCGTGAGCCACCGCGCCCGGCCTACCCGTGTCACTATCTTTAAGATGGGAAAAGTAATTCCAGTGGGATTTATTGTGACCAGTTAAACACAGAATTCCTGGAGAAGTAATTAGATGACAGTTTTAAATTGTTATTTGTAATTCTGTTTTGGTGGTAAAGGCTGCAGAGGTGATGGTGAATAGGGTGGGTAGTTTCTGATAATGGGCTTGCCTTTGACCTAAATGTAGGTAGGCTGGACGAGGTGGCTTGTGCCTGTAATCCCAGCAATTTGGGAGGCTGAGGTGAGAGGACTGCTTGAGCTCGAGACCAGCTGGGCAACCCAGTGAGATCCTGTCCCTATAAAAAACAAAATTAAAGCTGTAGGTAAATGACTAAGATAAGTCTCTTCTACAGGTATCTTTCCTGAGACTCACCGTCCACTCCTTCTCCAAAAGGTTGGTACTTCACTGATAGACCTTTAGTTTTAGGATTTGTACTGACATAAATAATGCTGGGACCTTTTAAGGGCCATAGCTCCTGTAATCGGCAGTAGTTAAATCCTCTTCCTTGTGAATTTATATTAATGAAGTTACTTTTTCCCTTCTTAGGCAACTAAAGCAGAGGCAGTGGCCCCTACATAAACCCAAAACCAATCCTAAGAATAAGAGATCAACAAATATTTGGAGAAATATGGAAAGATCTGTGTCACAAGCTTGATGTTTGAACAAATTAGGATCCTACTCTAAACTTGAGTATCAGAGTTAAAGTTTTAGGGATTTAGTGAATTGTAGAAAAGTAATCTTAGATGGAATTAGAAATAGATTTTTCTTCCTTGAGAGAATGCAGGTAGGCAAAACAAAATGCCAAGTACCAAACCATTCAGTAGCAGGAGATTTGGCTAAAGATTTAGTTCCTAGTATAAAACCTTTTGCCCCAGTGAGGATCTTCCTCTGGGTTCTTGAGCTTTACTTCCACTTATTCCCCTGCAGCTACTCAAAGATGGAGGTGTGCTGTCACCCATCCTCACACGACTGATGAACTTCTTCGTATTCTCTCGAGGGTAAGTGTCACTGTCAAAGATTGTGGCCTAGAACAATGTCGTGAAAAGTTGGTGCCATTACAATTCTGGGCCAAATCCTAAGGCTTGATATTTTAAAGCAAAGGTGTTGGCCGCTTGCCAGGGAAGTAGAAGGAATTCATAAATCACTTATGGGTCAGACTGCATGGCCCAGACTGCATGGCCTCTGAGGTTCCAGCCATATTGAACATTCTGAGTTCTCCTCACACTTATCTTCCTGCATTTTGGACTCTTTCAGTCTCACCCCAGTCTTTGGGCCGTATACTCGGCCCTCTGAGAGTGAGCTGTGGGACATGTGGGCAGGGATCCGCAACAATGACGGGAACTTAGTCATTGACAGGTAAGAAATTACCCTTTGCTGTGGTTTCCAGAGAAGCGTTTGTGGAGAGTGGGGATTGCTTGCTCTGTTCCTTGCTGGCTTATTCCCTATCACAGGAAGGCTGATAATGACCTATGGGGCAAACCAAAAAGTCACGGTCTATATGAACAAAGAAATAGAAAATAGAGTGAAACTGGACTTTTAGTATTAAATGCTTCAAAGTATTGAATCATGGTTGTGAAAGTAGCCTAGTGCCTCCCTCAAGGTACAAGGCTCTTCCTTTTGCCTATCTTTCTGCAGCAACGGGGAGTGAGAGGGCAGACTTCTCTTTCTCTGTCTTGTACAAAGAATTCCCATGCCTTGGTTCAAATGAGAATGTAGACACTTTCACAGGGGACCCAGAGGTGGTGATAGCTGTAACTACTTGGGATAAGGCTCTGTCTTCTAGCCACCTGGCTCAGTGTAGCTTCAAGTGTTTTTACTGATGGCTTTGCTGGGAATTGTGTTACAGGGAGCCAATCCTGCCACCCTCTCCTAACCCCCAACAGGATCCCTGAACATTTCATTTTAGTATTACAAAACTGAAGAACAATTAAGACTGTCTTTTAAAATTATATTTTCCTTTCCAAAAAGTAAATACTATTTCTAAGATGAGATATTTGAGGTTGACAAAAATAACTGTCCTAGAGTTGCCAGGCAGAATGAGTAGAATACATGAGTTTGAGTTCTAAACTGTGGCAGTGGTGTCTTACGCTGGAGAAAGAGGAATTCTCTCCATTTTATCTGTGGTCAGATGAAGCTTTGTGCTCATCAACATCTACACTTAGAATTTTGATGTAGATGTCAGCTGGGCGCAGTGGCTCACGCCTGTAATTCGGGCACTTTGGGAGGCCAAGGTGGGCGGATCATATGAGGTCTGGAATTTGAGACCAGCCTGGCCAACATGATGAAAGCCCGTGTCTACTAAAAATACAAAAATTAGCCAGGTGTGGTGGCACATGTCTGTAATTCCAGCTACT
Source organism: Hylobates moloch (assembly GCF_009828535.3). Taxonomy (NCBI): domain Eukaryota; kingdom Metazoa; phylum Chordata; class Mammalia; order Primates; family Hylobatidae; genus Hylobates; species Hylobates moloch. Next base: position 211,366,132 of record NW_026652276.1, read on the forward strand.
CAGGAGGCTGAGGCACAAGAATTGCTTGAGCCCAGGAAGCAGAGGTTGCAGTGAACTGAGATCATGCCACTGCACTTCAGCCTGGGCACAGACTCCGTCTCAAAAAAAAAAAAAAAGAAGTAGATGTCAACACAGAAGATCATGTGTTACAATCCTCTTATTTTAAAAATGAGGAGGCTAGCCAGGTCCTTTGGCACATGCCTGTACTCACAGCTACTTGGGAGGCTGAGGTGGGAGGATCTCTTGAGGTCAGGATTTATAGCTGTAGTGAGCTATGATTGCACCTGTGAATAGCCACTGCACTCCAGCCTAGGTATCATAGGGAGACCCTGTCTTTTAAACAAACCAACAAATGAGGAAACCGAGTTGAAAGATCTGTGTTATATATTTGAGTCAGAGAGGTAGGTAGTGGTGGAGCCTAAATTGGAACCTTAGACCTGGGCTTTTTAGTTACATAAAATCCAAACCAACTATCAGCCTTCCTAGATCTCATTCCCTGCTTAATAAATACACAAAACCACTAATTCTTATATTGATAGTAGGCATAATCACTACTAGAGCTACATGGTGGTTAACTCTAGAGGTTAACAGAAATGGATAAATTAAGTGGGACATTTCCAGGAATGCTAAACTGCTTCTGGATTAAGATATTGTATCTTGTGTTCCTTGTGGCTCTTGTCATGCCCTTGAATCCCTGTAACAGTAAAGGTTTCTTGTTCTGCACATGCTGACTTACCTGTCCTACAGTCTCTTACAGTACATCAATCAGAGGAAGAAGTTCAGAAGGCGCTGGGTGGGAGCTCTTGCCTCTGTAACTATCCCCAGTGAGTATTTTTATATCATTGATAGGAAACTGAAGGACTATAGGGTTAAAATAATCGCAACTCCTTTATACAATTAGGGTTACCAGATTTAGCAAATAAAAATGTAAGATACCCAGTTAAATCTGAATTTTAGATAAACAACAAATGCTTTTTTAGTATTTAAGTATATGTTGTACAATATTTGGGATCTACTTACACCAAAAAAAAAAGAATTTTTCATCTGAAATTCAAATTTATCTGGGTATCCTTTATTTTACTGGCAACTGTACTCATGACATCTGGAACAGTGATGTGTGTGTGTAGAGTGAAGTATATAAAAAGCTGAGACATTACTGTAAAGGTAGTTGGTATTACTGATTTCTGTGGTGTGCATTGTCAGTAACTGCCACATTACATGCTGAATTGCTCGGACAGAAGGCTGTTTGGATTACTAATCAAGAGGCTATAGGTGGTTTGTGCTTATTTGTCATTTCATTCTTACAGGTTTAAAAAACAATTACGGTGTTTCACACAGTGATTAGTGCTCAGGAAATTATTGGTTGATTTCAAATGTCAAGGGTCTGTTATAACTGAAGAGAGACTTAAAGAATGATAGTATCCTGGACTTAGAGAATGTTGAAAGTTGGGCATATTCCATTTGGTCCAGGGTGCAGGAGAGCTGGATGAGGGACCAAATGGTTGTCTATAGGAGGAGATGTGTCCAATGAATGAACTGGTGCGTGCCTAGCAGTTCTTTAGAGGTTACCTAATAAAACAAGCTAGGTTTTCTATCACAAAAAATTATTTATAGAAAATATTTTCTTGGGCTGGGTGAGGAGGCTCACGTCTGTAATCCTAGCTCTTTGGGAGGCTGAGGCGGGAGGACTGCTTGAGCCCAGGAGTTTGGCACCACTCTGGGCAACATAGTGAGAAAAATTTTTCTCTACAGATAAATTTAAAAGTTAGCCAAGTGTGGTGTTGCACACCTGTATGTAGTCTCAGCTACTGAGGACACTGAGGTGGGAGGATCGCTTGGGCCAACGAGTTTGAGGTTACTGTGAGCTATGACTGCACCACTGCACTCCAGCCTGAGCAACAGAGAGAGACCTTGCCTATTATAATAAAAAAAGGAAGGAGAAAACATTTCTTTTTGGAGAGGAGTTAATTTTAGGGTGAGAGTAGAACAGATGTGAGAGCTGTTAAGTATTTCATTCCTTTTCTCTTTTCTAGTTCATTTTATCTATGGGCCATTGGATCCTGTAAATCCCTATCCAGAGTTTTTGGAGCTGTACAGGTGAGTCTCCCCGAGAGAGGTCTATGTTTTATTAGTATCTCATCCTGACAGTGGTAAACAGAATTGCCTGTTGAGGGCTATTGGCTCTAGCCATTGTCTCTAACCTCACTGGCTGTTCATCCAGGAAACAATAAAAAGATTGAGTTGAGGAATCTTATTCTAACATAATTGTAGTATCAAGACATTCAGTTATACATTCTCTTGATTTATACATAGTCTGTTTTCACTGTCATGACTGCTGCATATTCCTTGGTGTACAAAAAGCTCTCATGTGAATCAAAGGTTGAAAGGGGATATATCCTACAAAGTGTTTGTTTCAGTCTGATTGTAAAGCCAATTCATTGATTTAGGCTGAGCAGATGGCAAGGAGAGATTGAGAAGAGCTCACTGTGGAAAAGTGCCTTCTCATTGGTTGCTATTCTCTCTAGGTACTTACTTGGAAGGTATCAGAATATGAAATCTTGATTATGTCACATAAGAATGTTCCATACCTTCCTGTGGCCTACTGGATACAAGCTAGTAGTAAACAGCTTGCATATAATTTTAAATAAAATACCCCCTCTCATCTCCTCCTGGGATTAAGGGAAGATCCTTGGTTATCTCTGCCTGGGCAGTGAGTTGCTATGTGATCCACTTGTTTGATGCTTCATCCTTCTCTAAGGAGCTGAAAAGTCATCTTGCTTTGACAATTGTTGCAAAAGTGTTATATTTTCAAGTTGTTGTTTGTTGGATTATGAACATTTAAAAACTAGTTTGTATAAATGGAATTGGCAGGTTTATCTGCCTAAGATACAATTTCAGAGTAGAAGGTGAATAAGCTCTTTGGTGGCTCCTTCCAGTGTGGTGTGTCCACAGGGTCATTTACGGGGGCTTCCCACTGGCTTAACATCCCTCCCCCTCCAGCCTCAAGTTCACCTGCGTGCTGTTCTCTTCCACTAGGAAAACGCTGCCGCGGTCCACAGTGTCGATTCTGGATGACCACATTAGCCACTATCCACAGCTAGAGGATCCCATGGGCTTCTTGAATGCATATATGGGCTTCATCAACTCCTTCTGAGCTGGAAAGAGTAGCTTCCCTGTATTACCTCCCCTACTCCCTTATCTGTTGTGTATTCCACTTAGGAAGAAATGCCCAAAACAGGTCCTGGCCATCAAACATTCTCTCACAAAGTCCACTTTACTCAAATTGGTGAACAGTGTATAGGAAGAAGCTAGCAGGAGCTCTGACTAAGGTTGACATAATAGTCCACCTCCCATTACTTTGACATCTGATCAAATGTATAGACTTGGCTTGGTTTTTGTGCTATTAGGAAATTCTGATGAGCATTACTATTCACTGATGCAGAAAGACGTTCTTTTGCATAAAAGACTTTTCACTTTGGACTTCTCTGAAATATTTAGAAGTGCTAATTTCTGGCCCACCCCCAGCAGGAATTCTATAGTAAGGAGGAGAAGAAGGGGGTCTCCTTCCCTCTCCTTGAATGACGTTATGGGCACATGCCTTTTAAAAGTTCTTTAAGCAACACAGAGCTGAGTCCTCTTTGTCATACCTTTGGATTTAGTTTCATCAGCTGTTTTTAGTTATAAACATTTTGTTAAAATAGATATTGGTTTAAATGATATAGTATTTTAGGTATGATTCAAGACTATGATTTGCCTACACATTATATATATTTTATAAAGATACTAAACCAGCATACCCTTACTCTGCCAGAGTAGTGAAGCTAATTAAACATGTTTGATTTCTGAATAAATTGAACTAAATCCAAACTATTTCCTAAAATCACAGGACATTAAGGACCAATAGCATCTGTGCCAGAGATGTACTATTATTAGCTGGGAAGACCAATTCTAACAGCAAATAACAGTCTGAGACTCCTCATACCTCAGTGGTTAGAAGCATGTCTCTCTTGAGCTACTGTAGAGGGGAAGGGATTGTTGTGTAGTCCAAGTCACCATGCTGAATGTACACTGATTCCTTTATGATGACTGCTTAACTCCCCATTGCCTGTCCCAGAGAGGCTTTCCAATGTAGCTCAGTAATTCCTGTACTTTACAGACAGGAAAGTTCCAGAAACTTTAAGAACAAACTCTGAAAGACCTATGAGCAAATGGTGCTGAATACTTTTTTTTTTAGGCCACATTTCATTGTCTCAGTCAAAGCAGGATTATTGATTATTTAAAATTCATTTTTTAAAATTAGCAACTTCAAGTATAACAACTTTGAAACTGGAATAAGTGTTTATTTTCTATTAATAAAAATGAATTGTGACAAAAGTGGACTCTGGCTTCCCCTCCCCCCCACCCCCCACCCCTCTGGGATAAAAATTTTCCAGCATTGCCAGGAGCTTTCAGGTACACATTAAATTGAAGAATAAAATGAAGTTAAGCAGCTGGAGTATAGGATAGTATTTGATTTTCAAGATCACCCGAAGCTGCACTATCGTCCCAAAGCTGACCAAGTAGAATAAAAAGAGAAAAAAAAAACCCATGCGCAAAGATAGACATTTGCTTGATCTGCTGGCTCAGGGCCAAATGTTTAATTTGCTTCTCCAAAGTCATTCATCTTCAAAAGTGTGATTCTGGGAAACTGATGCCACTAGCCTAAAAGCCCACTGACCATGCAGTATGCATCAGTTTCCTCTTGTCCAGTAAGCCTTTATCCAACAGAAGCTAAGATAACATCTACAGGTGTTCTCTCTTTGCTTCTGACAGTCACCTGCATGGTCACTCCATCGGCTAAGGCCAGCCTGGACCTCACCAATAAATCATAGCCACCTCTGAATATACCTGAGAGAAAAAAGTGAGGAAAACCATATTAAGAACCCAAAACAAGCACTGGATAATGAAATGTATCATGCTGTCCCTGCATCTCCTTTCTATTAGTTTAGCTTTTCCAGAGACTTGTGGAAATTGAATCCTACGCATAAATTCCAAATATATACATTTTTATATTCCCATGAAACCAGGTACATAGAAGGTATTCAAAAATACCAATTTGGAGTACTCAAAAGGAATGTTGGTGGTGGCCTTGGTATCTGTTGGAGAGATTTGTTTTAGGCCAAATGTACATCTTAAAAGAATAAGAATAGCATGCAAAACAAATTATTCGTTTTGACTGGGTATCAAATTGTTACTCATATAATGGGATGATGGGACAACAGCTCAAGGCATAAGATGCCCATCTATAGCCTATTAAGCTTTGCAAGAAAATGGAAGGAAAATCTGATGGACACTTCTTACCTGCCAGATAGAGGGAATGGGAATTCTTGTTCTCAGGTACTTTATCGGACCTCTCACATGGCTGCATGCCCAGAAATGTGATGATATTGTTGACAGCCTCTGTGTTGAGAAGATGTATGAGACAGTATTAGGAAAGTAAAGCACAGGGATCTCCCTCTGCACCAGTGTATGCTGGGAGCTGGGGTGGAAGGGGTTGTTGGTGATGTGTAGAGGGAGGCTACTGGACTAGAAAATGGCTGATCAATTAGATGATGAAGACAGGGTGCTGGCCTTTTAAGTAAGAGATTTATGAAGTTTTTTTTTTTTTTTTTTTTTTTAAAGGAGTTCTTCTGGAGTAACAAATATGCCTGTTAGGTGTTATACTGTTATCAGGCAATATACTGATAGCAAAATGGGTCTCACCTTCAAGGGTTTTGGTAGAACTGAGGGCAAAGGTTTCCTCTTTCTCAAAGGTATCTCCCACCTCTTCCCAAGCAGCAGCAAAGTTAGGCTTCAGTACTTTCTGAATATGGTCAGACACAGTCACTTCGAGATCTTCCAGCTAGTGGGTAACAAGCAGTCAGTAAAGAAAAGTCCTTTCTGTTATAGGGCAAAGATAAAGGAACTAATCAATATCGTCCTCCGGAGCCTAGAGAAAACTCTACCACCAAAATAGTTTAAGTTCTGTAGTCTGGATAAATCTAATGTTGTAGCCCTTAGCAAAGGAAAGCAAGAAAACAGAACATCTGGCAAGAGCCTCAGATCAACATCTGTAGCCCTGAGGTACACAGTAGTCATGTTGCACCCACACTTGACCACTGAGTTCTGGGCACACGGTACCCTCTGATCATTCACTAAGAGGTTGATATTTTTAAAAAAAGTTTTCCCTCCATTCTGTGAAGGCTTTTTAACCCATGATCTGGCTATAAACTAACAGCTGCTGAAGCAAAAACAAAAAACCAAAAAACAAAACCAACCCCCCTCCCCAAATAATTTTAAATAAAACTGATCTCAGTGAAAATCATGTCATTATTTTCATCTCTTAATTATCCCTATTATAAAGAAAAAAAAGGGTGAGTTTGTTTTAATGATGAAGTGGTAAATCTCAATTCTCTCTGGCCTGATGCTGTCCAGTTACAGAGGAGGGTTAGTCCAGGTCCTCCTAAGTTGTCATCTGTTTAAGAAGAATAGAAATCCCGTAAGTTTATGTCAGATGCTCCTAGAAAAATGTTCTCTCAAGGCAGAAGTCACTTAGTGTTGTGAAGGTGTCAAAGAAAGTCTCTACGCTGGGAAGACTCACCACATACTCATCATCATACCCATCCTCATCTGGAACTCCAGTGTTAGGGTCACAGTCCCGGACTGTAAACTTCATGGTGCAGCTGAAGGTGCCTGCAACTGGAGGAGAAGGCAGGCAAACCTGCATCAGTGGGGAGTGCAAGCGAGAAGTTTCCATCATTTCTTAGGAAGTGCCACCTGTACTCAGCACTGTGTTCCACATTTTCCAGTTAAACACACATGCCCTGTTTTCTAGGGTAGTGGTTCTCAAAAGCAGCCTACAAGTGGGTCAGAAAGGCAGTCTCACAAAGCATGAATGTAAAGTCTATTCCACGCTGTGGGTTACAGCAGTACAGAAATTATAACATGGGCAGACTGTTTCTCTATTGGTATGAAGAAAGCAGCAGAGAGGTACTTCTGGGGGCTTTTTGCCATGCCTATCAAAGGGGCCTAAATTTTGAAAAATAAATATTTTGAGAACCACTGCTGTAGGATCTGACCAAAAAAAAAAAAAAAAAATACTGATGGTAAAAAGCACACAGATCATCAGATTAACATTGACCAATCTCATCAGCATCTCAATAGTATCTTTAGATTGTGGACTGATGGCGGGTCCACAGATCACCAGAGAGAACTTGCTTTATCTGTCAACCTTCAGCCTAAAGTGAGTAGGTCAGTAATGAGTTTCTAGTATTGGTAAAGTCAGTATCTTAAATGGAAAAGCAAGTGGGCAGTTGTATGTTTTCACACAAGTGGTGTTAAGTAATAAGAAATGGAGATGGGGGTACATTTTTGGAAAGTGAAGTCTTTAAAGTAAAGATAGGATTTTCTGAAATGTTTGAAGGAGGGGATTTAGCAAGCAGGGATGAAGAAAAGGCATTTAGGATCTTGTCTATGGTCTGGAAAAAGCTTATAGGTACAAAAAATATTAGATATTGGGAGAGTTAAAAAGTTATTTGGGGGATAGGCAAGGAGAGGAAAGAACAGGCTCAGATGTAAAGACCATATATGACAGATTGGGTAATAAGACTTTCATCTGCTCAGTCTTGACTTTAAATTCCATCCATTCATCCATCCACACATTTAGTGACTGTCAATACATGTTGACATTACATGTAAAGGTATAAGCTTATGTGCCAGACACTTGGATAAAAAGATGACTGAGACATGATCTCTGTCTCTAGGAGCTGTCTAGGAGTTAAGTGTGTGGGCTGTGTGTGTGCGATCTATCTATGACTTTACAACTCAATGCCATAGATCCTTTAAGTTTTAAGAGAGTGCCATGTGAGGGTGCAGGATTAACAAATAGCCTGGGAAAACTGTAAAAAATCTGAAACGATACAATAGTTTAACTGGCTCTCAAAAGATGCGAAAGAGCTTTGGCAAGCAGAGGAAGATGTACAAACAGGCAAAAGGAAAGAGGCCAGAAAGTCCACGGGGCAGCTGGAAACAGTAAGAGGCATGCTAATGCCTAGGTGCTGAGAAGATAATTTGTTTAGGAATAAATTGTAAAATACCTTGTATTTCAAATGATTTTCCAACAGGCTCTGGTGAGCTGAGGCAGTCGAGATTGAAAGGTTAGAGATAAGCTAGATAAGATGTGCCTAATTTAAGCCACTGGTGGGGACTATGAAGAATGGGTCTGAATTCAGAGAGCAGATGGATTCAACAGAATATGCTGAAAACAGACGATGGCACCGGGTTGACCCATATAGGAAAGAATGTACCTATCAAGCCTGCAGAATCAATTTCAATGCCATTAGGGGTTGAGGAAAGAACGACTGTGGTTTAATTAAGATAGGATTTTCTTCAGAGAGAAGGGGAAAGAAGTGAAAGTTAACACAAGGCCAGAATAGGTCAGGTGAGGCATTTTTTTAAACCATGAAAGAGATACAGGATATGGTAGGGGAAAAGGTCATGATCAAGTTAGAATGAAGAGTCAGGAGAGACATTAAGCAACAGATTATAGCAACCCAGTGTGGTTCCAATTAAGCGGAGAGGCTACAGCAAATGAGGAGGACAAAGAGACATCAGTTATGAAGGTAGATCACAGACTGGGCACAGGGGCTGGGTTTTATGTGGAGGTAAAGACAGAAGACACTTACATATAAGGACCTGATACAGATAAAGAGATTAAGGAAGTAAATAGGAATGGTGTTAGTAGAGGTAATGTTCCTGAAACCTTAGTGGGATTTTTTTTACTTAAATGGTTTGATTGACACAATGAGAGGTTACAGGGATCTAAGGAAGTCCAGGCAGTAATCTATCGAAGCTGCTAAAGACGATGAGGAAATGGGGCAAGGAGGCAAGGGGGTGGGAGGGGGGGGGGCTTTCCATGGCAAGAAAATACTGAATGCACTGCCATAATGTAAATATGAGAGTTACACAGACAAAGCAAGGCAAATACCAAAGGGAATCAGGAAAGAATGCCCTGAAGATCTGCATTAAAACTATTCTCTGAAATTAGGCTTTTCTTGTGAGGATTCACTGAAAATGAGAATCAACCACTAAGGAGATTTGTATGAAAAGAACCCAGCGAATTAGAGAAAAGATGGATGCTGGCAGCTAAGACAGGAGAGGGACATGTGAGTTGGGCCAGGGTACAGAACATGCAGTGTGGCAAAGGGCAGAGTGGGAAAGGTGGGAGGGAGCTGCCAGGTCTCAACCACCTGGGGGCGACCATGACAAAGTAAGAGACACTTATGAGGTATTTCCAGAAAGCTTTGTTAGAATAATAATTAAAGAAAAGGGTATGTCACTAGGGCAAAAGATTAGAAAGAGGGCAAAAGAGATGGATCTGTACAGGCTAACTGCAGCAGTCTATGCAGGTCTAGACTGAACTGCGAAGGAATGGGTGCAGCATAGCATGTAGGACATCGAGGAAAGCTGGGCAGTGAGTGCCAAAATAGGCAATACACACCTACCTGGAAAATCGTGTTGAGTCTGTGGGAATGCTGTACAAATGGTGGGAGGGTTTTTCTCTAGGACAAATTCAGAAAGGGAAGGAGGAATGGTACTGGAAAGCAACATTAGAGTTGTCCTCAGACGAAAAGGAGTTGGTCACTAAGGAATGACACACATCAACTGGAAGGTAAGACAGCATTGCTGGGCCAAAAGTCATAAGAGAGTATGAAATAAGAGACTGGAAGTAAAGGAAAGAAAATATTACATAAGGAAGGGCCTACTGGCAGAGCAGCTGTGGAATAAAGATTTAGAATGGGGTATCCTGTCTAGGTCTAAATGGTCGGCTGCATAGGAAATACACAGAAAGGGTTAAGAGGCAAGGAATTCAGTAGGAGGCAGCAGCAGACTAGCTCTTGAAGCTTTTGAGGGAATGGCTAATTAAAGGACTTGCTGGATAGGAAAGTTATAAACTGATGAATGCTGATAAAAAGCTATAGATGGGCCAGGCACTGGTGGCTCACACCTGTAATCTCAGCACTTTGGGAGGTTGAGGTGGGTGGATCACCTGAGGTTGAGAGTTCAAGACCAGCCTGGTCAACATGTTGAAACACTGTCTCTTCTATAAAAAAAAAAAAAAAAAAATTAGCTGGGCATGGTGGCTTATGCTTGTAATCCTATCTACTTGGGAGGCTGAGGTAGGAGAATCACTTGAACCCAGGAGGCGGAGGTTGTGGTGAGCTGAGATCACACCATTGCACTCCAGCCTGGGCAACAAGAGCAAAACTCCATCTCAAAAAAAAAAAAAAAAAGCTATAGATGGCAACTTTAGAAATATTAGGCTTGATTTATTAAGAGAGTGTGAACATGTAGTTTGTCCAGAGAATGGATTATTGCTACTAGATGGGGAATGGGTGATTATGAAGAGTGAAGTAAAAAAGTCTATATCTATTTCTGTAGAGATGGTAGGGCCGGGTGCAGTGGCTCATGCTTGTAATTCCAGCATTTTGGGAGGCCAAGGCTGGCAGATCACTTGAGGTCAGGAGTTTGAGACCAGCCTGGCCAAGATAGTGAAACCCTGTCTCTACTAAAAATTTTCATAAAAATACAAAAATTACCTGGGCTTAGTGGCACATGCCTGTAATCCTGGAGGTTTCAGTGAGCCAAAATCATGCCACTGCACTCTAACCTGGGTGACAGAGTAAGACTCCATCTCAAAAAAAGAAAAAAGAGAGAGATGGCAAGTGAAAGGATGACTGACGATATCGTAGACTATTGCAGAGTGTTCCACTGAAGTTGCCTAGAAGTTACTCTGCTATGTGAGGATTGGCTAAAAGTGACAGACATTTCCTAGGGCAACATGAATGAAAATATCACAGGGGAAGAGAAAGAAGATGGAGGCTGGAAGCTAAAAGACGAGAAGATGTAGGATTTAGGCTGGAGTGTGGAATATAAAGTGTGGGTAGGGGCTGGGCATGGTGGCTCGCGCCTGTAATCCCAACACTTCGGGGGTCTGAGACAGGTGGATCATTTGAGGTCAGGAGTTCGAGACCAGCCTGGCCAACATGGTGAAACCCCGTCTCTACTAAAAATGCAAAAAGTAGCCGGGCGTGGTGGCAGGGGCCTGTGATCCCAGCTACTTGGGAGGCTGAGGCAGTAGAATCGCTTGAGCCCCGGAGGATGCAGTGAGCCAAGATCAGGCCACACTGCACTCCAGCCTGGGTGACGAGTGAAATTCTGTCTCCAAAAAAAAAAAAAAAAAAAAAAAAAATTATACATGTATATATAAGTATGGGTAGGGAAGGGCATTAAAGAGGGCCAGAATGAGGAACACCAGAAGATGGCAAAGCTGCATATGCAGTAGAAACGTATGAGTTAAGCTGGGTTACAACCAAAGAAGGAAAGAGAATGCAAAGAGTAAGTAGATAAGTAAGAACTGGTGTCATGAGGAAGTGCCATCTGGGAATCTTTGCTTGAATGATGTTTGAAGCAACAAGTGTGACCAATAGAGTGAAAGATCAAGGAGTTTAAATGGGATGGATTCTTGCCATAGGCAGTGGCAGGAACCCTATGAAGGTCTGGAATGAACTGAAAGTGCAAGTGTTTTCAGAGTAGTGTGGAGGTGACGAGGACGAAAAGACTAAATCCATGAGAATGATACACAAGATGATAGCGGAAAAAACAAGTGACTAAGTAACAGTTGTTTTACTAGGGTCATGTGGGGAAAATAGTGGAAGAGCCTGCAGAAGAGACAGAGTCATTTGAAGATTGGCAGGTATTGACAGGAGGGATACGGCCCCCATAAGTGTAAGATTAAATAAGGAGAAACTGGAAACTGTGTAAAGGGAGAACTATACAAAGAGCAGGTAAGCGCAGGTGGAGTGGCATGGACAGGTAAAATGAGGAAAGTGTTTCCCAGAATGGGAAATCTTGTAAACCCTTAAAATGTGGGTTTATTCGGTCAAATGTTGGCTCTTAATTGCAGACTTTGAAAAGCAGTAGATACAATAGAAGAAGAACAAGCGCTTGAAAAGTAATGGGAAGCTTTTGTGAGAAGTTTAATGAGAAGGACTAGAAGGAGATGGATTAAGATGAGCCCTAATAGGGCAGCACTTAAAGACACCAGGATAGATGTTTGAGTAGTTTGTAGAATGGATGACTAATATTGGGAGAGGAGTGGCTGGAGATCATGCTGGAAACCCATCTCAAGGGTAAAACTTCTTTGTTTCCAGGTACAGATGGTAGATGAAATTACACTCTATATAATTAAGGGAGGGCAAATCAATATCATGTAAGTGCTGTATTAAAGTTACTCTTAGAAGTTACTCTGTCATGTGAAGATTTTCTACAGATGAGAGACAGACACTAGAGAAAATCTGGCTAGGAAGTGCCATTCAGGAGGAGACAGAGTCCATCTGAATGAAATATGGATGGCAGCTAAAAGAAGGGAGGCTGAAGATAAGGTAGCGTACATCTTTAGGGCAAGATAGGTAACAAGGAGAAAAGGAATAGGAGAAAACTTAAAGTTGCCTCCAGATGAAAAGGTCATTTGAAGAATGGCAGGACTGACTGGAGAGACAGTCCCATATTTGGGCTAAAAGACATGAAGAGGGGTTAAAGCTAAGGGGAGCATTATATAAACTAGATAATGATTCTGAAAAGGTGGCATGGTAATAAGAAAGACCATAGCGCCATAAAGATGCCCGGAGAATCCTGCCAGATCTCAGAATGGGCCCAACTGGCCAAATTCAGTGGGTGTAAGGCCAGATTGCAGTGACTAGTATATGGGAGAGAAGGAAAGACCTGAATAGGAATGAGTCAGTAGACTTGCTCTTGATGCCTTAGTGGGAGATTTTTAATTAAAGGGCTTGGTTGAGGGAGAAGTTGAGAGCAATGCTTCTTAGAATGTGTTACATGGCACTATCTAGGAATCTGTTAGAAATATAAATTCTTCTCCCCTCCCCCAGACCTAGTCAGTCAGAAACTCAGGGTGCATTAATCTGTTCTCACATTGCTATAAAGAAATACCTGGGAATGGGTAACTTATAAAGAAAAGAAGTCTAATTGGCTCAAGGTTCCACAGGCTGTACAGGAAGCATGGCTGAGGAAGCCTCAGGAAACTTACAATCATGGCGGCAGGTGATGGTGGGGAGCCAGCACTTCACAGGAGAAAGATAGAGAGTGGGAGGAGGTACCACACACTTAAAACAGTCAGATCGTATAAGAACTCCATCACAAGAACAGCACCAAGGGGATGGTGCTAAACCATTTATGAGAAACTGGCCTCATGATCCAATCACCTTCCATTAGGCCCTACCTCCAACACTGGGGACGACAATTCGACATGAGATTCGAGTGGGGACACAGATCCAAACCACATCATGGGGTAAGGCCCTGCAGCTTGTTTTAACCAGCTGCAGTTGGAGAACCACTGCTTTAGACAAAGGCAGGCTAGGAACAATTCTGATAAAGAGCCTCTTCTAGCAACTGTCATATTAGGGTTAGCTGAAAATTAAAAGAAGCAACTGAAGAGACTTGAATGAAAGGAGAGGAGAGACAGAATGGAGGTGATGGAGGGTACAAAAGGGAAGGGATAAATGAGGCTGGAGGCTGAACTTGCAGCACAGTAAGCGGGCCAGTGAGGAAGGGCACTGAAGCATGATGGGATGAGGAATACTGGGACGGGGAGAGTAGCAACTCTGGTAGAGTGATTTTATGTTAATCCAGTCACAGCCACTCAAGAAGACAAAGGAAGGAGAGAATGTGGCTAGGTAAGAATTGAGGTTATGAGGGGTCACTGTTGAGGAAACTCTGGACCTCAGATCCAGTGTGCAGTCTGAACAGTGAGTGTTGAGTGTGAGGGGTCTGTTTATCCAAAAGACAGTACTGAATCTATGGAAATGACATATACAGAGTCTCTGAATGAAGGAGAGATACTGAATATAGTTTTTATAAGGCAAAAATAAAAAGGTGTACAATAGTGAAGTTAAAATTGCTTCCAGACGAGAAGGCATCACTTAGTATTGACCAAAAAAAGTGTCAATGATACTAACTGGAGGTATTTGGCACCATACTTGGGCGAAAGGTCATGATGGAAAAGAAAGAAGCCAGGTTAGATGCTATCTAAGGGGAAGAGAAGGCTTATCTGAAGAGTAGAAAACTGGTTTTGAATGAGGGAGAGAATGGGGATATGAGGGGAGGAAACCTCAAAAAGAATATGTATCCATCACTATGAAAGGTTAGGCTATACAGGGGAAGCCTCCAAAGGGGAATTTGGAAAAATGTTCTGAGAGGGACATTAAGGATGTACTCAGGAATTAAGAAAACATATTAGGGCTTGCCAAAAGTGAGAGAAGCAACTGAGGAGACTTATATGCAAAAATCGCAAAGAAGGAGAGAACAAAAGATGGAGGTTGGATGCTAAATAGGGAGACAGAACGTGTGAATGAGGTAGGGGGCAGAACATGCAGTGCAGAAAAACAACAGATATGGAAGAGCATTAAAGAGAGCTAAATGGGAATATTAGGAAATGAGAGTTGGGAATTTGTCAGAGTTGTGTATTAACAAGGAGAGAGTAAGGTAAGAAGGTGGCAAAGTAAGAACCGGGGTATAAGGTTTTGCTGTCCAGGAAGCTTTGTTGGAAAAATGTTAGAAGTAATGGGTTTGGTCAGTATGGTGAGAGGCAAGAGAGGCTAAGTGGGATGGACATAAAGGGCAGGCCAGTGGCAAGAATCCTATGAAAGTGTAGGCAGATCTGAGAGCACAGACAAATGCAGTGGAGAATGTGGCACAGGGCAAAGGGCAGTGGGCTGAGCAGTGAGTGCCCAAGGGGAGGGGAGTATCCAGAAGAACCCATTGAGTCCATAAGAATGACACACAGGTGACAGCTGAAAGAAGGAGGGACATAGAAGATACAGCAGCATGATTCTCTGGGGCAAAATGAGGAAGAAAGGAGTGGAAGAAGAAAGTGAAGAGTTCCTGCTGATGTGAGGGGATGACCGGAGGAATGGCAGATATTGACTAGGGGGTAAAGGAACCATTCTTGGATCAAGGTTATGATGGAATAAGAAGGAAGAGAGAGCTGGCTAGCTGAGTAAAGGACCATCATATAAAACAGACAAAAGTTAAGAGTAGATGGAGTGGCAACTAGGCAGATCAGATGTATTTTTAAAAAGGGAAACTGCTAAGATCTCAAAATGGGCCCAAGTGGTCAAATTGGGTGAGAAGGCCCAATGGTAATGAATGGTGCATCTAACAGAGCTTCGGGGGGCAGGAATGGGAATTAGTAGATTAGCTCTTGATGCTGTAGGTAGAAATTTTTGGTTAAAAACTTGGTTAATAAGAAACTTTAAGGGAGTTTTATTAAGATGAATTCTCCTAAAAAGGCTGCTAGCAACCTTTAAATACACTGGTATGGACCATTTAGGGAGGGTGGGTAAGTAGTTTGTCTGTAGAGGAAATTAATTGTATTTCTTGAGGACTGGTAGGGAATCATGAGGGAAGTAAACCTCAAGAGTATAATGCAATATCCATTGCTATGATAATTTAATGCTAGTAGCCAAAATGGATAGGTAAGATATGATAGAGCATAACAGAATAAGAAGAAAGGAGTTTTTCATCTAAGTAATGGGAACTGTGTTAATTAGAGCAGGGTTCTGAATGGTCAAGTTGCAAAAAGACAAGCTGTGGACTAGAAAGAACTGGAATGGAGAAATCTGTCAAATCTCAGAAGGGGTCTAATGGGTTAAATGTGTGTTGCTGAAGATTGCAATCAGTGGTGTAGATGGTGAAGAGCAGTGAAGGCCTGAATACGAGCAGGAGCCAGAAAATAGACTAGCTCTTCAAGTCTTGATGGGAAGTTTTTTCTATTGAGAACACATACACACACATTTATACAGCATTGCAAACACAGCACTACGTATTATTTATGGATATGTAGTAAAATTATGAAAATATGTATGAGGATAAGTATCAGATTCATGTAGTGATTTTCTCTTGGAAGGGAGAGGTAAATGATTTTGGGGAGTGATACCAAGAAAGTCTCAACTATACGTGCAATATTTGGTTTCTTTAAAAAAGATTGGAAGCAAATACAACATCAAGATAGGAAGAAGTAGGTGTATTAATTTTGGGGGAATGAAAAGTTTTAATTAAAGAGCTTGGTTGATAAGAAAGGGTAGCGGGGAAAGATCAGGGTGAATCTTGATTCAAAGCCACTGATAGCACCTGAAAGACACTGGTTTGAGAGAGCAACTGGAGAGCATGGGTGAGTGGTTTATTTGGTGAGAAGATGATCTGTATTTGGTATGGAGCAGGTGGGTGGCATTGAGGGAGTATACCTCAAGAGTATACCTTGAGAAGAGTGATGTATCCATCACTGTGATTATCGATGGAAGCTGATAATACTGATGTTAATATATATGACAGTGCAAATAAAGGAAATTAGGAAGAACTTGCTGAAGTATGACATTAAGATTTGCTCAGAAAAGAAATATTATGTTAGAACTGGCTGTAAGAGCAACTATTAAGATATGTATAAAAAAGAGTGAG
This sequence comes from Hylobates moloch, assembly GCF_009828535.3. Classification (NCBI taxonomy): domain Eukaryota; kingdom Metazoa; phylum Chordata; class Mammalia; order Primates; family Hylobatidae; genus Hylobates; species Hylobates moloch. Next base: position 211,382,680 of record NW_026652276.1, read on the forward strand.
TAGGCTGGGCACAGTGGCTCATGCCTGTAATCCCAACACTCGGGAGGCCGAGGGGGGTAGATCACCTGAGGTCAGGAGTTCGAGACCAGCCTGGCCAACATGGAGAAACCCCGTCTCTACTAAAAATACAAGAAAATTAGCTGAGCGTGGTGGCACATGCCTGTAATCCTGGCTACTCGGGAGGCTGAGGCAGGAGAATTGCCTGAACCCTGGAGGTGGAGGTTGCAGTGAGCTGAGATGGCACCACTGCACTCCAGCCTGGGCAACAGAGTGAGACTCTGTCTCAAAAAAAAAAAAAAAAGAGTAGAGAAGGAAAAAGTCAAGAAAAATTGAAGCTAAAATTAAGGAAGGAGAAGGCATGTTAGATTTAGGTTGGGGTGCTGAGCATGCAATGCAATTTTGCAAAATGTTAAACAGGGAAGGGTATAAGGAGGGCCAGGATGAGGAGCACTGAGAATCAGAATTACAAGTTCAGTGGAGTTGTATGTTAAGCTAGATACCAACCATGGGAGAAAAGAGGGGAGTGAGAACATAGCAAATAAGAATTGGAGTATATGTTGCTGCCCAGAAAGCTTTGTTGGAAAAAGATTTGAAGCAACTGGTGGAGTCAACAGAATGAGAGGTTAGAGAAAGATTAATGCGATGGACTTAAAATGGGTCAGAGCAGGGATCCCAGGATGTCCAGACTGAATGGAGGGTGGAAAGAGATTAAGTACAAAGTGAGAAATAAGGAAGATGGAAGATGGTTGAATAGTGCTGAATATCAAGAGTGTACATATCATCCAAAAGAGATGGTTATATCCACTAAATGATACACTGAATGAAGAAAGAATGCTGGAAAAAATGTAAGGAGTTTGCAGCCAAAGGAGAAAGAGAAAAAGGAGAAAAGGAATAGAAGGGAAATTGTTCAGGTTGTTTGTAAATGGAAAGACGTTATTTGAATAGTCACAGATATTGATAGGAAAAATGGCTGTTGCTCTATACTTAAGCCAAAGCTCATGATAGAAAAAAGAAACAGAAGATAGCAAGTCAATAAATGGGACGTTGTATGAATTAGAAAGCAGTTTTGAGTAGGTGGAAAAACAAGAAGACAGATGAAGTATAAATTAAAGAAACAGAACTGTCAGATCTCAGAAGAACCATATGCAGAATGAGAAAAGATCAGGAGTCTGAAAAAGAATACAAGTTGGATAGGCTGGCACTTGAAGTCTTAGTGGGAAATTTATTTCTTAAGTGACTGCTTGCTAGGGAAGGTTAGAAGGAGATGAATGAAGATAAACCCTGATAAAAAGCCATTGGTGGAAACCTTAAAAACATGAGGATTGACAGGTATAGATCGGGATTCTTTGTAGAACAAATGAATGCTATTGGTTGAGGACTGGTTGGGAATCATGATAAGGTTAACATCCAGAGAATAGTCCAGCATTCACTTATTATAGAGTCAATGGGTAAATGATTTGTAGAATATTTACGATATGGCAGGGCAGACATTCAAAGGGAGTTACAAAAGGACATAGCAGTTAAGTATGATGTTAAATTGGCCAAGAAGTTAAGAAATAATGTTAGGATTGGCTGAAAGTTAAGCAACTGAGAAGACTTGTGTATATAAAAAAGAAAAAGGAAAAGGGAGAGGAGAAGATGCTTGGTTAGAGAAAAAAAATGTATGAATTAGTCTGGGTTTGGAATATGGAAGGTATGAAACAGCAAATATTATTGAGACCAGAATGAGGAATTCAGAAATCACCAGCTATCTGCTCATACAGCCTAAATACTTGTTAATATGAAAAGATTTAGATTATATATACATCTCACCATGTACTTAGAAAATCTGATGCAGTGAGTTAGCATTCTTGTGCTAACAAAAACTTTTAGCTTGCACCCAAGCCTACTTGAGATGGCATATTTTTGCTGTGGCTCTTGTGCTGATAAGCTCATTCCCTATGCTGAAGGATGTTAAATGTGTTATGCATTATTCCTGTCATCTTCCCCATAATATGAGTGGGACAATTCAAGCAACTCATCAGGTGGTAAGTAAATATTTCCAAAAAACTTCGTTTTTATATTTTATTTAAAAATGTATATGCATTTGTTATTTATATTGAAAACATTCCATTGTTCCTTGCAGTATAAAAGGCAAATGCAATTATAGTCTTTATTATAGTATGAGACCATTTTGTACTACACACAAACATGTCTGCTAATGAACTACTGATATGTTAATTAGGTCATTATCCTTTAAAATGGTGTATATTATGAAAAATACTTAAAAGTTTTTTTTTAATCATAGTGTTTTAGTGATGATTGAGAAAATAGGTTGAGTTTTTTTAAAGGGAGATGGGTAAGAGCTTTTTCAAATTTAAGATAATGCAATATAAGTGTTTGCTACCAAAAATTATTATTCAAGTACACAGAATAATGAAAATTTTACTTGAAAAGTTGAGTCAGGAAGAAGACTGTGTAGGCAGTTCTTAAAGGGAGAAAGGGACAAGATAAAATGATAACTAAAATTGGACATAAAAGAGACAGTGTCCAGAAAAGTACATTTGCGTTAAAAAGTGCAATTGACAGAAAGATTAGCGACACATTCAGTGAAGTGGACATAAAACAAGGCAAGTGGCAGGGATCCTACCAAGGAACAAACAGAGAACTAAAGCAGTTCAGCACAGTATGCTGGAAAGAAGAAATACCGAAAGGGACTGAGCAATGAATGGTGAACAGAAGGAGGTGCCTGAAAGCAAGATCTTAGTGAATGCACAGGAGTGACACACAGTGTATGGGTGGTTAACAATGTGCTCTTCCAAGGCAGAAAAAGAAAAACAACAAAATAAAGGGAAAAGGCATTTAAAATTTACCTTAGGATGGGAAAAGTCATGTGAGGATGACATACTAAAAAATAAGATTTGCCACTATAATCGTATCGTATGGAATAAGGAAGAAAACAAGTGGTGGACACTAAATAAAAAGAGCACTGCACGGATTTGGCAACATTTCAGAGTAACTTAAGTAAACACAGGGCAAATCAGCTTCACAATAAGGAAACCCAGAAACAATGAGGTCAGAAGAACAAGAGCATAAATTAAGAAAAGAGTTATATGATTAAAGATGGGCCAAAGATACGGAAGGGAAAAGGGGTGAGGTAGAAAAGAAGCAAGTCAGAAGACAACTATATGCATCAGAGTAGAATATTAGAAAAAGGCAAAAAACAAAAAAGGTGGAGAGGCACCGCAGATTGAATAGTATACTTAAATCTGATTCCAAAAAGGAGGAAAGAAGTTCAGAAATGAGTAAAGAGGAACTGAGCTGAGACAGGGGATAGGGCACCAGGAGATGGAATTGAAGGGTGCACATCCACATCTAGAAAGGGCTACTCACTGCACCAGAAAGACAGTGGTAAACAGATTATAGGTGGCACAGGGGCTTAAAAGTGTCAAAGAAGAGAAAAAGAGGTGCAGAATGGATTGCCAAATGAGCTTCCAGGTAGGACTAAGAGTCTTTAAGAAAATCCAAAAATGAGATGAAAACATCCTGAATAATAATGAAAAGATAGGAAAGATGCATGGATTAACAGTACGAATGAAGATAATGAAAATACTATAGTACAGTAAAAAGAATGCATGATGGGGATAAGAGGAGTGGGGAGTAACTGGAGGCAGTCCTAAAGGTGGAATCTTGCCACCTGTGTCACAGTATGTAAACTTCAAGGATAGAAAATATTAAAATAAGAACAGAAAATATTGTACGGGTGTGGAAGCTATCAGGCCAATATGAAGGAGGTTTAGAGTATAGGTTGCTTTCATGTACTGAAGGGTCAAAGTTTCAATGTAGATCTTTAAGAGAAATCCTTTTCAAGAGTCGGAGGGTGAGTGTGGAGTAGAGAAACAAGGGGTGGGAAGAATGGGATGGAAGGATGCCAGAGGAAGAAAAGGAAATGTGCAAAAGTCTTCCATGGGAAGACTACCAGGTTAGTTAGAATGCGAAAAACACGAAAAATGCTAAGTAAGAAGTACAAAAAGCACGTGAAAGAAGTAGTAAAAAAACGAACAAACAAAAACAGGTAGAAAGGGGCATTCTGGCCTTTCAAAACAATGATCTTCAACAGTAAATGCAAGCACAAGAAGGCTCCAGGCTTGGGAGGCCGAGGTGGGTGGATTGCTTGAGGTCAGGAGTTCGAGACCAGCCTGGCCAACATGGCAAACCCTGTCTCTACTTAAAAAGAAAAAAACTAGCTGGGCGTGGTGGTGGATGCCTGTAATCCCAGCTACTCGGGAGGCTGAGGCAGGAGAATCGCTTGAACTCCAGAGGTGAGGCTGCAGTGAGCCGAGATTGCACCACTGCACTCCAGCCTTGGGCAACAGAGTGAAACTCTGTCTCAAAAAAAAAAAAAAAAAAAAAAAAAAAAAGAAGGCTCCAGGCCTAAAATGGGAGACTGAAGTGCAGGGAGTCCAGGTGGCCATCCACATCAGTGATTCTTATCTGAGGTGGGGGGTGGGTTTCACCTGAGGGAGGGCTGGGGGCATGGACCCCCAGGCAGGCCTATCCAATCATCTGAAGGGTGAGCAGTGTTCGGCTCAGAAAAAGTAAGGGGAAAAAAAAGCAATCTCTAAAAGGAACACAGACAATAGCAAAAGAAGAAACCGAGCCCAAAAGATGCTTCTGATAGGCCGCCTTGGGGTCCTGCATCCTCGGGTGAGAATCACTGGTGGACGCAGGAGGATGGAGAGCCGGGCACACATGTGGAGTGTGAGGGGAAGATGCATGTGCGGCGGGGCTGATGGAGGCATCAGGGTCAAGACTGTCAGGTGTGGGAACACAGTTCCCGACAGACCAAGACAAGGATGACAGCGAGCAAATGGATGTAGCCGAAAAGGCACCGGGACCACAGTGGTGGAGCTGGGGTTTCCAACGCCTTGGTCCCAGACTCGAGGACTCAGGTGGAGGAGTGAGGCCCAGAGAAGGGCCCAGTGACTCAGAGGAAGTGGGCTGTGCGGGTGAGAGCAGAGAGCAGGGGATCTGTTGTCACAGGGAGGGAAGGCGCAAAGGGGAATGGAGACGGCATGGAAAGAAAGCATCTTGAAGACATGGGCGCTAAGGAGGGAGGAGGCAGGAGGAGGGTGGGACTGACAGGAGCACCCAGGAGGAGCAGAGGAGCCAGGGCTCAGGCAGGGCAGGAGAGTCAGGTTGAGACTGGGTGCGTTTGTGCTGGCAGGGCAGGGGGATGAGGGTGGGCAGGTGGAGGTGGGACAGGAGTGAGCGCTGATGACAAAACTGCTGTGGTAACAGGAAGGTAGGAAATTCAGAGGTACATGTTCCCCAGAGTGTTTTCACAAGAATGTGAAAGAAAGGATGCAAAGGGAATTGAGGTGGTTTTGGGGAGTCAGGATTGTGGGGTGCTGGAAGGTACCCATAGCTTGGGCCACTGGGATGTGGACACTGATAGCTGGGCAGAGCAGGTGGATTCAGTGCAGTACGTGTGATGCAGAGATGACAGCATCTGGCGGAGCAGCGGGTGCGGGGCCAGGTGAAGAAGGGAGGAGGTACCTGAGATCACGAATTAGGCCAGTGGGAGAATCACAGATTGTGCTGAAAGAATGCAGGAGGGTGCAGGTGGGACAGTACGGTGCTATGCAGTAGAGGAGGAAAGCAGGAGAAACGACCAACCTGGGCCTCAGGGGCTGACTGCTGGGACATCAGGGGATGAGTTTGCAACACAGGGGAGAGGAGGATAGAGGAGAGGTGTTCCCTAATGGTCAAGAAGAATGAGTCAGAGCAGGCAATGGAGCCCAGCAGCTAAGAGAGGAGAGCTTGTTGAGAGCAGGAGGGATGCGCTGCAGTAAAGGAGGCATGCCAGGCGCCAAGAGGGAGCGGATGCAGAGGATCCAGGGACTTTACCCCAGATGGGGCAAAGTGTGTGACGCAGTTCATGGATGACAAAGCATAGTGTGGGTAAGATAAGCAAGGAATGAAAGAGAGGTGGGAGGAGGCCAAGGGAGACGCAGGGCATAGACGTGCTGCCACCTTGGAAACACAGGGGACCACGTGTCAATGAAGGGTGTGGTGAGATGATGAAAGGTCAGGTGGATTGAGTTGGATAGAGGAAAGGACTGTGTCCAACATGGTGGAACAGACAAGGTAGGATGGTTTCAGACAGCAGATGGACTCAGTACAGCATGCTGGGGATAAAGAGGCTGTAGCAATGGTGGCAGCAGTGAGGGTAGGGAAGGAAGGATTGGATGCTGGAGACGAAGTGGAGGGTGTCTGGAAGACAACAGTGGGAGAAAATGTGTGGATGAGTGATGCACGGTTTTAATGTGAATCCTGACGAGAAAAAGAGAGACGTGAGAGTGGGGCAGCCACGTGAGGTGGCGTATGGGATGCACGTTGGGTCAGGTAAGTGAATAGGAAAAGAAAGGGACTGAAAGCATGTACAGGAGACAACCTCACAAATCTGTGGGGGTGATGAATGCTGGTCAAGGGGCCAAGGTGGAAAGGTGAAGGGGAATGCAGAGTTCTCAAACTGGGGCATTGACAGATCTCATGGGAGAAGTTGGTTTCATGACCATCATCAAGGCCAGACTATAGGATCAGAGCAGACGCAAGAGCCCAGGAATATGCAGAACTAGGTCCACAGGAGAATGTGGGGGATGGGGACAGATGACTCAGGTTAAATGAAGGAAACAGCATCACTGCATGGTAAGATGGCACTGGGCATGGTAACCTCAGGGACTTGGCAATGGACTCCTGGTTTGAGTCTACTGTGTGGGTAGAAAGATGCTTGCAAATAGTGGAGGAGTAGTTAGGAACCAACGCAGAGGAAGCAATTCAGAATGATCACTGACTCTGAGCTGCTGCTGTCAAGGAAGGCTAAAAGGATAGAGGTATAGCTTACAGCTGAAAGTACGTACATAGAGATGAAATAAAGTAGGCAAGGGAGAGTCTCAAACACAGTGGGTCTCGTAGTTGTAATGGGAGTTTAGATCAGTATCAGATGGGTACATGGGACAGAGTATGGCCAAGGACTGGAGAGAGCTGGGGTGTTTGGTGCTGGAGTGGGGACTTCATTTATGGAAAACTTCATCTAGAGGAAAACAGAAGGAAAAGCAGAGGACACAGAGTGGGACCTATGTAAGAAGGTCTTAAATTCTACACACGGGTGTTGTGAAGGTAGTGCAACCAAGAGGGAAAGAAGAAATGAGTGACCTGGGCAGCCTGAATGGGTAACAAAAGGGTAGATGTGATGGGCAGGGATGCATCAGCTCACTGGGGCCACATCTGAGGTAAATAGAAATAAAGGAAGTGAGGAAAGGAGGAAGAGAAGGAAGTGGCGGGACTGGCTGTGGAGTTTTGTGGGAGCCGTCTTGATGGAACAGAAAGAAAAAAGAGGAGAAAAGGCTGGAGTGGAAGAGGGGAAGGAAAAGGCAGCCTAAGGGAAGGCGCTGGCCTGAATCAGTGGAAGATCTAGAGGTGCAACAGAAAACAGTTCTTGAAGAGAAGGTGGGATAGACAGAGGATGGAAGAGTTTGAGCAGTGAGGACAGCAGGTCAAAGTAGTGAGCACATCCCTATGGAGAAGAGATGACTGAGTCAGATGAAGCCACAGGCCCTGGGTGGTTGAGAGAAATATGGGCCACAGACAGGCAGGGACCTTGCCTTGGCCAAGGAAGCAAGGAGAAGAAATGTGGATGCAAGGGGAAATTTTTCGGCTTCAAGAAAGAATGTGAAAGTGGGACAATGAGGCAGCGCAACGGGGGAGTCACCTACAGAAGACAGGGTGGAGGGGCCCCCAGGGAACGATGGAGGGCAGACAGCGTGGTGGAAGGGAGCTGGGCAGGACAGCCACAGGTGGAGCGAGGTGAAGGGGCAGGTCCCAGAGTATGAACAAAGGAATGTGGAGTGCTCAGAGCAGCCTGCAAGGTTCGGCATGGGGAAGGGAAAGCATAAGAGGGGTGGACAGCAATGGGCAGGAAGGAATGACTGCTCTTAAAGCCTTGAACTTTGTTGCAAAGGTGTGAATCTTGGGCCAGGCTCTTTACTACGGATCCGGCGGGGAAGGGTGGGTGGTGGGGATGGGGTTTGGGGTGGGATTCGGGATTGGGTTTGGGATGGGGTTTGGGGTGGGGGTTGGGTGGGGGTTGACTGGGTTGGGAGCAGTGGGATTGCAATTGGGAAAGGGGTGGGGATATGGGTGGGGGTGCAAATGGGGGTGGGGGGAGGCAAACCAAACTCTAGGCATTTGAAAAACCATCTTACTTAATTGAGCTGGTGGACTATTACATGTTGACTACTGGGGGTGATGGATACTGGCTGGAGAAGACCTCTGAATCCAGTAGAGTAGCTTCAGGTAGGGTGGAAGTTCAAAGTAAAGAGATGGTTTTTGGGAAACAAGCAGGTACATGAGACACAAAGAGGGAAGTCTCTGCAGGACTACCCTGTTAAGGATCTGAAAATAGGAGGAGTGATTAAGGAAACAGGCAAACAGTAAGCCCCTGGAAGGACCTGATGGGTGTCCATAACACCTGACAGTCATATGGGTAGGTGGGGCCACAAGTGTGTCTGTAGGGATTTTAAAGAACAAATCTCTCATACAGAGTGGATTTTGAGACATGTGTGTTTCAATGAGTAGACAGGGAGGAGAACAAGGTGATTTCAAGCAGAGAGTGCCTGGCATACATGGGGGTGAGGGAGGGAAATGCTAAGGTCTTTGAGTAGGAAGTGTAGCTGGAACTACAAAGTAATAAATGCTGGAAATGGGAGAGTAAAGGCCAGCAAGTCAAGGTGGCCATCCACATCAGTGATTCTTATCTGGGGTGGGGGGTGGGTTTCACCCGAGGGAGGGTTGGGGGCATGGACCCCCAGGCAGGCCTATCCAATCATCTGAAGGGTGAGCAGTGTTCAGCTCAGAAAAAGTAAGGGGAAAAAAAAGCAATCTCTAAAAGGAACATAGACAATAGCAAAAGAAGGAACCGAGCCCAAAAGATGCTTCTGATAGGCCGCCTTGGGGTCCTGCATCCTCGGGTGAGAATCACTGGTGGACGCAGGAGGATGGAGAGCCGGGCACACATGTGGAGTGAGAGGGGAAGATGCATGTGCGGCGGGGCTGATGGAGGCATCAGGGTCAAGACTGTCAGGTGTGGGAACACAGTTCCCGACAGACCAAGACAAGGATGACAGCGAGCAAATGGATGTAGCCGAAAAGGCACCGGGACCACAGTGGTGGAGCTGGGGTTTCCAACGCCTTGGTCCCAGACTCGAGGACTCAGGTGGAGGAGTGAGGCTCAGAGAAGGGCCCAGTGACTCAGAGGAAGTGGGCTGTGCGGGTGAGAGCAGAGAGCAGGGGATCTGTTGTTACGGGGAGGGAAGGCACAAAGGGGAATGGAGACAGCGTGGAAGGAGAGCATCTTGAAGACATGGGCGCTAAGGAGGGAGGAGGCAGGAGGAGGGTGGGACTGACAGGAGCACCCAGGAGGAGCAGAGGAGCCCGGTTTCAGGCAGGGCAGGAGAGTCAGGTTGAGACTGGGTGCGTTTGTACCAGTGGGATGGGGGGAACGAGGGTGGGCAGGTGGAGTGGGGACAAGAGTGAGCGCTGATGACAAAACTGCTGTGGTGACAGGAAGAAGGTAGGAAATTCAGAGGTACATGTTCCCCAGAGTGTTTTCACAAGAATGTGAAAGAAAGGATGCAAAGGGAATTGAGGTTTTGGGGAGTCAGGGTTGTGGGGTGCTGGAAGGTACCCATAGCCTGGGCCACTGGGATGTGGACACTGATAGCTGGGCAGAGCAGGTGGATTCAGTGCAGTACGTGTGATGCAGAGATGACTGCATCTGGCAGAGCAGTGGGTGCGGGGCCAGGTCAAGAAGGGAGGAGGCACCTGAGATCACGAATTAGGCCAGTGGGAGAATCACAGATCGTGCTGAGAAGAATGCAGGAGGGTGCAGGTGGGACAGTACCGTGCTATGCAGTAGAGGAGGAAAGCGGGAGAAACGACCAACCTGGGCCTCAGGGGCTGACTGCTGGGACATCAGGGGATGAGTTTGCAACACATGGGAGAGGACAGGGGAGAGGTGTTCCCTAATGGTCAAGAAGAATGAGTCAGAATAGATGATGGAGCCCAGCAGCTAAGAGAGGAGAGCTTGTTGAGAGCAGGAGGGATGCACTGCAGTAAAGGAGGCATGCCAGGCACCAAGAGGGAGAGAACGGATGCAGAGAATCCAGGGACTTTACCCCAGATGGGGCAAAGTGTGTGACGCAGTTCATGGATGACAAAGCATAGTGTGGGTGGGACAAGCAAGGAATGAAGAACAGGAGGGAGGATGGCAACAGACAAGGAGGATGTAGAAGATACTCATGAAAAGCTGGGCACCACAGTGTCAATGAAGGGCATGGGAAATGATGAAAGGTCAGGTGGATTGACTTTATGACAGGAAACAACTGTCTCCAGCATGGTAGAACCAAAAATGTAGGACGGTTAAGGGTGACTTAAGATAGCAGATGGATCCAATGCAGCATATTGTGGATAAAAAGGATGGCAATGTTGGCAGCAGCAAGGGCAGGGCAGGAAGGGAGCTGACATCAAGGAAATGACTGCAGAGTGCAGTCATTGACTTAGAAGTGGCAGAGGAGGGAGTGGATGCTGAAGATGAAGCTGAGGGTCTCTGGAAAATAACAGTAGGGGGATGTGCAGTACATCTTAACTAGAAAAACAGAAACTGCTCTCAAGTCCTCAAGGCATGATGTCGGACTCAAGATGGGTCCAGGAAGTTGACGGACATAAAAAAGGACAGAAGGTGCATGATAGGGGGAGAATCTCATGAATTTGAGGGTCTCAACATTGGTAAAGGGGCCAAGTGAATAGAGGGGAGGCAGAATTCAGAGTCCCAAAATGGGGTGTCCGCAGATCTCAGGATACGTTGGTGGTATGCCTGGTATTAAGACCAGACCACAGAGGCAGAATGAAGCAATAGCTCCGGCAGCCTTTAGGAGAAAGTGGGTTAAGGGCCAAAGTGACTGGTTAAACAAAGGAAGCTGATCAGCACTGCACACGAACATGGCACCTGCATAAAAACCACAGACAGGTAACCTTCAGGACTTCACAGTGGACTCAAGCAGACTGATCCCAGATTGTAGGCAGAAGTGTGTTTGCAAAGGCCAGAGGAGCTGTTAGGAAACAATGTGAAGGAGACAATTTGCACCAATCACTGAATCCACGTTTCTGCTGTTTAAGGTGGCTGAAAGGATGGAGGTATAGCTTGTAATGCAAAATATACGCAGAGGTTCATAGTGAAGCTGAGGAGGAGGGCCTTCAAAAGTTAAGTGGGAGATGCTTAGGTCAGTAGCAAATGGGCCCAGCGGGAGAGAGTACGCGCAGGGTTTGGAGAGGGTCAGGGTGTTGGGTGCTGCGATGAGGGCTTCATGTTTGGAAGACTCAAGGTAGAGAGCAAGAGAGGGGGAAAGGTAGAACAGGATGGAGGGCAGGACCTGTGTAAGAAGAAGTCTTAAACTGTAAACATGGGTGTAGTGAGGGTAGTGTGGCTAAGAGGAAATGGATCCAGATGGGCTGATGGGGAGCAGATGGGCAGGCACGATGGCAGGGGTGCATCGGCTCACTGGGGCTGCATCCGAGGTAAATGGAAATAAAGGAGGTGAGGAAATGAGGAAGAGAAGGAAGTGGCGGGACCAGCTGTGGAGTTTTGTGGGAGCCTTCTTGATGGAACAGAAAGAAAGAAGAGGAGAAAAGGCTGGAGTGGAAGAGGGGAAGGAAAAGGCAGCCTAAGGGAAGGCACTGGCCTGAATCAGTGGAAGATCTGGAGGAGCAACAGAAAACAGTTCTTGAAGAGAAGGTGGGATAGAGAGAGGATGGAAGAGTTTGAGCGGTGAGGACAGCAGGTCGAAGTAGTGAGCACATCCCTATGGAGAAGAGATGACTGAGTCAGATGAAGCCACAGGCCCTGGGTGGTTGAGAGAAATATGGGCCACAGACAGGCAGGTACCTTGCCTTGGCCAAGGAAGCAAGGAGAAGAAATGTGGACACAAGGGGAAAGGCTTCAAGAAAGAATGTGGAAGTGGGACGATGAGGCAGCGCAATGGGAGAGTCACCTACAGAAGACAGGGTGCAGGGGCCCCCAGGGAAGCATGGAGGGTAGACAGCGTGGTGGAAGGGAGCTGGGCAGGACAGCCACAGGTGGAGTGAGGTGAAGGGGCAGGTCCCAGAGTATGAACAAAGGAACCTGGAGTGCTCAGAGCAGCCTGCAAGGTTCGGCATAGGGAACGGAAAGTGTAAAAGGGGTAGACAGCAATAGACAGGAAGGAATGGCTGTTCTTAAAGCCTTGAACTTTGTTGCAAAGGTGTGAATCTTGGGCCAGGCTCTTTACTACGGATCCGGTGGGGAAGGGTGGGTGGTGGGGATGGGGTTTGGGGTGGGATTTGGGATTGGGTTTGGGATGGGGTTTGGGATGGGGTTGGGGATGGGGTTTGGGTGGGGGTTGCATGGGAGGGCAGGGTTGGGAATGGTGGGAGTGGGGCAGGGCATGGGGAGAGGGAATCAGGGTGGGTGGGGGTGGGGGGTGGGGTATGTTGAGCGAAGCTCCCAGCATTGAGTACACCACTGTATTTAACTGATAGATTATATATGTTCAGGGTTGAGGGTGATGAATTCAGGCTAGGGAAGACCCTGAATCCAGGGAAAAAAGAAAAGAAAGTAGCCTCACGTAGGGTGCAAGGTCAAGGTAAGGGGCTGGATTCTTACAAACCAAAAGAATTATGTGGATCAAAAGGGAAGTCTCTTGGAGGGGGGCACCTTACCACAAAAGTGGTGATTAAGGAAAAGGGACAATAGTCAACACCCAGAAGAAGAGGTGGAGGCCAAAGGTAAGGACAGGGTACCTGAGAGTCCTATCAGGTGGCAGGGAGGGGCACGAAGGGTGGGGTGGGAGGCATTGAAAGAACAACTCTCACAGAGAGTGGGATTCCACCTATGTTGTATTTCAGAGAGAAAATAAGGAAGGGAATGGGGTAGTTCCACGTGGAGAGTGCCAGGCCTATTTGAGAGGGGTAGAGGAGGAATGCTGAGGTCTTTGATTAAGAAGTTAAAGGAAAGCACTAGAATGCTCCAGGTCTGAAACTGGAGAGACTGAAGTGCAGGGAACCAAGGTGGCCATAGGGAGTCAAGGTGGCCATCCACAGCAGTGATTCTTATCTGAGGTGGGGGGTGGGTTTCACCGGAGGGAGGGCTGGGGGCATGGACCCCCAGGCGGGCCTCTCCAATCATCTGAGGGGTGAGCAGTGTTCAGCTCAGAAAAAGTAAGGAAAAAAAGCAATCTCTAAAATGAACACAGACAACAGCAAAAGAGAAAACCGAGCCCAAAAGATGCTTCTGATAGGCCGCCTTGGGGTCCTGCATCCTCCGGTGAGAATCATTGGTGGACACGGGAGGATGGAGAGCCGGGCAGACATGTGGAGTGAGAGGGGAAGACGCACGTGCAGCAGGGTTGATGGAGGCATCAGGATCAAGACTGTCAGGTGTGGGAACATAGTTCCCGACAGACCAGGACAGGGATGACAGCGAGCAAATGGATGTAGCTGAAAAGGCACCGGGACCATGGTGGTGGTGGAGCTGGGGTTTCCAACGCCTCGGTCCCAGACTCGAGGACTCAGGTGGAGGAGTGAGGCCCAGAGAAGGGCCCAGTGACACAGAGGACCTGGGCTGTGCGGGTGAGAGCAGAGAGCAGGAGAGCTGTTGTCACGGGGAGGGAAGGCGCAAAGGGGAATGGAGACAGCGTGGAAGGAGAGCGTCTTGAAGACATGGGCCCTAAGGAGGGAGGAGGCAGGAGGAGGGTGGGACTGACAACAGCACCCAGGAGGAGCGGAGGAGCCGGGTCTCAGGCAGGGCAGGAGAGTCAGGTTGAGACTGGGTGCATTTGTGTGGATGTGAGGAGGAGGGTGGGGGGGATAAGAGTAAGCGCTGATGACAAAATTGCTGTTGTGACAGGAAGGAGGCAGGGGATTCAGAGGCAGAGGCTCCCCAGAATGTTTTCACATGGTGTGAGAGAAAAGGGTGTGAAAGGAATCGGGAAGGCTTCTGGGAGTCAGGGTTGTGGGGTGCTGGAAAAGTCCCATAGCCTTGGCCACTGGGACGTGAGCATGGACAACAGAGGAGGTCGATTCGGTGGAGTACGTGTGACGCAGAGATGACTGCATCTGGGGGAGCAGTGGGTGCGGGGCCAGGTCAGGAAGGGAGGACACACCTGAGAACACCAATTAGGCCAGTGGCAGAATCACAGGTGGTGCTGAGAGAACGCAGGATGGTGCAGGTGGGACAGTACTGTGCTATGCAGTAGAGGAGGAAAGCAGACCCAGGAGCTGGGAGCTGGGAGAGCAGAGGGTGAGTTTGCAGCCTGTGGAAAAGCAGGACAGAGGAGAGGTATTTCCCAATGGGCAGGAAGAATGAGCTGGAGCAGGTTATGGAGCCAAGCAGCTTAAAGAGGTGAGCTTGTCGAGAGGATCAGGGAATATGTTCCAGCAAGGGAGAATTTGCATCAAAAACCTTGGTTTTGCTGTTCAGGAGTGGAAGAAATGAATGGAGGTCTTGCTTGTGAAGCAAAATATTCAAAAGGAGAAAGACAGCCTGAAGCTCTAAGGTGTAGGGGTTGGGGCACAAGGGTGGGGGTGGGGAGTCCTATGCCAAGGACCAATAAGGAGGGAGAGACATGGGAAATCCAGAGACTTTACAAAGTCTATGAAGAAGCCCATGGAGGGGAAATCATGGTACAGGTAAGACAAGCAAAGAATGAGGGAGAGGTGGGAGGAGACCAAAGTGGAAGGAGGGTGCAGCGGTTTTGGCACCTCAGAAATGTTGGGACAATGTATCAGTGAGGGAGAAGGTGAGAGGAAGGAAGGTCGGGGGGATGCCATCTAGAGAGGAAACCAGTGTCTCCCTAGTGGCAGAACGGAGAAGGTAGAATGATCAGAGCTCAAATCAGACAGCAGATGAATGAATACAGCATGTTAGGGACAAAGAAGCTGGCAGTGGCAGCAATAGTGAGGGCAGGTCAGGCTGGGAGCAGACCTTAAGGAAAAGACTGCTGAGTGCATTGACTGACCCTGAGGTGGTAGGGAACGTAGACTAGATGCTGAAGACCAATCAGAGGGTTTCAGAAAGACAACAGTGTAAGAAAAGGCAGAGGATGGCTGGTGAAAGGGTCCATACTTTATCCAGTCTGGAGTCAGAAGGCACTATGTGGGTCGTGAGATGGGTCAGTGATGTTGATGGAAAAAGAAAGGGACAGGAGGGGCGTAAGAGGAGAATAACCTCATGAATTTGTGGGGGGGGGCGGGGTGGTGGAGCAGAGCTGAGCTTTGATAGAGGAGCCAACATGGAAAACAGGAAGATTGAACAAAGAATTTCCAAAATGGGGGCTGCGCCAGACCTCATGGTGCAAATTGTTGAAATAAGCAGTATTAAAGCCAGACCATAAGAGCAGAGCAGATCGAAGAAGCAAGAGCCTGGGCATTTTTGCAAATTGAGGCCCTTAGGAGAAAATGGGGGAAAGGGCCAAAGTAACTGGGGTTACAGAGAGGGCATCAGGAATCACTGTACATGAAGACAGCACCTCCACAGAAACCACTGGCAAGGGAACTCAGGAACTTGGTGATGGACTCATGTGGTTTGAGTCCAGTATGTGGGCAGAAAGATGCTTACAAAATGGCAGAGGAGGGACTGCTAAGCAATGCACAGAAGACAATTTGCAGTGATCACTAAATCCTTAGTTTGCTATCCAAGAGTGGGAGAAAGATATGGAGGTGCAGCTTTCGAAGCAAAATATCCACAGATGTCATGAGGCTCCAACGGGGGTGGGGGGCACAGGCTTCATACCTAGTGGAGCATCATAGGATTAGTGGGAAAAGTAGGTCGGTAGCAAATGGGGATGCAGCAATACAGAGTAAATCCAGTGGTAGTCAGGGTGGCAGAGATGGGTAGAGGCAAGGGTAGTTCTTTCTTGGGAGGCAAGAGT
Source organism: Hylobates moloch (assembly GCF_009828535.3). Classification (NCBI taxonomy): domain Eukaryota; kingdom Metazoa; phylum Chordata; class Mammalia; order Primates; family Hylobatidae; genus Hylobates; species Hylobates moloch. The sequence continues at coordinate 211,398,684 of NW_026652276.1, forward strand.
GGAGGAAAGGTAGAACAGGACGGAGGCCAGAACCTGTGTAAGAAGGTCTTAAATCCTAAACACAGGTGTAGTGAAGGTAGTGTGGCCAAGAGGGAAAGAGGAAACAGTGGATTTGGGCAGCCGCAATAGCAAGCAATATGGGCAGGGGTGCATGGGCTCAGTGGGGCCCTATCCAAGGTAAACGGAAATAATGGAGACGAAGAAAGGAGGAAGAGGAGGAAGTGGCGGGACTGGCTGTAGAGTTTCGTAGGAACTCACTTCATGGAACAGAAAGAGAAAAGAGGAAACAAGGCTGGAGTGGAAGAGGGGAAGGAAAAGGCAGCCTAAGGGAAGGCGCTGGCCTGAATCAGTGGAAGATCTGGAGGAGCAACAGAAAACAGTTCTTGAAGAGAAGGTGGGATAGAGAGAGGATGGAAGAGTTTGAGCGGTGAGGACAGCAGGTTAAAGTAGTGAGCACATCCCTATGGAGAAGAGATGACTGAGTCCGATGAAGCGACAGGCCCTGGGTGGTTGAGAGAATTATGGGCCACAGAGAGGCAGGTACCTTGCCTTGGCCAAGGAAGCAAAGAGAAGAAATCTCACAAGGGGAAAGGCTTCAAGAAAGAATGTGAAAGTGGGACGATGAGGCAGCACAACAGGGGAGTCACCTACAGAAGACAGGGTGGAGGGGCCCCCAGGGAAGGATGGAGGGCAGACAGCGTGGTGGAAGGGAACTGGGCAGGACAACCACAGGTGAAGCGAGGTGAAGGGGGAGGTCCCAGAGTAGGAACAAAGGAATTTGGAGTGCTCAGGGCAGCCTGCAAGGTTTGGCATGGGGAAGGGAAAGTGTAAAAGGGGTGGACAGCAATGAGCAGGAAGGAATGGCTGCTCTTAAAGCCTTGAACTTTATTGCAAAGGTGTGAATCTTGGGCCAGGCTCTTTACTACGGATCCGGCGGGGAAGGGTGGACTGGGTGGAGGGGATAGGGTTTGGGGTGGGGTTTGGGTAGGGGATGAATGGGTGGGGCAGGGTTAGGGGCAGTGGGACTGGGACTGGGGGAGGGGTTGGGGTGGGGTGAAGTGAGCCAAGCTGTAGGCATTGAGAACACCATCTTATTCATCTGAGCTGGTGGACAATTACGTGTTGAGTGTTCAGGTTGATAAATACAGGCTAGAGAAGACATCTGAGTCCGGCAAAAGAAGACAAAACAGAGTAGCTCAGGAAGGGTAAAAGGTTAAGGTAAAGGGCTGGTTTCTGGGAAACAAACAGGATGATGACCACCAAATGGGAAGTCTCCCTGGGGGCACCTTGTCAGTGATCTGAAAAGAAGAGGGATGATGAAGGAAAAATATCTGTAGTAAGGGCCTACGAAAATTAGATTGAGGCCAAAGGTATTAACTGAGTGCCTGGGAGTCATATTAAATGGGTCAGGGCATAAAGGGTGGGGTGTGGAGGTGTCAGAAGCGCAACTCTCTTATGCAGACTGGGCTTTTGGGCACGATGTGTGTTAAGGGGTAAATGGGGGAGACAATGAGGTCTCCAAGTGGAGAGTGCCAGGACTGTTGGGCAGGGGGTAGGGAAATGCTGGTCTTATGAGTAGAAGTGTACCTGGAAATACCAAAATACTAAATGCTAGAAATGGGAGAGTAAAGGCCAGGGAGTCAAGGTGGCCACCCACAGCAGTGATTCTTATCTGGGGTTGAGGGGTGGGTTTCACCTGAGGGAGGGCTGGGGACATGGACCCCCAGGCAGACCTATCCAATCATCAGAGGGGTGAGCAGTGTTCAGCTCAGAAAAAGTAAGGGGAAAAAAACGCAATCTCTAAAAGGAACACAGATAATAGCAAAAGAAGAAACCTAGCCCAAAAGATGCTTCTGATAGGCTTCCTGGGGGTCCTGCATCCTCCGATGAGAATCACTGGTGGACGCGGGAGGATGGAGAGCCGGGCAGACACGTAGAGTGTGAGGGGAAGACGCACGTGCAGCGGGGCTGATGGAGGCATCAGGGTCAAGACTGTCAGGTGTGGGAACACAGTTCCCGACAGACCAGGACAAGGATGACAGCGAACAAGTGGATGTAGCCAAAAAGGCACCGGGACCACGATGGTGCAGCTGGGGTTTCCAATGCCTCGGTCCCAGACTCAAGGACTCAGGTGGAGGAGTGAGGCCCAGAGAAGGGCCCAGTGACACAGAGGAAGTGGGCTGTGTGGGTGAGAGCAGAGAGCAGGGGATCTGTTGTCACGGGGAGGGAAGGTGCAAAGGGAAATGGAGACAGCGTGGAAGGAGAGCGTCTTGAAGACATGGGCCCTAAGGAGGGAGGAGGTGGGAGGAGGGTGGGACTGACAGGAACACCCAGGAGGAGTGGAGAAGCCGGGTCTCAAGCAGGGCAGGAGAGTCAGGTTGAGACTGGGTGCATTTGTACTGGGGGGATGAGGATGGGCAGAAAGTGGGGCACGAATGAGTGACAAAGAAAACTACTCTGACGACAGGAAGAAGGTAGGAGATTCAGAGGCAGAGGCTCCCCAGAGTGTTTTTACACAGTGTGAAAGAAAGGATGTGAAAAGAATCAGGAAGGTTTAGGGGAGTCAGGGTTGTGGGGCCCTGGAAAGGACGCACAGCCTGGGCCACTGGGACGTAAGCATGGACAGCAGAGTGTGTGGATTCAGTGCAGTACGTGTGACACAGAGAGGACTGCATCTGGTGGAGCAGTGGGTGCGGGGCCAGGTCAAGAAGGGAGGATACACCTGAGAACACGAGTTAGGCCAGTGGCAGAATCACAGGTGGTGCTGAGAGAACGCAGGATGGTGCAGGTGGGACAGTACCGTGCTATGCAGTAGAGGAGGAAAGCAGGAGAAACGACCAACCTGGGCCCAGGAGCTAGGAGCTGGGAACTGGGAGAGCAGAGGGTGAGTTTGCAGCATATGGGAGGGCAGGACAGAGGAGAGGTGTTCCCCAGTGGGCAAGAAGAATGAGTTGAAGCAGGTTATGGAGGCCAGCAGCTTACAGAAGTGAGCTTGTTGAGAGGATCAGGGAATGTGTTGCAGCAAGGGAGGCATGCCAAGTGCAAGAGTGTGGGTGTGAACTTAGAGAATCCTCCTTTTTGCCCAAAAGGGGCAAAGTGTTTGACGCAGGTCATGGAGGAGAAAGCATGGTGTGGGTAAGGCAAGGGAGGAAAGAAGAAGAGGTGAGATGAGGCCACAGAAACAGGGTGTAGAGGTGTTGGCACCTTGGAAACATTGAGGACCGTGTGTCAATAAATGGCATGGCGAGACGATGAAAGAACAGAGGACACAACAGAGAGAGGAAACCACTGTTCCTTAGAGACAGAACTGAGAATATAGGATGGTTAGGGGTGAACTGAGACAGCAGATGGACTCAGTACAACATGGAAGCTGGCAGTGGTGTCATCAGTGGGGGCAGGGCAGGAAGGGGTCAGAGTTCAGGAAAGATTCCTGAGTCTGGATTGACCTGGCGGTGGCAGGGCACGCAGGACTGGATGTTGAAGAGGAGGTAGAGCGTGTCTGGAAGATGAAAGTGGGAGGAAACAGTGGTGCAGGAATTAAATGTGAACCTTGTGTGGAAAAAGTGAGACATTGGAGTGGAGCAGCCACGTGGAGGTGGTGTGATGTGAATGGGGTCAGGGAAGTTGATGGGAAAAGAAAGAGATTTGTGGTGCAGGAGGGGAAAGAACATCATGCACTTGTGGGGAGCTTAGTGTCCGTACAGGGTCCAATGCAGAAAAGGGGAAGGAGGAAATCAGAGTTCCCCAAATGGGGTTTTATCAGATCTCAGGGAAGTTGGTATCATGCCTCTTATCAAGGCCAACCCGTAGGATTACAGTAGAGAGGCAAAACCCCAGGCTTTTCAGAAGTGGATCCTTAGGAAAGGAAAGTAGGGGGAAGGTGCCTAAGTCACTCAGGGTAAATGGAGGAAATGGGGCATCACTGCACATTCAGACAGCACTGCATGGAACGTACTGCCAGGTAAACCTTGGGGGCTGGGGGCCTGGGGATGGACTCATGTGTTTTGAGTCTAGTATGTGGGCAGACAGATACTTGCAAGTGTTAGAGGAACTAATGGAGAGGAGACAATTCCCAGTGACCACTGAGTCTGAACTTCTGTTGTCAAGTGAGCCTGAGAGGATGGAGGTGTAGCTTGCAACTGAAAATATGCACTACACCACACTTCACTACAGAGGTGCAGTGAAGTAGGAAGCGGGGGCCTTCAAACACAGGTAGCATTTTAGATTCAGTGGGAGATTAGGTCAGTAGTAAATGCGCACAGTGGGCATGCCCAGAGGTTGGATAGGATGAAGGTTTGGGTGCTGATACGGGGCTTCATGTTTGGAAACTTTTTCCAGAGGGCAGAGAGGAGGAAAGGCAGAACAGGATGGATGGCAGGACCTGTGTAAGAAGAAGGTCTTAAATTCTAAACAAGGGTGTAGTAAAGGTAGTGTGGCCAAGAGGGAAAGAAGAAATGGTGGATCCAGATAGCTTCAATGGGTACTGCAAGATCAGGCGTGATGGGCAGGGGTGCATGGGCTCAGTGGGGCCCTATCCAAGGTAAATGGAAATAATGGAGACGAAGAAAGGAGGAAGAGGAGGAAGTGGCGGGACTGGCTGTAGAGTTTCGTAGGAACTCACTTCATGGAACAGAAAGAGAAAAGAGGAAACAAGGCTGGAGTGGAAGAGGGGAAGGAAAAGGCAGCCTAAGGGAAGGCGCTGGCCTGAATCAGTGGAAGATCTGGAGGAGCAACAGAAAACAGTTCTTGAAGAGAAGGTGGGATAGAGAGAGGATGGAAGAGTTTGAGCAGTGAAAGCAGGTCAAAGTAGTGAGCACATCCCTATGGAGAAGAGATGACTGAGTCTGAAGAAGTGACAGGCCCCGGGTGATTGACAGAAATATGGGCCATAGAGAGGCAAATGTCTTCCTTTGGCCAAGGAAGCAAAGAGAAGAAATGTATCACAAGGGGAAAGGCTTCAAGAAAGAATGTGGAAGTGGGACGATGAGGCAGCGCAATGGGGGAGTCACCTACAGAAGACAGACAGGGTGGAGGGGCCCCCAGGGAAGGATGGAGGGCAGAAAGCGTGGTAGAAGGGAGCTGGGCAGGACATCCACAGGCAGGACAGCCACAGGTGGAGCGAGGTGAAGGGGGAGGTCCCAGAGTAGGAACAAAGGAATTTGGAGTGCTCAGAGCAGCCTGCAAGGTTTAGCATGGGGAAAGGAAAGTGTAAAAGGGGTGGACGGCAATGGGCAGGAAGGAATGGCTGCTCTTAAAGCCTTGAACTTTGTTGCAAAAGTGTGAATCTTGGGCCAGGGTCTTTGCTATGGATGCAGAGGGGAAGGGTGGGTTAGGTGGAAGGGATGGGGTTTGGGATGGGATTTGGGCTGGGATTGACTGGGTTGGAAAGGAGGGAAGGATTGGGAGCGGTGGGGTGTGAGTAGGAGAGGAGGTAGGGAACCAGATGGGGAGAATCGAGCCAAGTTCTGGGTTGGAGGAAACGTACTTATTTAACTGAGCTGGTGGGTTACATATCTAATGTTGCGGGTGATGAATACAGGCTGGGGAAGCCGTCTAAATCCACCAAAAGAAGTAAATGAAAGTGGTTTCTTGTAGGTCTAAAGGTCAAGGTAAATGGCTGGTTTTTAGGAAACAACTGAGAACTCGGGAAACAAAGGGGGAAGTTTCTGCAGGCCGATCTTGTAAGGGATCTGAAAAAAGGAGTGGGGATTAAGGAAAACCGACAATAGTAAGCACCCATAAGAAACAGGTTGAGGCCGAAGATACTGACGCAGTGCCTAAGAGTCCTATCAGGTGGGAGGACAAGAAGGATGGGGTGGGGAGGCATTAAAAGAACAAGTTTCCAATGCAGACTGGTGTTTGGGGTCAGAGGCGTGTTAAAGGGCAAATAGGGAAGGAATGAGGTGGTTCCAAGCAGACAGTTCCAGGCCTAATGGGGGTGGCCAGGCAAAAGATGAGATGTGTTGATTGGGGAGTTAAATGGCAAGCACTAGAATGGTCTAGGTGTGAAATGAGGGAGTAATGTCAGGGAGTCAAGGTGGCCGTCCATAGCAGTGATTCTTATCTGGCGTAGGGGGTGAATTTCACGTGGAGGGAGGTCTCTGGACATGGAATCCCAGGCAGGGCTATCCAATCATCCGAGGGGTGAGCAGAAAAAGTAAGGGAAAAAAAAGCAATCTCTAAAAGGAACACAGATAATAGCAAAAGAAGAAACCAAGCCCAAAAGATGCTTCTGATAGGCCGCCTTGGGGTCCTGCATTCTCGGGTGAGAATCACTGGTGGACACGGGAGGATGGAGAGCCGGGCAGACATGTAGAATGTGAGGGGAAGACGCATGTGCAGTGGGGCTGATGGAGGCATCAGGATCAAGACTGTCAGGTGTGGGAACACAGTTCCCGACAGACCAGGACAAGGATGACGGCGAGCAAATGGATGTAGCCGAAAAGGCACCAGGTACCCTGGTGGTGGAGCTGGGGTTTCCAATGCCTCGGTCCCAGACTCGAGGACTCAGGTGGAGGAGTGAGGCCTAGAGAAGGGCCTAGTGACAAAGAGGATGTGGGCTGTGCGGGTGAGAGCAGAGAGCAGGGGATCTGTTGTCACGGGAGTGAAGGTGCAAAGGGAAATGGAGACAGTGTGGAAGGAGAGCATCTTGAAGACATGGGTGCTAAGGAGGGAGGAGGCAAGAGGAGGGTGAGACTCACAGGAGCACCCTGCAGGAGCAGAGGAGCCGGGTTTCAGGCAGGGCAGGAGAGTCAGGTTGAGACTGGGTGTGTATTGGGGGGATGAGGATGGGCAGAGAGTGAGACACCAGTGAGTGACAAAGACAAAACTACTCTGGTGACAGGAAGACGGTAGGAGATTCAGAGGCAGATGTTCCCCAGAGTGTTTTTACACAGTGTGAAAGAAAGAACGTGAAAGGAATCATGAAGGTTTAGGGGAGTCAGGGTTGTGGGGCCCTGGAAAGGACGCACAGCCTGGGCCACTGGGACGTGAGCTTGGACAGCAGGGCGTGTGGATTCAGTGCAGTACGTGTGACACAGAGAGGACTGCATCTGGTGGAGCAGTGGGTGCGGGGCCAGGTCAAGAAGGGAGGATACACCTGAGAACACGAGTTAGGCCAGTGGCAGAATCACAGGTGGTGCTGAGAGAACGCAGGATGGTGCAGGTGGGACAGTACCATGCTATGCAGTAGAGGAGGAAAGCAGGAGAAACGACCAACCTGGGCCCAGGAGCTAGGAGCTGGGAACTGTGAGAGCAGAGGGTGAGTTTGCAGCATATGGGAGGGCAGGACAGAGGAGAGGTGTTCCCCAGTGGGCAAGAAGAATGAGTTGGAGCAGGTTATGGAGGCCAGCAGCTTACAGAAGTGAGCTTGTTGAGAGGATCAGGGAATGTGTTGCAGCAAGGGAGGCATGCCAAGCGCAAGAATGTGGGTGTGAACTTAGAGAATCCTCCTTTTTGCCCAAAAGGGGCAAAGTGTTTGACGCAGGTCATGGAGGAGAAAGCATGGTGTGGGTAAGACAAGGGAGGAATGAAGGAGAGGTGAGATGAGGCCACAGAAACAGGGTGTAGAGGTGTTGGCACCTTGGAAACATTGAGGACCGTGTGTCAATAAAGGGCATGGCGAGACGATGAAAGGCCAGAGGACACAACAGAGAGAGGAAACCACTGTTCCTCAGAGGCAGAACTGAGAATATAGGATGGTTAGGGGTGAACTGAGACAGCAGATGGACTCAGTACAGCAGGGTGAGGACATGGAAGCTGGCAGTGGTGTCATCAGTGGGGGCAGGGCAGGAAGGGGTCAGAGTTCAGGAAAGATTCCTGAGCTGTGGATTGACCTGGAGGTGGCAGGGCACGCAGGACTGGATGTTGAAGATGAAAAGGAGTTTCTGGAAGATGACAGTGGAAGGCAACACTGTGTGTAGACTGTGCAAATTTACATTGGCATACCGCATGGAATGAGAGAGTCTGGCAGCCATTCTAAGGCAGTTATTGGGATGTAAATTGGATGATGGAAGTTTATGGTAAAAGAAGGGACAGGAGGCAGGTAGGAGGGGAGATAACCTTATGAATTTGTGCAGGGCTTAGCATCAGTAAAAGGGCCAACATGGAATAGGGGAAGGTGGAATGCAGAGTTCCCAAAGTGGGGGCACTGGCAAATCTCAGGGGCAAGTTGGTGGTATGTTCGGTATCATGGCTGAGTGTAGGAGCATTTTAGGGAATAGAAGTTAAATCCTAGACGACAAGCGAGTGGGGTAACAACACTTTACCTGTCATGGTAACTACTTCATTGAATAGGAAAACAGAAAAAGAAGAAACCTTACAGAGGGTGATGGTAAAGCAACCCCAACCGATATGGAAGGCAGTGTTGGCAATCATTGAAGCTCAGGATTGTGAAAGCAAACAATTAACAATGTAAAATTTGCAAGTGTGGGGGTTGGACATAGGTTACTATGTGTTTAATGTGGTCTCCAACAAAATTAGCAGAGCCAAAATGAGAAGGAAGTATTACTCTGTTTAACAAGATTGAAATTAAAGGGACAGTATACAGTTTAAACCACTTTGGGATTTAGGAATGTCAGAGTTGATAGGGTAGGTATTGTTGCCCCTTGATCCACAGTATGGAATAATGGCAAAGAGGAAAAGTAGATAGAAAGAACTTGTCATTAGGGAATTTGGTGGCTTCCTTAAAGCTCCTTGAGGGAAACACTTGATGAATGCTTAGAGTCAGGAGAATAAACGGTCCCATATAGAGATAGGTTTACGAAGCGGAGTCTGAAGGATGAGCTTCATCAGCAATCCTCAGAACGTCAGTTCTACTAGCCAAGGATGCAGGTAAGTATGTCGGACACCAAGAGAACAGGAAGGAAATGTTTTGAACACTGAGGTGGGTCATGAGGAAGCTTATACATATTCACATTGTGAATCGATTTCAAGGACAGATGAACAAAGACTGGGCGGTACCAATAGAGCAGGGTTTTGTTTTGTTTTTCCCCTAAGGCAAAAGGCAGAAATGAGTGGGTATACCATGATTAAATTGCATTCTGCAGAGATAGGATCATTTAAGAAAAGTCAGCAACAAAAATTAGAGACATTGAAGATGATGGGGTAGAAAAGGGGTATCAAATACGTTAGGAAGATGGCTTGAAAGGAAATGAGGGAAATTTCAGTGAGTTTGAGGAATGGCAGACTGGATGTGTGACAAATGAGTGGGTAAATAAGGAGATTTCAGACTGAGAATCCTGGCAGATCTTTCAATGGGTTAGACTGTAGGAATATTGATTTTAAAGCCAGGCTGAAGCAAATTCTAGTGAAAAAGGAAGGGGAAAGGGTGGCTGAATCGTAATGTTCTACCAATCCTGCTTTTTTTAGTATTTGAGTTAAAATTCAGATTAAATGCTTGGCTTAGAAGAATGCAAAGTTTCACTGAGCCTCATTAATATATGGATCCCAGTGGGTGAGTGGAGGTGAGTTAAAGTAAAAAACTCTGAGGCAAATCTTACTTAACTGAAGTTGTGTTTTTAGTACAGAATGCCAAGTTAATATGGTTAATACTGAACAAAAAATAATGGAAGGGCGACTACAGTAGCTTAAGATGGCACTTTAAGGAAGTGTAGGCAGAAAGTCAAGAAATTAAAATAATTATGAATCATTATATGGCAGGCAATATTTCCAATGAAAATCAGAAAATAACTCACATACATGTACTGTTACAGCTGATCTTAGTAAGAATATTTTCTATTAAAGACTGTTTTAAAATAAGTTATTAATATTTGTCGAAATGGTTCCAGATAACAAGAAATATGATGCAATAAAACCTGATAAAAGCAATATAAAGATTAGAATGGTTCTGAATAGGTAGTGGAATAAAAAGTTAAGTTGGTAATGGCATTAAAAAGGTCCAACATGGGGAATAATTGGTAGAATGTTGTGTATATAATATATATTGTTACGGGTGCAATAAATATTCAGGGGAAACAGAGCTGCTGAAAGAGAATGAATGCTTAGAAGGAATGTTGCCTTAAAGGCTTTTCTAAAACTTTTTAGGTAAAGGATAAATTCTGGGAGGACGAAAGATAATAAGTAGGTCTAACTATATAGAGACTTAGGATGTCCATAGTCTTTCAAGAAATTGCCCAACCTTTGTGAGAAGGTGTTATGGTAATATATTGATGTTGGGTTAAAGCAAATTTTTTCAGATAGGGTAGATTTTTATACATTTATAAAGTAAAGGGGAGTAGGAAAGATTAAAGATAGATCAAAGAAAGGAATAATTGATGGAACAACTTTCTGGAAGAGATCAGAGGATATGTGTCTTTTGAACTCTGGAAGACTTGATTTTAGAGAGGATAAAGGAAGAAAGTGGATAATTCTAGAATTAAACACCAAAAGGTTCTATGTGTCTGGCACCATGTGAAGCAACTTACCTATTATTTCATTTCATTTCATTTCATCCTGTAACAGTCCTAAGAGATCAAATAATTTGTCCAAGATCACACAGTCAGTATGTAGCAGGGCCAGAATTCAAATCCTCATTTGTCTATCAAATTCATATTCCTTTCTATTATGCTATACTGTTTTCAAGTTGAAGGAAATCAAACCAAGAATTTCTGTTTTTTCACTGTGATTATAAGGAAAAATATTATTTTTCTGAAATGAGACATACTGATGTTTAAGACCTTGAGGTGATAGGTAAAATTTGGAATATCTGTGATGGGAAAATGCAAAAAGGAAGGAATGGGTAAAAGATACCTATTACCATCTATGCCCTGGTATTTCACTTCTTCCATTGCACAACATAGACTTTAGATTGGCCATGGATTAAAAATTTGAGAATTCTGACAAAAAACTAAATAGAAAGGAGTTTGTTTTTTAAGTAGGTATATGATGGGTCAAATATAAACTTACTACTAACAAAACTTTAAACAATTCCCTAAATGCCAAACTTTTATAAACAAAAATCAAACAAACCATCAAGCAAAAGAGTCCATAGCCAGCAGACCAAATGTTGAAATCTCTGGGCTAATTTGTAAGATCTGTGTTTTAAAACTCCTTAGTGAAGAGGGGCAAGAAAACCTCTCCTCTTTTTCCTCTCTTGGTGGAAATGTTTTCTCTTGTTGTTGTTGTTGGTTTTTTCCTATACTATATGTAATTTCTATATTGTTGTTTTGTGTATTTTGGTATTATAAAATTGTACTTCTTAGATTCTGTTAAGAATACTTCCTGGGGTGTGAGCCACCTGAGTTATTAGTTAGCAAAATGAACCTGGGGAAGTGGGAAGAGCTAGTATTCTCAATTGGCAAGGGATTGATTCTTCAATGGGTTCAGCATTTCACTTCCCTCTGAAATTAAGTGGCAAAGTAATAGCATCCCTTAAAAAACAGGACGTTGGTGAGAGGTAGAATAGCAGGAGGAATTCTGAAACATGGAGGGATGGCTACTGGAAAAGAACTGATGAAGTGCAGAGTCTCCCCAGACAATGGTAGAAACCACAGAACTACATTAAGATTGGGCCCAAATACTAGTTTAGAAAAGGGTAAATAAAACTAGCTTTACTTAAGAATACAGCCAGCTTAATTACTGGCTAGTGGACATATTTCAGACAAATCTAACTGGAGAGAAAAACAGACCAGGAGAGAAAGCGAAGTTATAAGGAAATGGAACTAGAGAAACCTCACAAAGGGATAAAGGAGGTAATTAAAGGTTAAAGCCAGATAGCCTCGAGCTCAAAGGAGAAATACTGGAGGCCAGATAGGAAAGTGCCTTCCTACTCAGGGGGTTATGGATCCAGGGTGGCTAAAGAATAGAAGTAGAGTTCCACCCAGGGCCAGAGGGAACAATCTGGGATTCAGACACAGCAGTGGTGCCAACGTGAATCTACCTCGTGCTAGAGTCTGAGTAGCCTGGTCTATCACCCAACACAGATAAGACTGGACAGGGGCTCCCAGGAACCAACATCTAAGAAGGGAGTTTGGAGAGGGGCTAAAAGAAAGCAGGTTAAGCCCCAAATGTAACTGAATGATGACCAGGGATAACTATTTACTAGTGCTTTTATGATTTCTTGTAACTCTGTAACTATCCCAGTATTTGTTAATTTTTTAACTTGTTTCTCCTGTACTTACGAGCAGTAAAAGTTGTTCAAAACATAAATGTGATGTGTGTGCTTATTTCTGTGAAAACTAGGTAATAGTTACGAATATTGTGCACTGAACATAAGAAGAAATCAAGGAGGAAAATGATGGTGGGGGGAATCAAGTAGAATAAATACTTGACATTCACCTTCCCAAGTCTCCAAATAAGTAAATACTACTATTGGCACTAGTTGGCTGTCTTTTAGGGGCTGTTTTTCCGCCCTGCAAAGACTGCATATGGGTCAAGCAGGGAATTAAAAGCCCTTCTTAATGTGGACACACATGGTTGGCTAAGCCACTCACTAGGCTGAGACATGCTTTCAGACACCAGCCTTATGCTACAGGACCTTCGAAAATGATGTATTTTAAAATGCCAACAATCTACTACATAACCAAGTTCTATCTAACTAGATAGAAACTTCGAGGAGAAGTGGGTCAAGATTCTTCACAGGAGACATCAGGTATATGAACTCTCACAAGTGGTCACATTATTCTAACAGAAAGCGTGAGTTCCTTTTTGTGCTACTCCTATACACACTCAGTTTCTCTTTTAAGTGTTCAGCAAATTTTACTCAGAGATTTAGTTTTAAAATTAGTATTTCTGCAGCAGTAACCAATTTTATAAATATATTCACACACACACAAACACATACACATACACACTCATTATCATTACATTAAATTCTAGAAAAGCATCACATTCTTAAACTGTGCATTTGAAGAGTTGAAGAGCTCACAAGGAAATGCATTCGGAATCACGTATCTCCTGCCTTCTGAGGGTTAGTACCTGCTGTAGGGTCATCATCAGGCAAATGAACCAGAGTGTAACATATTCCTGGTTGGTTATAAGGAAGGCTGGGGGCTGGGATACAAGACAGCACTTCATAGGAATCTGATGGCTCCATCTGCACTGTCACTTTTTCCAGCAGCTGGTCATTGAGAGTGTTGGTGCAGTCAAACTGAAAAGTCAGTAAATGGAAAAGTTGTGAAGGATAACAAGTTATCCTTCCTACTCATAACCCACTACTCAGCTCTGGAACCCACTATACCTTCTATCTCTAAAGAGCAGGGTAGGTCTCCTCCTAAGATTCTTCTTTTGGCAACAGGGAGAGCCTTATTCTTGAGGTTTTTTGTTTATTTATTCATCAGTTTTTTCTCTTTCCTGAGACTGCTGTACCAAACAAGATGACAGAAGTCTGATGGCTGTCAAATCTAAGTTCTCAGAATAGCCCACTTAATCTACCCTGATGTTAAATGATGATTTTAGAAGATTGGTTATACTTTATGTTGTCCAACTTCTTCACACATTTCAGTTTTATGTCCTTTAGATTTTAACCATCAAAAGTTACCCATCACATGAAGGCATCTCTATAGCTCTGGTGTTAAACAAGAAACCAGAAATTCTGCCAAATTAATTCTCTATAAAAGAAACTAGAATTATAGGTAAAGGATATTTGTCTCAAAGCATACCAGTTTATACTAAATCTCTACAGGAGTCAAGGGCATTATCTTACCTGGAACACGATGTGATTGGTAAACATGTGCTTGATACATCGAACAAAATATTCTGTCTCTGCTTCTGTAAGTTGAACAGGCTCAGAAGACTTGAACAAGGGTCCTATATTCAGAAACTCAGGAATGGCAGCCAATTGTTCTATCAAGAAAAAAGAACGTAGGCTATGAAGAAGACAGGGAAAGACTTTAGTCTGGATGCTTAAAAAATGCTTTAGTTGGCCAGGCGCAGTGGCTCACGCCTGTAATCCCAGCACTTTGGGAGGCTGAGGCGGGCGGATCATAAGGTCAGGAGATCGAAGACCATCCTGGCTAACATGGTGAAACCCTGTCTCTACTAAAAATACAAAAAAATTAGTCGGGCGTGGTGGCAGGCGCCTGTAGTCCCAGCTACTCGGGAGGCTGAGGCAGAAGAATGGCGTGAACCCAGGAGGCAGAGCTTGCAGTGAGCCGACATTGCACCACTGCACTCCAGCCTGGGCGACAGAGAGAGACTTTGTCTCAAAAAAAAAAAAAAAAAAAAAAAAAGCTTTAGTTTCCATAGCCTTACTAATAGTTGAACATTCAACTAATATGTCCCCAGGTTTTAGTGAAGTAATCTTTCAAGTAAGTGAGCTTATATATTAATGAAAGCAAAAAGCAAAAAAAAAAAAAAAAAAAAGAAAGTAAATACTTATTTTACAGTGAGTTCCCTGTTAACCAACGAGATACAGAAAAGAAAAACATTCCCAATTAGCAATTACAAACTGGAAAGTTCATGGACTCCGGGTAGCCTCAGCAACTATACCCTATGGTGTTCAGCAACACGAAGATTTCCTATATTGAGAACTGATCAATTTGAGTAAGATTGGTAGACTTTATTATATTTACAATGCCTAGGGGCAAGATTATTACGTCTAACCATCAAATCATCATACCTTGGAAAATGTCTTGCCTGGAAGGAGCCAACTTCTCTGGCTTAGTAGCCACAAGTGTGATTTCTATAAAGACAGATATGAGCAAGTAAGTGAACTTCTCCCCCTACTATCAAGCCAGCAATGCAGACAGAAAGAGAGGAGAGCAGACATTTCTAGCAGGTATATAATCAGCTATTACTAAATCATACTTATAGGTTATCTGTCACTTCTGGTGGGGGGACATTCAAATTAAAATGTATTTAGTGAACATATGTTGTGGAATCATAAAGCCCTAAAAATATAGAATTTGCTTTAAATGGACTGGAATGTACAAAAATTACTCAGAAAAGGAAAAACAATTTATTTTAAAAATCTTCTCATGATCAAAATAGGAAAAATTACTTGTATCAACAGAAAAACTGAAAATGTTGAAAATAAGCATACAATTGTTTCCTCCCAGTTTTGTGTTCTAACCACTAAACATTTATGTCTTCTTTTTTTTTTTTTTTAAGTTTTAAAGTTAGATATTCTTTGGGAATATTTTTTATGATTGTGTCCCATAAATTCTTTAAAGACGAACCTCCAATAACAAAACCAATTAACTTAGAGATTATCAACTTCAGAAAATAAAAATAGGAGGTGACAGCACTATTACTGCTCTGAGATGCACAGTGGCAACTGACTTCAGATACTGTAATGCTGTGCATTAAAAAAACCCTTCATCTTGGAGTGCATTTCATATTACTGCTTTTATGTAAAAACCAGGAGTTTTTTTTAAACTCTAATAAAAATATGTCTTAAATCTAAAAGATTTAGAAGGGGTGACAATCGGCCGAGCACGGTGGCTCCCGCCTGTAATCCTAGCACTGTGGGAGGCCGAGGCGGGTGGATCACCTGAGGTCAGGAGTTCAAGACCAACCTGGCCAACATGGTGAAATCCAGTCTCTACTAAAAATAGAAAAATTAGCCAGGGGTGGTGGTGCATGCCTATAATCCCAGCTACTCGGGAGGCTGAGGAAGGAGACTCGCTTGAACCCGGGAGGTAGAGGTTGCAGTGACTAGAGATTGCGCCACTGTGCTCCAGCCTGTGCGACGGGAGTGAGACTCCATCTCAAAAAAAAAAAAAAAAAAGGGGGTGACGATTAAATGAGTATTAGAGAAAATATGCTAATATTTTTTAGTTTTGCAAAACTAGTTATACACAGAAAAATGAATAGAGTTAACCTGCTTTCTGTTCGAAGACAGGAGCCATAGCAAGAGGAATTGATTTCATGTCAAACGGTTTTTCTGAAGGCTCCAACGTGTACTGGTGTAAGGCTTTTTCCATCCCTGGTACAGAGACCGTCAAACCTGTGAAACACAGAGAAATCTCAGCATTATAACCTCTTGTCAATCCTCGAATCCAAATAGGCCCAGGTTTGTAATATTTATCTAAGCTTTCTGAAGGAAGAGAAAAATATAACCAAAAGCTTTATAACCTAAATATAAAAATAAAGGATATTCTTGAAATTACCTTATAAACTTATAAACTGACTTATTTCATTCAAGGAAACATGGGAGCACAGCATACACATTTTCAACAAAATGTATGTACCTCCCAGAAAAGAAAGCAACTTAGCTATATGGGAACAAAGATAGCATAAGAAAACGGGAAAAACGTAAACCCATCCAAGAGGGAGTTCAAGGAGAACCAGGAATAAGCGAGCAACATTCTTAAAAAATGTAAGGGCCCAATCTATATTCTTATAGATTGTTGCATAGGAATTACCATTACCAAATTAGAAAATATCCTATAAACACAGGTTTCTCTAGAAATGGAAGTGCACTCAAAGACAAAAACCAAGCATTTGCCCAGTGAAGTTAGCTCATATGCAAATCATGAAATATGCTTCCAAGACACCATTTGAGGAACAAAAATGTACATCCTTGGCTTTCACTGACCATTAAAGATATATGTGGCATTTAGTGCCATCTGTCTCTGCTGCAGCACATTCAGATAGAAGGTAGCTCTGTCTCGTACTTCATCATCAGTGTCCATCATACACCTGTCCAGGGGAAACAGAATAGTCATGTCACAGTACCCCAAAGACTTCCAATAGCTCTACTACCAAATCTAAAGGACACAGCTCAGGTCGTCATCCGATACTATCTTTAAAAAAGTGCTCAACAATAGCCAACAGCGGCTCCTAAAGTCTCCACAAATCTTGGGTACTGTTCTGAATTACTAAAGAAATACTGTTACTGTGAATCACAAGCACTACATAAGTAGGCATTAAAATAACGAGGAGCACAAGAACATGAAATAGCAGTCTGGAGTCTTTTCTTCCATCTGTAACCACATGACCCTGTTGAAGACTTAGACTTCTCTGTAATTAGGAAACAGGAGTATTATACTTTCCAAGGATATTAAAAAGATAAATTCAAAATCCAGCCATTGTTATTGCTCAAATGACAATTTGTTTTATGTAAACTAGCCAACCTTTGGCTTGTAATTTATCTGCTTCAATTATAAGATGCAATCACAGTTTGCTAAAGCAAGTCTTTTCCTCATCAAATAGAGGGTCATGAAGACAATGAAAAACTATTATTTTTAACTTTGCATAGTGAATTACCTAATAGTTTTTTTAAGTAAGCCCCTGTTGTACAAATTGAGGCACATGTATTTAAGTCACTTTCTCAAAATCATATGAGAGAAAGCCAAAATCAAATGTGACATGTACCTAGCAAATGAAGCCCTATGGAGAACTAGTATTTTAGGGAATGGTGCTGGGAAGAGAAGCTCTATAAATAAGAGTGAGAAGTGATGGAAACATGTAGGCTATTGTGTAAACCAAGGCTAGGGGCTTTCATGAAGTGATCAGTCAATAGCACATCAAATTGATTGAGAGGTATACATAATTACTAAAAAGAGAAAGGAATTGCCATTTGCCCCTGACTTGCTCCAATAGCTCTACTCTTAGGGCTTAGAGTGCATCTACCCTATGGTAGAATGAGGATTTCACTATTTAACCATATAGAATTCTTTTTTTTTTTTTTTAAAAAGACATTATTTAACTTACCTCTGTAAGAGTACAAGGATGCTTGGGAGAAGACTCTCATTCTGAGCCCCAAATTTAGCCAAAGCACTCACAGCAGCTATAATGAAGCATACAATTATGCTACATAAATATTGGTTTCTCAGAGTTAACCAATAACCATTTGAAAAAAAATGAGAAAAGTGTCCCCATGTTCAGTGGAGATAAACTCTCTTCTTTTATTGAGTGTTTCTTGATCTTATTTCTTTGATACTGTTAAGCATAAAGAGAATTCTGCAAGCCCAAGAGAGCTCTGAATATGAAAATCTTCCAAAAATTGAGAAAAAAGATTCATATAGATTTTCTGTAGGAGCTACATCTCTACCCCACCACAGCCCCTTATATATCACACTGATGTGATTAAGCTCCAATCTCAAACAACCAGCCCCAAGCATAAAAAGCAATTCTATTATTAAAATTCCTCTCATTCAACGAAGATTCATTGTTCACCAAACTTTTGTCAGGAATTGTGCTAGGTACTGGGGCAGATAAAAGACATGTCCCTGATCTCAAGGAGCTATACTCTAGTGGGAAAGATAGGTATGTAGAGAGAGAATTACAACACATCATAGGTAAGTCCATGGAAGAAATATATCCAGGACGCTACGTGAATACACAGAAAGGAACTAAATCCGAATTGGTGGTGGAAAACTAAGACAAGGAGTTAACACATATTACTTGAGCTAAAATCTGAAGAACAAGTACTGTTAGCCAGAGGAAAAAGGCAGGATAAGAGTATTAGAGGCAGAGAAAATAACAAGTTCAAATGGCCCCTGCCCAGAGAAGAAAGTGTGGTATATCACTGGACAGTTGGGCAAGGCTGAGCATAGGACCCATGTTGGAGAGCAAGAAGAGACAAGGGAGAGACTGGCAATAAAACAAAATTAGGGTATGGTTTAATCTCAACATTACTATTAAAGGATATTAAATATGAGATAAATTTGTATATTTGAAAGTCTCCCCCGCCTTTTTTTTTTAGCAGAGTGTAAAGAATAGGCTGGATATATGTGAGTCTAGAAGCAGTCAGATAGTTAGGCATCTGAAATGGATGAAAGCCTCAATCAGCACCATGAAAATAGAAGAGAGAATGAAGAAATATTAAGGAGACACAACTGAAAGCACTTTGCTAAAGAACAGATAGGGGCTGTAAGGCAGCAGAACAAGATTCTATCTTGATAACTGAGTGGATGATGAATGTGAGGTTAGTTTGAATTTTAGGTTTAGTTTGAAGTGCTTTAAGTTATTTGGACAAACAAGTTCAGGAAAGAGACATGATTGGAATGTCACAGCCTATCAGTAGAGCTCTGAAAATGATCACCAAGAGGAATGTAGATGTTGAGAAGTCAAAATCTTACAGGCCGGGCGCGGCGGCTCACGCTTGTAATCTCAGCACTTTGGGAGGCCGAGGCGGGTGGATCACGAGGTCAGGAGATCGAGACCATGGTGAAACCCCGTCTCTACTAAAAAATACAAAAAATTAGCCGGGCGCGGTGGCAGGCGCCTGTAGTCCCAGCTACTCGGAGAGGCTGAGGCAGGAGAATGGCGTGAACCCGGGAGGCGGAGCTTGCAGTGAGCTGAGATTGCGCCACTGCACTCCAACCTGGGTGACAGAACGAGACTCTGTCTCAAAAAAAAAAAAAAAAAAATCTTACAGAGAACTAATATTTTAAGGAATGGGGCTGGAAAGAGGAGCTCTATAAATAAGAGTGAGGAGTGATGGAAACATGTAGGCTATTGTGGAAACCAAGGCTATGGGGTTTCACGAAGTGTTCAGTCAACAGCACATCAAGTGGACTGAGTGTAAACAAAGGTAAGAACATTAAAGTGTCTAACTTGATTTTACAACTAGTTTATAAGTAATTTTCAATAAAATTACTTCAGAGGATTTTTAAGGGAAAGCTACATTATACTGAGTTAAAGAGAAAAATGGATAATGAATTCATGCAGGCAGCTAATAATGGCTACTTCAAGTTTATCTCTGAGGGGAAGGAAAGTATAGAGTCAGTAGCTAGTGAAAGGCTCATAGAGAGTTTATATCTTTAATAGGAGAGATTTGGATCTATTCATATGCTAAGGGAAAGAAAGATTAGGGAGGAAAAGTCACTTAAAAAATATATATATATAGAAACACATTAACAAATTCTACAAACATTCATACTTACGGCTATAACTGAAAAAACGGATAAGCCACCATAGTATTCCTATCATACTGAAAGCGAAGGGTTATTTGTCTAATCTAAGGCAAAAATAAGGATGGAAACTAAGTACAAAGAAAGATATCTGGGCCCTAAGCATGCTCTAAAATCCCACCATCCAATAAATCCTGCAACTTCATTTTCTAATTTCATTATCACTCTCTTCGGTATTTCAAAAGATCAGCATCGTCAATATCAGTGTCCCAATGACTCACCAGCTCTGACAGCCTCATTCTCCAGGACAACCCTATTAAAAATAAAGCGGATATATTTGGAGGGGACAGGCGTTCTAGGGCCCTCTTTGCCCAACAAGTGTAGAATCTTAGTAGCCAGAACAGTGTGTTCACAGTCCTCAATGAATTCACAAAGGTGAGCTAGGCCTGCTTCTTTACTCTCAGGGTTCTCTTCCACAATGCTGATTATGCAGTCCACAATGGCCCGCTTGTACTCAAAGCCTCCCTGGCAAAAAAGAAGATAAAATTGCCATTCATTCTAGGGACATATTTTGGAGAAATGCTTACACTCCAAGGTTTATGCTTATAATATTCAAATTTCATTTCCCACCTTTTATGAAAGAAACAAAAGTGTTTTTTCTCCAAGTAGGGAAAGCAAAGCAATGGCATGTTTAGTAATAAGACAGTAACCAGACTTAGTATACTACTTGAGAGGCATACTGAGATGATAAAGAAATCTTAAAACACTATGGTATTTCATAGCAATCCTAAGAATTTAAGAGAGCAACTTTCTATGATTAAAAAGTAGTCTACCTACATCATCTCGGAGCATGTTGGAGAGGAAAGTCATCATGACACTGTGCTTTCGAGGGTATTTCTGACAGAGAGCACTAATTGCCTGTACAACCACCACCTGTAGAAAAACAAAAAGAATATTCACTTTTATGACTGTACAACCACCACCTATAAAAAGCAAACACAGAAAAGACATTCATCTTTATAACTCTGGCTACTAAACATACTTTCCTACTTACTTACTGCAAGCTAAGAAGATACTGTAGTTGCCTAAAATGACAATAATTGTTCTTCATGGAAGATAACCAAGGAGACCACAAAGGAAAATAAAAAGCAATGTAAAAATAAAGTTCATTCAAGAGATCCCTTCCCTCTGCCTCAGACAAATAATCACATCAAAGATTTTAAAGTGAACCATAAAGATAAAAAGCTTGAACAGACTGATTTCCATAGAAGAATAGAGAAAGCTATCAAGGAACTACTTCACAAAATGGTTTCTAGGGGAATTTTACCACAATTTTAAAGACCAGTGTCAGCCAGACACGGTGGCTCATGCCTGTAATCCCAGCACTTTGGGAGGCTAAGGTGGGTGGATCACCAAAGGTCAGGAGTTCGAGACCAGCCTGACCAATATGGTGAAATACCGTCTCTACTAAAAAAATACAAATATTAGCCGGGTGTGGTGGCGTGGGCCTGCAGTCCCAGCTACTCGGGGAGGCTGAGACATAAGAATTGCTTGAACCTGGGAGGCAGAAGCTGCAGTGAGCTGAGATCGCACCACTGCACTCCAGCCTGGGTGACAGAGGGAGACTCTGTCTCAAAAAATAAATAAAATAAAATAAAATGAAAATAAAGACCAGTGTCAAGATGTGTGAAGAATGTGAGATTTTACCCTACTTGTGGCTAACGAGTTAACCTGTCACAATTTCATGGATGCTGGTAGAAAACATTAGACTCCTGGCTCAGTGATGAAAGACCATTAACTACTCACAGCAGTAGCAGTAGCCAGAGTATGAGCACTTTGGGGTGGGTCTCCTGAGCCCCAATTCCCAAAGTGCAATGCAAAGAGAGCCAGATAATACCTGGTCTTGCAGTAGGCTGCATTACTGGATACGAACCCTAAGGATGGAACCTGAACATTTTACAGTGGGGAGTAAGCATGCCTGTCCTTTTTTCTGAAGGAAAACATTATTAGATTGGACCATAAACATGTTTGCTTTTTGCTCCAGAGGGCTTTTTGCTCGAAATACTATTAGTATTTCCTGGGGCTGCAAGGAAATCTTCCCTTTCCTTTAGAGGGAGACATGATCTCTATCTTCTAAGGCTAGAAGATGTCTTGTATTATAGAAAGGGAATACAGTTATGGTAGCAGGAAACGGAGGGCAGTTAGCGCCTAACTTGCAAGATGTGCAGAAATGAGAAGAGACTCATGGAGAATTTAGAATTGTCTACCAACAATCGGATAACCCCAAATCCATATGTTTCAGAGTTTGTTTCAGAGCATACAAAATGAAAGAAAATCTCCATAATGTTTGTATGAAGCAATGATACTTAAGCCTAATAAAGATGGTATATATGTACAGAAAGAAAAATTACAGACTAAAATCATTTATAAATACCGATGTAAAAATTCTAAGAAATATATTAGTTAATAGATTCTAACACTACATTAAAGAAATAATGCACCGTGATGAAATGGGGCTTATCAAGAATGTGAAGATGATTCGGCATTAGAAAATTGATAAAATCACATCACATTCATGAGTCAAAGGATTATATCCAAAATGCTGAAAAGCCTTTGATAAAATCCAACATCCATTCCTAATAAACATTCTTGAAAAAAAAAGGAATAGATGGATATGTCCATAACATAAACATATATACTTCAATCCTAATGCCAGCATATTACTTAATATGGAACCCTGAGAGGCATTCCCATTGAGGTCAGAGTGATGCAAGGATGCCACTATCTCTGCAATTATTTAGCATTATTCTGGAGATATTAGCCAATGCAATTAGATAAGGGAAAACAAAGAAACAAGAATCGCAGAAGACAAAACAAACAAAAATATCTTTATTTTTAGATGACATGATGGTATATATGAAAACCCTAGAGAATGAGTAATAAAACTAACTCGATAATTCACCAAGGTAGCAGGATATAAAATTAACATGCAAAACCAGTAATATTCATATACATAAATGATAACCAGGTAGAAGATAAAATGGAATAAAAAACATTTATAATAGCAATGAAAAAGGTAAGTTATTTAGAAATAAGCATTTTAAAACCATTCAAAACTAATATAAAAATATTTTTTAAAAAACATTCTTGAAAGGCATAAAAGCAGATTTGAACAAATTAAAAGACGTCCTTGTTCTTAGGATGTTCCAACATCATCAGGATATGTATCCTCTCCTAACTTATGAATTTAATGTGATCCCAACAGAAAATGTCAACAAGGTTTTTTATGAAGCTAGACAACTTGATACTAAAGTTCATTAGAAAAATAAACACGTGGCTGGGCATGGTGGCTCATGCCTGTAATCCCAGCACTTTGAGAGGTCGAGGCGGGTGGATCACCTGAGGTCAGGAGCTCGAGAACAGCCTGGCCAACATGGTGAAACCTTGTCTCCACTAAAGATACAAAAAATTAGCTGGGTGTGGTGGCGGGTGCCTGTAATCCCAACTACTTGGGAGGCTGAGGCAGCAGAATCGCTTGAACCCGGGAGGGAGAGATTGCAGTGAGCCGAGATCACGCCATTGCACTCCAGCCTGAGCAGCAAGAATGAAACTCCATCTCAAAAAAAAAAAAAAAAAAAAGAAACATGCAAGAATGGCCAGGAAAACAATGAAAATAAAGAACTATGATGGAGGGCTAAGCATCCTACAAAGCTTCTATTATTTAGAACAGAGTGTAGCAGTAGTATATGAATAAACAGACCAATATATAAGTAGAAAAGACACTCCAGAAACAGACTCAAGAACATATGCAACTTTGAGTTTGTATGAACATACAAACTCAAGTACATATGATAAAGATGATGTCTCAAATTATTGGGGCAAAGATGGTCTTAAAAATTTCCTTTCAGCTTTCCCCTGTCTATAGAAAAAATTAAAATAATTTTTTTTAGATAAGGTAATGTGGTTTGGATCTGTGCCCCCACCCAAATCTCATGTTGAATTGTAATCGCCAGTGTTGGAGGTGGGGCCTGGTGGGAGGTGACTGGATCATGGGGGCAGATTTCCCTGCTGGTGCTAGTAAGTTGTGATAGTTAAGTTCTTGTGAGATCTGGTCATTTAAAAGTGTGTGACACTCCTCCGCACCCCCCTTGGACATGCTCCTGCCATGTAAGACGTCTGCT
Source organism: Hylobates moloch (assembly GCF_009828535.3). Classification (NCBI taxonomy): domain Eukaryota; kingdom Metazoa; phylum Chordata; class Mammalia; order Primates; family Hylobatidae; genus Hylobates; species Hylobates moloch. The sequence goes on from NW_026652276.1 coordinate 211,422,604, forward strand.
CCTGTTTTGCCTTCCACTGTGAGTAAAAACTCCCTAAGGCTGCCCCAGAAGCAGATGCTGCCATGCTTCCTGTTCAGCCTGCAGAACTGTGAGCCAGTTAAACCTCTTTTCTTTATAAATTACCCAGTCTCAGGTGTTTCCTTATAGTAGTGTGACAACAGACTAATACAGAAGATCTTGCTCTGTTGCCCAGGACAGAGTGCAGTGGCATGATCACAGCTCACTGCAGCCCCAACCTCCCAGGCTCAAGTGATCCTCCCACCTCAGCCTCCCAAGTAACTGGGATTATAGGTGTGCACCACCATGTCTGACTAATTTTTGTATTTTTTTGTAGAGACAGGGTCTCACTATGTTGCCCAGGCTGATCTTGAACTCCTGGACTCAAGCGATGCTCCTGCCTCGGCCTCCCAAAGTGCTGGGATTAAAGGTGTGAGCTACCACACCTGGACTTGAATAAAATTTTGGGGGGCAACTAACTGTGTAGTCAATGGAAAAAGATAAGATTGAATCTGTTCATGGCATATATAATAAAAAAAATCAACGGACCAGAGATCTAAATGTAAAATACGAAACTATAAATGTATTAGAAGAGAACATGAGTGAATTACTCTAAAATTTGAAGGGAATATAATTTTTAATTATGACTCAAAGTCAAATAAAATAAAAAGTTGGCAAATATGACTACCTAAAAAAAAATAACACTTTTGCATGTCAAAAGACATCATAAGAAAAGTCAAAAGACAAATGACAAACCGGGAGAAAATATTCATAACATCTTTCACAGATAAAGAGCTAATATCCTGAATATACAAAAAAATTAAGGAAACAAAAGACTAAAAATCCTAAAGAAAATGGGGAAAATGCAGCTGAGCATGGTGGCTCATGCCTATAATCCCAGCACTTTAGGAGGCTGAGGCGGGTGAACTCCCTGAGCTCAGGAGTTCAAGACCAGCCTGGGCAACCAATCCTTTTGCCTTTCTCCCAATGGTGAAACCCTCTCTCTACAAAAAATGCAAAATTAGTCAGGCATGGTGGCTTGCGCCTGTAGTCTCAGCTACTTGGGAGGCTAAGGCAGGAAGATCACCTGAGCCCAGGGAGGTTGAGGCTGCAATGAGCTATGATAACGCAACTGTACTCCAGCCTGAGTGACAGAGTGAGATCCTGTCTCAAAAAAAAAAAGATGGGAAGGGGTAAAATACAAAACTGAAAGCGAACTGAAACGAATCTATCTGTATTTCAAGAGATTTATATACCTGCACTGAAAAAAAAGAAGAAATAACCCACTTAGTCAATATTCAACTATTCTGTGTGCAGATGTTAAAAGATCAATTATGAACTAGCAGTTCTTTCCATACTATACATACATAAACCAACAATAATAACAGATACATATATTATTCTTAACTATTATTTCATTTATACTTCACAATAACTCTGTGAGGTAAGTACTATTATTATCTCCATTGTACAGCTAAGGAAGCTGAGGCAGTAACAATTTATGTGACTCACCTGAGGTCTCATATCTAATAAGTGGTAGAATCAGGATTTAAACCCAGGGATTTTGATTCTAAAGGTCATTCTCTTCACCACCACAAAGACTGCCTCCAAAACTTCTAACTTCTTCGCCTGACATTTTTAATTAGTCTTGTGCACAGCTGCAGCCACTGCCTGGCCAAGGAGGGACAGGAAGATCTCAGTCTCACAGCATCCTGCTGCAGGACAGTAGGTATTGCCATCCTGTGCATCATTAGGATATGCATAGGATAAATTAGGATACGCATTAGGATAAATCTGCTATCCTATGCATCATTAGGACAATACCTACTGCCCTGCAGCAGGATGCTGTGAGACTGAGACATGAGCAGGCTGCTCTCTTCACAGCTTCTTGCCTATACTGGTTGCCTGGGAGGTGCCCCACCCTCTCTGGTCCCAGCCCCAAGGTGCCATTTTGAGAGTTTAACACTGGGCTGTGCCCTGCTCTCGACCTGAGTTAGGGATGATGCAGTTGCAGCTGCTATCTGGCCAAGGAGGGCAGGGAAACCAGGCTATCCTACACATAGCTAGGATCATACCCACTGCTCCGCAGCAGGGAGCTGTCAGACTGACGTGTGACCAGACCACACTTCTCACAGCTTCTTGCCCATACTGCATACCTGGGAGGGACCCCTCCCTCTCTGCTCCCAGGTCCATGGCACCATTTTGAGGGTTTAATGCTGGGCTGTGCCCCACCCTGGGTTGAGTTCAAGACGACGTGGCTGCAGCCACCACTTGGTTAAGGAGGGACAGGGAAGCCAGGTTCCCCTACACATACTTAGGACAATATCCAGTGCTCCCCAGTGGGCTGCTGTGAGACCAAGACCCAAGCGAATCACACTCCTCACAGCTTCTTGCCCATGCTGCTCACCTGAAGGGTCGCCACCCTCTCTGGTCACAAGCCCACAGCTGGCATCATTTTGAGAGTTTAAAGCTGGGCTATGCCCCACCCTCAGGCTGAGTTTGAGGTGATGTGGCTGCAGCTGTCACCCACCTGGGGGAGGGACATGGAATAACAAGCTCTCCTGAACACACTTAGCATAATACCCACCACCCTGCTACAGGCAGCTGCGGGACTGGGGCCTAGCCTACCCAACCCATTGCAGCTTCTGCCAACACCAACGTAGACTGCTTGTGTCCCTGTGGGTTGCTCCAACACCACTACTGCCCATCACCCACACCACCCCAGCTGCCAGGGGCTGGAGAACCCACTCACACACTGGGCTCACTGCTTTCAGTATCTCTTTCTAGCAAGCCACCTGGAGGCCCAAGAATAGCCCTCTAGTACCCACAGACACTGGAGCCAGTGTGAGCTGGGCCTAAAAATAGGCACACTTGGTGTGCTGCTGCCATTACTGGAGCCCAAAGACTGACTATGTGTCCAGATCCCCAGCTAAACTTCACCACAACCTCAACTAATGCCTGTACCCTAAGTCACTGAGGAATCACAGAGACCACTGACCCTGTGTACTGCTCAAGAGGTCATACAAAGATCCCACTACCACAGGCACTCAAAATCAAAGCCAAGGTATCTTAATAACAAATATATGTCTTTAGGAAAAAACTCACTCCAACAAATGCAATTTGAAAAAACTGAAACAGCAACTGCTACACCAGATGCACAAAACTGTCTGCTTGAATACACGGGTAGTTTGTTTTTTGAAAGTCTGGACGCATACCAAGTAGAGAGTAAATAGGGTTAGTTATATTACTTGACTGAGTATAAAGAAAGAATGAAGCAATAAAATGTTTCTACTTTTATTCTTTTAACTGAAATTTATTTATTTTTTTAAATCATCTCTGACATACTCTCACCAGTTCTATTCAACCCTGTTCTGGAAGTACTTTTTTAATTAGGCAAGAAAAAGTAAGGAAAGGCATTTGGATTGGATATAAAGAAGTAAAACTGTCTCTATTCACAAATGGCACAATTATTTATACATAATCTCAAGGAATATGTATAATGATGACTAGAACCAGTGAAGGTACTCAGCAAGGTTACAGGATACCAAGTTAATATGGAAAAGTATTTTTTAAAAGTTTTTCATTAGTAGTAAACAATAAAATAAAAATTTTAATAAAATATCAAAAGCATAAAATATTTAGATATAAATTTAACAAGAGATTTGCAAGACCTCTAGAGTAAACACTGCAAAACACTGCTCAGAGAAATTAAAGAAGATCTAAAGGGAGAGATATACCATATTTATGAAATAGAAAAATAATGTTAAGATATCAGTTCTCCCCAAATTGATTTATAGATTCAACACAATCCCAGTCATAATCCTAGCAGGCTTTGTTTAGTAGAAATTGATAAATTGGTCCTAAATTTCATAGGAAATGCAAAGGAACCAGAATATTAAAAAAGAAAAAGTTGGAAGACCACACTACTTGACATTTAAGAGGTACCATAATGCTACATTAATCAATATTAGTGTGGTACTGGTACTGGATTGACAAACAGTTCAGTAACATAATACAAAGCCCAAAAATATACCTAAAATTATATGGGTATTTGCTTTGTAGACAAAGGTGCCAAAGCACTCCAACAGGGAAAAGTTTTTCCAACAAATTATGGTGGAATACAGTAGATATCGGTATGGAAAAAATACTGAACTTACCAAACAAACAGTAATTCAAGTTGGATCATTGCCTAAAATGTAAAATCTAAAACCATAAAGCATTTAGCCTAAAGCATGAGTAAATAAGTAGATAAAGGTTTCTTAGGGGACAGTAATAACTATGAAAGAAAAAAACTGATAAATTAGACTTCATAAAAATTTAAAACTTCTGCTTCTCAAATGACACTATTAAGAAAATAAATAGGCAGCCAACAGACTGGGAGAAAATATGATCATGTTTAAACTCTTACCTTGAACTCATCTGAGATTTCAGACACAAAAGAAGATATCTGCTTCATGAGCCTGTCCACACTGCTCTCACTTCCTGTTTTGAGGAGTGTAGTAATGGCTAAGGTAGCAATGCTTCTGTTTGAGTCTGTGATTAAGTTTTCTAAGTCCAGATTGCAGGCAGTAACAGCAGAGGGGTGCTTCATTGCCACCTTGTGGAAGGGCAAGAAAAAAAATTAAGCAAATTGCTTTTGATAAAGGCCAGAACTTAAATTTTAACTGAGATAAGTGGCAATCCAAAGAGGACAGGATAAGTTAAAAGTAATTGTTTCAAAAAGAATGGCTCCAGTTAACAAGGTATATCTTTTAATAAATGATCAACGGCCAGAGTATAGCATCGTACTCTCTTTTGTTAGGTTCCTCTAACCTTTCTAACATTACCATTTTAAAAAAATTATAATTGGCCTGTATTTCCTTATAGTACATGTGTTCATATATGTCTATTCTATTAGATGTTAGGAGCACTGACAACAGGATCTAGCATAGTAAACAGTGCTCAACAAAGACTGTTAATATCTTATCAGTTAAAAAATACTGCTGCATTTTAAGACGCAAACTCCAGCCAAACTGCATTATCTATGGTTACTGCATGGTCTGCCATTCTCCTGCATCTTTGTTTTTGTTGATGTTGTCCCACCTCTTTGTCTATCCCAATATTGGTATGGAATCCCTTACACCCACAATTTGGAAAATCTGAAAACACTCTGGAAAACAAAGCATTGGGATGAAAATTCATTTAACAGCAAAACATGACCCAAACTAATGTGAAACTCTTTAATTCTTAATTTATGCCACTTGACAAGGATAGTCATATGTTTTGTGCAAAAATATTAATGTTTTTGAATGGTGGGATGCTGCCCCAAGCCTACTGGGGTTAGTAAATAAGAGATAACACCATATAACCTTTCTAAAATTTAACTAAAAGCAAATTCTGAGACACATCTGGCCCCAAGATTAGAGATGAGTGAGGGATTGTAGACCTGTATCAACTCTTTAAAAACAATTTAGGCTGGGCCTGGTGGCTCACACCTAATAATCCCACCACTTTGGGAGGCCAAGGTGGGCAGATCACCTGAGGTCACGAGTTTGAGACCAGCCTGGCCAACATGGCGAAACCCTGTCTCTACTAAAAACACAAAAATTAGCCGGGCGTGGTGGCAGTTGCCTGTGATCCCTGCTACTTGGGAAGCTGAGGCATGAGAATCGCTTGAACCCGGGAGGCGGAGGTTGCAGTGTGCCGAGATCGCACCACTGCACTCCAGCCTGGGAGACAAAGTGAGAATCAGTCTCCAAAAAAAAAATACATAAATAAAAAACAATTTAAATTGTTGTTCTATAAAGGTTTCTTCCACGGCTGCTCTAAACTTCTCTTTTCTTCAATTGTTTACACAATTAATTTGTAATTACGTATTGCCTATGACAAGTCTTCTATTACATTTAACTTTCATTTACATTTTCTCTGCTTATTTAACTTATTCTGTGTTTCTGTATTATATCCTCTAAATCTATACTGTCTAATAACATAGCCAACAGCAACATGTGACTACCAGGCATTTGAAAGGTGGCTAATCCAAACTGAGTATGCTGTAAATGTAAATATACTGGATGTCAAAAACTTGAGATATGTAAAAATATCTATTACATGTTGAGATGACATATTATATGTATTATGATAAAATATACTATTAAAATTAATTTTACCTTAAAAATTTTAATGTGGTTATTATAAAATTTAAAATTATATATGTGATTCACACTGGGTTTCTACTGGACAGGGCTGCTGTAGACCAGCACTGTGCAAAAGAACTTTCTTCAATGACAGAAATGCTCAAGATCTGCACTGTCCAATAGCCACTGACCACATGTGGCTGTGAGTACAAGAAGTATGACTCATGTGACTGAGGGTTGAATTTTTTATTTTAACTAATTTAAATAGAAATAGCCACTGGTGGCTAATGGCCACCATATTGGACAGTGTGGCTCTTGAATATAAAATGCTTAGAAGTCAGAAATGAGTTATAATCTTCAGCTAAATAATAATGAAAATGAGCATACCCAAGGCCACAAATACAAGTGAAATGTTGTAGAGGTGAAGCCCATAAATCATATATACTAACCTTGGAGAGAAAACCAAATGCTTCACGTTTAATGTTTCTCAATTAAATACTGATATAAGTCAATAGTTAGCAAAGAAACACCTACCTTGTTCAAGGTCCTCACAGCTGCATATCTCAAGGCTGGCTTAGGAGAACTACAGAAAAGTTGAAGAACTAAAAAATAATAATAATAATATGTAACATTAAGTAATATTACGTATACATACTGTGAATACTCTTGGCTTAGGAAAACTACAGAAAAGTTGAAGAAGTAAAATACAGATAAAGATATGGTGAATATTACCTATATATGCTGTGAATATTCCTCATCTCATCATATACCATATAGCTGAAAATATAGTACGTAATGAATCACATTCAAAATATGCATAAATTTTATCACAGCATCAAAAATTTACATGAAAAATGTAACATCAAAATAGAAAAAGCACTTTGGGGCACCTGTAGTCCCAGCTACTTGGGAGGCTGAGGCAGAAGAATGGCGTGAACCTAGGAGGCAGAGCTTGCAGTGAGCCAAGCTATCACGCCACTGCACTCCTGCCTCAGGGACAGAGCGAGACTCCGTCTCAAAAAAAAAAAAGAAAAAAAAAGGAAAAAGTACTTTTGGTCAGTTATAAAAACTTTAATAGGAAACAAAGTTTGCTCTTTTTTAAAAAAAAATTAGAATGCCCATTAATTCCTGAACTAAATGGTTGAAATATTGGCAGTTCTGAAAACAAATGGACTTTTAAAACATCAAGGAGAACTGTAAAATGTTTTCAAAAGTTTCATACGAGGAAACAGAAACTTTAAATAAAAGCAATAAAGAACTATTATTAATAACTATGTACATACAAATTTCTTTCAAAAGTTTTATATAGAGAAATAGAAACATTAAAAAAAGTAAAGTAAGGAACAACTAAAATAAACTATCTACATATAAGCTATCAGAATGCAAAGGCTACATATACACAGAGCTAGTGTTCAAAAAACATTCTTAATATCTATTCTGCAGACCTATGAAACTTAAAGCAAAAACTTAGGAACATAAAAGCCAGCCATCAAATATAAAACAAACCTGAAACAGCAGGTGCCAACTCTCTTGCAGTGCAGTTAGGAAGATGGATAATAGCTGAAGCAGCTTCATAAATAACCATTTCATGTTTATTTCGCAAGCAGCTCTCAATGAAATCAAACAGTGGACTTTCATGGCTGCCAATAAATATTTACAGGCCATTATTTAGATATCAAATAGAGAGGCACTTCTGGAATGGTGGATGAGGGACTTCTAAAAATTCATTTCTCCACAAAGCAATTAGAACACTGGCAAAATTGTCAAAATCAACTTTTGCAGAACTCTAAAAAATTAAAGATTTGCAACAATCCTGAACATCTATTTAAGAAAAGTAGCTGAATCTTAGTAAGAATGGTGAGCTTTCTGGTGTTTTAACCTGCCTCATTCTCAATTTCCACGCACCTCTTCCCAGTTCCACAGTAGCCTTGGAAACAAGCAGCCTCAGAACCACAGTAACTGTGAATGCCAGCAGCCTAGCTACAAAGGCAGCTCTGGGTCAAAACCTCATCCCCAGAGAACTGTCACTATGTGACCTGTCTGGTGCTCCTAGAAAAGCCCTATTCAGAGGCTAATCTTTATTTCACCTGACTCAAGAGCTCATTCAGTGTGAAAAGCCCTATGCCCAGGGAGTTTGTCCGAAAAAATCAGTAGTATTTGGTTAATCTTGCAGCTGTCAGAAGCAGCAATTTTAGCAGGGGCAAACAAGTGACTTGCCAAAAAAAAAGAAAATTTGGGAAATGAGATGTCCTTAGGGGGCTTTGAAAATTTCTAAAATATTTCTGGGGATACAGAAGGTCATGTGCATGTGCAGGGCTAAGCAAATAGCCACTAAAGACCTGACAGAGCTCCACTCTCTAACCTTTGCTTGACTCTGAGGCTCTGCACAAAGCAGGAAGTGAAGGCTAAGGCAGAGCTGTGAACTGCTAGGGCATGGAAAGCATGCCCCAACATACACAGTACCCCTTGGAAGATGATGGGAGACATACTGGTTTAAAGCATTTAAGAAAATCTGTCAAATCATTATTTGAGACTCAGCTAATCAAAGACTTCAGTGTCTATACAAGATACAGAATAAAGACTACAGAAATAGTCCAGGAAGGTCACAAACAACAACAAAAACAACAAACCCCAGGGACAGGGAAAGGGAAAGTCTGATTACCAGTGTTGTCACATTATAATATTTAAAACATAATGTTTTTGACAAAATAATTATGAGACACACAAAGAAATACTTAAGTATGACCCATCTATGGGAAAAAAAAGTAGTCAATAGAATTTATTCCTGAGGAAGCCCAGATGTTGAACTTACTGGGCAAAAGCTTTAAGTCAGCTAATATAAATATGTTCAAAGAACTAAAGGAAACTAAAATATTTAAATTAAAGGGAAGTATAACAAGATGTCTTATGAAAGAGAGACTACCAATAAAGTGACAGAAATGATTTTTTTTTTTAAGAAACCATATAGAAATTCTAGATTTGCAAAGTGCAATGACTGGAATGAAAAATTCACCAGAAAAAGTTCAATGGCAGACTTGCACAGGCAGATGAAAGAATAAGAAAACTTGTAGATCTACTGAGATAAACCAGCTGATGAAAATAAAAAAAGAAGGAAGAAAAATGAACAGTGCTTTGGAGACCTGTGTAACATGACCAAGGGTACCAACATTTTGGATGACGGGAGTTTTCATAGGAAAAGAGAGACACAAAGGGGAAAAAAGAACATAAGAAGAAACCATGGCTGAAAACCTCATAAGTTTGACTTAAAAAAAACATTAATTTACGTACCCAAGAGGCTCAAAAAGTCTCAAGCAGAATAAATACAAAAATATTCACATATATACACATCAGAGTGAAACTGCTGAAAGCATAAAAATAGTCATTCTGACTGGTATGAAATTGTATCTCATTGTGGTTTTGATTTGCATTTCTCTAATGATTAGTGATGTTGACCATTTTTTCATATGCTTAATACCATCTTGTACCACTCAGAATAGCTATTATTAAAAAGTCAAAAAAATAACAGATGCTGGTGAGGTTGCAGAGAAAAGGGAATGCTTACACACTGCTGTTGGGAATGCAAATTAGTTCAGCCACTGTGGAAAGCAGTTTGGAGATTTCTCAAAGAACTTAGAACTACCATTCAATCCAGCAATCCCTTTACTAAATACAAACCCAAAGGAATATGAATTTTTCTTCTTAGGTTTTGATGAGAAGGCAAGGATTAAAGAAAGACTGAGAGAGAGTTGGCAACTCTACAGCAATGCAGGTTTTATGTCCAGCATAAGACCTGCAGAGGCGGGGCACCAGCTTAATGCCAGGGCCCACCTCTGCTTACAGGCTGGGGCAATTTTAGGCCTGGGAGGGAGGGGTCTGAGGGTTATGGCTTGCTGCCTGGGAGGATGTTGATAAGATGTTCCCATGATGAGGCGATTTGGCCCTTGTTCTGGCAGGATGTGACAGTGATGTTCCTTGGACTTTTTCCCAGCAGAATGTGATAAGAAAGTCAGGCAGTCGGGCAGGATGTTTCTCACGGCCCAATCTCCCAAGGAATGTTTCCCTTTGATCAAGGTCTGTGAAATGACAAGGGGCTTACAAAGTGGTACAGTTTGGACTAACAGTTCTACCACAAAGACACATGCCCTCATATGTTCATTGCACCACTACACACAATAGCAAAGACATGGAATCAACCTAGATACCCAACAACAGTGGACTGGATGAAGAAAACGTACATATACACCATGGAATACTATGCAGCCATAAAAAAGAATGAGATTATGTCCATTGCAGCAACATGGATGGAGCTGGAGGTCATTATCCTAAGCAAATTAACACGGGGACAGAAAACCAAATACTGCATGTTTTCACTTATAAGGGAAGCTAAACATTGAGTGCACATGGGCACAAAGAAGGGAACAATAGGCACTGGAGCCTACTCCAGTGAGGGTGTAGGGTGGGAGAGGATGAGGATAAAAAAACTACCAACTGCGTAGTACCATGCTCATCACCTGGGTGACAAAATAATCTGTACACCAAACCCCCATGATGTGCAATTTACCTGTATAACAAACCTGCACATGTACCCCCAAACCTAAAATAAAAGTTGGAAAGAAAAAATAATAAATATATAATAAACAACAAAGAAAGCATAAGATAAAGATAAAATCTTGACAGCAGCAAGAAAAAAACTACTTATCACACTGTACAGGGAAAAAATCAGTATGATTAATGGCTGATTTCTCATCTGAAACAACGGAAGACAGAGACAGTAAAATGTCATATTCAAAGTGCTAAAACGAAAAAACAAGAATTCTATAATCCAACAAAACTATCCTCCAAAACTGAAAGCTAAAAATGACATTCCCAGATAAGCAAAGACAGAGAATTCACTGCTAACAGACTTGCTTTGTAAAAATACTAAAAGAAGAATAGACTGAAAGACTGTAGACAGTGACATGAATAATCAGGGAGAAATAAAGAGCATCAGAAAGTGTAAGTATATTAATTGATATGAAAGATCCTACAATTTTTCTCATTTCTTAACTACTGTGAAGAACATAAAATTGTATAAAGCAATAATTGTAACACTATATTGTCGAGTTCTTAACATATACACAGATAACACACATGCCAATAATAGCAAATAGGAGGAGAGAAGGAACAGAACTATATTGGAGCAAAGATTCTAAATTTTACTGAAATTCAGTTAGTATTACCTGAAGTAGAATGTGGTAAATTAAAATGCTTATTATGATTCCCAGAGGAACACCAATGAAAAAACTTTTTTTAAAGTTAAAATATTGATGAAGGCATTAAAATGATATACTAAACATTTTTTAACTCAAAAGCAATCAAAGAAGAAGAGAGAAACAAAAAAGACAGGAAATTTACACAGAACAAATAGCAAAATGGCAAAGGTAAACCCAACAATAATTACATTACATTTGAATATACTAAATACTCCAACTAAAAGACAAACTGCTAGACAGGTTTAAAAAGCAAGATCCAACTACGTGATGTCTAAGAGATACACTTTAGATTCAAAGACACAAATAAGATGAAATTAAAAAGACAGGAAAATGTATGCCATACAAACAGTAAGTGTAAGAGACCCTGAACGGCTATATTAATAGCAGACAAAATAAGAGTTTAAGACAAAAATGTTATGCAACAAGGAGAGACACTACACAGTGTTAAAGAGGTGAATGCATCAGGAAGATTTAACAATGATAAACATACTCATACAATAGAACCACAAAATACATAAGGCAAAACTTGACAAAAGGAAAGAGAAATATATACTTTAAAAATAATAGGCCGGGAGCTGTGGCTCACGACTGTAATCCCAGCACTTTGGGAGGCTGAGGCAGGCGGATCACCTGAGGTCAGGAGTTCGAGACCAGCCTGGCCAACATGGCGAAACCCCGTCTCTACTAAAAATACAAAAATTAACCAGTCATGGTGGCACGTGCCTGTAATCTCTGCTACTCGGGAGGCAGAGGCAGAAGAATTGCTTGAACCTGGGAGGTGGAGGTTGCAGTGAGCTGAGATCACATCACTGCACTCCAGTCTGGGCGACAACGTGAGATGCTGTCTCAAAATAAATAAATAAATAAAAATAATCGTTGGGGGACAAGATCTCAGCCCTGCTCACCAGCTGCCTGGATATAAACTCGGTGGTATTAGTGGGGCACGGTGGGAGAGAGACTGGCCTTGTTGGCTGTGTGGTACCTGGGTTAGACCTGTCACTGGCAGCTTTCCCCCACTTTCACGGTAACCTGTATGTTGCAGCAGAAGCACCATAATCCCCCTGGGAACATAACTCCATGGGCCTGAGAACCATACCCCCATCTCCCACACCAGCTGCAGCAAGCCCCACCCAAGGACAGTCTGAGCTCAGACATGCCTAACCCTGCCCCCTGCTGATGGTCTTTCCCTACCTGTCCTGGTAGCTGAAGACAAAAAACATAATCTCTTGGGAGCTCTATGGCCCCAACCATCCCTTGAGAAACCCAAATACTTATCCAAGTGACCTCAGAGCAAGCTTGTATCCCCCCTATACTACTGCAGCTGATGCTCTCTTGAAAGCGCCACCTACTGGCTGGAGGCCAACCAACTCAAGCCACTGCAGCAACTAATAAAAGAACAACCTTGATCCAAGAAAAAAGAAAACAACAGCTAATTCAACTGCCTGTAACATTCTGGCTAACCTGAGGTCCAGAGTCAGTACACATGACAACTTTACTGCTAGCACAACTAGCATTTGAGAAAACCAGCACGCTAAACAAAACTACAACCAAGGACCCTCACAGAGTCCTCTTCACTCCCTTCACAACTTCTGGAAATGAAAGACACATTTAGAGAAATGACAAATACACTGGAAAGTTTCAATAACAGAATCGAACAAGTAGAAGAAAAAAACTTCAGCACTCAAAGATGAGGCTTTCAAATTAACCCAATCCAACAAGGACAAAGAAAAAAGAATCTTAAAAAAACAAAACACAACAAAACAAATGAACAAAGCCTCCAAGAAATCTGGGATTATGCTAAATGACCAAACCTAAGAATAACTGGTGTTCCCAAGGAAGAAGATAAATCTAAAAGTTTGGAAAACTTATTTGAAGGAATAATCAAGGAAAACTTCCCCGGCCTTGCAAGAGACCTAGACATCCAAATACAAGAAGCTCAAAGAACACCCGGAAAATTTATCACAAAAAGATCATCACCTAGGCATTTAGTCATCAGATTATCTAAAGTCAAGATGAAGGAAAGAATCTTAAGAGCTGTGAGGCACAAGCATCAGGTAAGTTATAAAGGAAAACCTACCAGATTAACAGCAGATTTCTCAGCAGAAACCCTACAAACTAGAAGGGATTGGGGTCCTATTGATAGCCTCCTCAAAAAAAATAATTATCAGCCAAGAATTTTGTATCCAGTGAAACTAAGCTTCATAAATGAAGGAAAGATAAAGTTTTTTTCAGATAAACAGATGCTGAGAGAATTCGCCACCACCAAGCCAGCACTACAATAACTGTTAGAAGGAGTTCTAAATCTTGAAACGAAGCCTTGAAATACACCAAAATAGAACTTCCTTAAAGAAAAAAATCTCACAGGGCCTATAAAACAATAACACAATGAAAAATAAAAAACAAGGTATTCAGGCTACAACTAGCATGATGAATAGAATAGTACCTCACTCACATCTCAGTAATAACACTGAATGTAAAAGGGCCAGGTGCAGTGACTCACGCCTGTAATCCCAGCACTTTGGAAGGCCGAGGCGGGCACATCACAAGGTCAGGAGTTTGAGACCAGCCTGGCCAACATGGTGACCCTGTCTCTACTAAAAATACAAAAATTAGCTGGGCATGGTGGCGGGCGCCTGTAGTCTCAGCTACTCGGGAGGCTGACACAGGAGAATCACTTGAACCTGGGAGACGAAGGTTGCGGTGAGCCGAGATTGCGCCATTGCACTCCAGCCTAGGCAACAAGAGCGAAACTCTGTGTCAAAAAAAAGAATCCACCAACCAAGTCTGCTGTCTTAAAGAGACTCATCTAACACATAAGGACTCACATAAATTTAAGGTAAAGGGGCGGAAAAAGGTATTCCATGCAAATGAACGCCAAAAGTGAGCAGTAGTAGCTACTATATCAGACAAAACGGACTTTAAAGCAACAATAGTTTAAAAAGCAAAGAGGGACATTATATAATGATAAAAGCACTAGTCCAACAGGAAAATATCACAATCCTAAATACATATGCACCTAACACTGGAGCTCCCAAATTTATAAAACAATTACTAGTAGACCTAAGAAATGAGATAAACGGCAACACAATAACAGTGGGGGACTTCAATACTCCACTGACAGCATGAGACAGGTCATCAAGACAGAAAGTCAACAAAGAAACAATGGACTTAAACTATACCCTACAACACATGGACTTAACAGATATTTACAGAACGTTCTACCCAACAACTGCAGAATATACATTCTATTCATTAGCACATGGAACATTCTCCAAGATAAATCATATGACAGGCCACAAAACCACATCCTCTCCAGCACCTGTTGTTTCCTACAAGTCTCAATAAATTTAAGAAAATTAAAATTATACCAAGTACGCTCTCAGACCACAGTAGAATAAAATTGGAAATCAACTCCAAAAAGAACCTTGAAAACCAGGCAAATACATGGAAATTAAATAATCTGCTCCTGAATGATTGTTGGGTCATCAATGAAATCAAGATGGAAATTAAAAAATTCTTTGAACTGAACAATAATAGTGTATACAGACCTCTGAGATACAGCAAAAAAGGTGCTAAGAGGAAAGCTCATACTACTATATGCCTACACCAAAAAGTCTGAAAGAGCACAAATAGATAATCTAAGGTCAAACTTCCAGGAACTAGAGAAACAAGAACAAACCAAACCTAGTCAGCAAGAGAAAAGAAATAACCAAGATCAGAGCACAATTAAACTGAAACAACAACAACAACAAAAATACAAAAGATAAATGAAACAAAAAGCTAGTTCTTTGAAGATAAAATTGATAGACCATTAGCAAGATTAACCAAGAAGAGAGAAGATCCAAGTAAGCTCAATTAAAAAGGAATTGGGAGATATTAAAACCAATACTACAGAAATACAAAAGATCATTCAATGCTACTATGAACACCTTTATACACACAAACTAGAAAATCTAGAGGTGATGGATAAATTCCTGGAAATATACAAACCCTCCTAGATCAAACCAGGAGGAAATAGAAACTCTGAACAGACCAATAACAAGCAGCAAGATTGAAATGGTAATAAAAAGTTTCCAACAAAAAAAGTCCAAGACCAGAGAAACTCACAGCTGAATTATATCAGACATTCAAAGAATAATTGGTACTAAGCTTATTGAAACTATTCCAAAAGATAGAGAAAGAGTGAATCCTCCCTAAATCATTCTAAGAAGCCAGTATAACCCTAATACCAAAACCAGGAAAGGACATAACAAAAAAAGAAAACTACAGACCAATATCCCTGATGAACACAGACACAAAAATCCTCAACAAAATATAGCTAACCAAATTCAACAGCATATCAAAAAGATAATCCACCATGACCAAGTGGGTTTCATACCAGGGATGCAGGGATAGTTTACATACGTAAGTCAATAAATGTGATACACCACATAAACAGAATTAAAAACAAAAATCACATCATCATCTCAATGGATGCCAAAAAAGCATTTGACAAAATCCAGCATACCTTTATGATTAAAACCCTCAGCAAAATCAGCACAGAGGGGCTGTACCTTAAAGTAATAAAAGACATCTATGAGAAACCCACAGTCGGCATTATACTGAATAGGAAAAAGTTGAAAGCATTCCCCGAGAACTGGAACAAGACAAGGATGCCCACTTTCATCACTTCTATTCAACATAGTGCTGGAAGTCCTAGCCAGAGCAATCAGACAAGAGAAAGAAATAAAGGTCATCCAAACTGGTAAAGAGGAAGTTGAACTGTTGCTGTTCACTGATGATATGATTGTCTACCTAGAAAACCCTAAAAACTCATCCAAAAAGCTCCTAGATCTGATAAATGAATTCAGTAGTTTCAGGTTACAAAATCAATGTACACAAATCAGTAGCACTGCTATACAGCAACAGTGAGCCAGCAGAGAATCAAATCAAGAACTCAACCCCTTTTACAATAGCTGCAATAAAATAAAATACTTAGGAATATATCTAACCAAGGAGGTGAAAGACCTCTACAAGGAAAACTACAAAACACTGCTGAAAGAAATCATACACAACACAAACAAATGGAAACACCTCCCATGCTCACGGATGAGTAGAATCAATATTGTGAAATGATCACACTGCCAAAGGCAATCTACAAATTCAACGTAATTCCCATCAAAATACCACCATTATTCTTCACAGAACCACACACACAAAAAAATCTTAAAATTCATATGGAACCAAAAAAAGAGCCCACATAGCCAAAGCAAGACTAAGCAAAAAGAACAAATCTGGAGGCATCACATTACCTGACTTCAAACTATACTATAAGGCCACAGTCACCAAAACAGCATGGCACTGGTATAAAAATAGGCATACAGACCAATGTAACAGAATAGAGAACCCAGAAATAAACCCAACTACTTATAGCCAACTGATCTTCGACAAAGAAAGCAAAACATAAAGCGAGGAAAGGACATCCTATTCAACAAATGATGCTGGGATAATTGGCTAGCCGCACATAGGAGAATGAAACTGGATCCTCATCTCTCACCTTATATAAAAATCAACTCAAGATGGATCAAAGACTTAAAGACCTGAAACCATTAAAAATCCTAGAACACTGGAAAAACCCTTCTACACATTTGCTTAGGCAAAGACTTCATGACCAAGAACCCAAAAGCAAATGCAAGAAAAGCAAAGATAAATAGATCGGATTTAATTAAACTAAAAAGCTTCTGTACAGTGAAAGAAATAATCAGCATAGCAAACAGACAACCCACAGACTGGGAGAAAAGCTTTGCAAACGGTGCATCCGATAAACGACTGATATCCAGAAACTACAAGGACCTCAAACAAATCGGCAAGAAAAAAACAAATAATCCCATCAAAAAGTGGGTTAAGGACATGAATAGACAATTCTCAAAAGAAGATTTACAAACGGCCAACAAACATATGAAAAAAATGCTCAACATCACTAATGATCAGGAAAATGCAAATTAAAACCACAGTGTGGTACCACTTTACTCCTGCATGAATGGCCATAATTTAAAAATAAAAAGATAGATGTTGGTGTGGATATGGTGAAAAGGGAACACTTCTACACTGCTGGTGGGAATGTGAACTAGGACAACCACTATGGAAAACAGTGTGGAGATTACTTGAAGAACTAAAAGTAGATCTACCATTATCCAGCAAACCCACTACTGGTATCTACCCAGAGGAAAAGAAGTCATTATATGAAAAAGGCACTTGCACACGCATGTTTATAGCAGCACAATTCACAACTGCAAAAATATGGAACCAGCCCAAATGCCCATCAATCAATAAGTGAATAAAGAAAATGTGCTCTCTCTCTCTCTATATATATATATACACACACACACACACACACGTGCACGTGCACACATACACCATGGAATACTACGCAGCCATTAAAAGGAATGAAATAATGGCATTTGCAGCAACCAGCTGGAGACCATTATTCTAAGTGAAGTAACTCAGGAAAGGAAAACCAAACATCGCATGTTCTCACTTAAAGGTGGGAGCTAAGCTATGAGGATGCAAAGGCATAAGAATGATACAACGGACTTTGGGGACTTGGGGGGAAGACAGGGAGGGGAGTAAGGGATAAAAGACTACACATCAGGTATAGTGTACACTACTTGGGTGATGGGTACACCAAAATCTCAGAAATCACCTCTGAAGAACTCATCCATGTAACCAAACACCACCTGTTCCCCAAAAGCCTATTGAAATAAAATAAATAAAAATAAAAATAATAGTTGGAGATGTCTAGTCCCACCCAATAACTGATAGAACAACTAAGCAGAAAATCATCAAGGATGCAGAAGACTTGAACAACATGATCAACCAACTCAAGCTAACTGATTATAGAAAACATTCAACCCAGTAACTGTAAAAATACAAATTCTTTTTCAGGGCTAATCATTTCCAAGAACGAATTAAATACCAAGCCACAAAACAAATCTCAATACATTTAAAATGACAGAAATCATACAAAGTATGTTTTTCAGCCAGAACTGAATTAAATTATAAATCAACAACAGAAAAGAAATCAGGGAAATCCTTAAATATTTGGAAATTAAACACCACAATTCCAAGTAACTCAGGGATTAAGAAGAAATCAAATGTGAAATGAGAAAATATTTGAAGTTGAATGAAAATGAAAACACAACAAATCAAAATGTATAGGACTCAATAAAGCAATGCTTGGAGAAAAATTTATTTTAGAAACCTATATCAAAAACAAAAAAGGGTCTCAAATTAATAACCTAGGCTTCCATATGAAGAAATTAGGAAGACTAAACTAAGCCTATAGCAAGAAGAAGAAAGGAAATAATAAATATTAGAGCACAGGTTAATTGACTAGAATACAGAAAAATAATAATAAAAAAAATCAGTGACACCCAAAGTTGGTTCTTTGAAAAGATCAACAAAATTCACAAACCTTCATCTAAACTAACCAAGAAAAAAAGAAAAAAGACACAAATTACCAAAACCAGGGATGAAAATGGGAACACATCACTACTGACACTAAAGAAATGAAAAGAGTTATGAGGAACTATTATGAACAATTGTATGACAACAAATTAGATAACTTAGATGAAATGGAAAAATTCCTAGAAATACCAAACTACTAAAACTGACTCAAAAATAAACAGAAAATCTAAATAATTTCTAATGAGTTAGTTATTAAAAATCACACCTCAAAAAAAAAAAAAACCACAGATCCAGATGGTCTCACCAGTTAATTCTATCAGATATTTAAAATAATAATAATACCAATTCTTCACAACTCTTTCAGAAAATAAATGAGAAAAGAACATTTACTACCCAACTAATTCTATGAAGCTAGTACTACTCAGATAAAAAAGCATGACAAATATTTCAGAAGAAAATTACAGTACAATCTCCCTTCTACCAAAAACAAAAATTCTTAACAAATATCAGCAAACTGAATCCACTAATATGTAAAAAGAATTATATACATAATTAAGTGGCATTAATCACAGGAATGTAAAGGTGGTTTAACACCAGAAAATCACATTATATATTACATTAATAATATAAAGGACAAAAACCACATAATTATCTTCACAGATGAATAAAAATCAATTGACAAAAATCTAACACACATTAATAATATAAAGGATAAAAACCACATAGTTATCTTCATAGATGAACAAAAATCAATTAACAAAATCTAACACCCATGCGTGATTTTTAAAAAACTTTTAATTTTAGGTTCAGGGGTACATGTGAAGGTTTGTTCATAGGTAATGGTACATGTTACATAGGTAAGTTCAACCACAATGGTTGAACTAATTTACACTCACACCAACAATATATAAGTGTGTTGGTGAAGACATAGAAAACTGAAATTCTCATACATAATAGAAATGGTATGGCTATTTTGGAAAACAGTTTGGCAATTTCTTTAAAAGTTAAATATAAACTTATCATATGACCCAGTTATTCTATTTATAGAAATCTTTGCAAGAAAATGGAAAAATATATGTACACATAAAGCTTTATATATGTTCACAGCAGCATTATTCATAATAGATAAAAATGGGAAAAAAAACAAGTGCCCATCAATTAATGAAAAAACCAAGTGCCCATCAATTAATGAACAAGTAAACAAAATTTGGTCTAGCCATAACCATGGAAGAGTAATCAGTCATAAAAAGGAATGAAGTACTGATGCATGCTACAACACTGTGAACCTCAAAAATATTATATTAAGTGAAAGAGCATAAAGTTAAAGAAGTGAGGCCAGGTGCAGTGGCTCATGCCTGTAATCCCAACACTTTGGAGGGCTGAGGCAGGTGTATCACCTGAGATCAGGAGTTCACATCACAGGACTCTGCAGACAATCCCCAGTACCAGCTTAGAGCTGGGTAGACTTGCTGGGTGGCTAGACCCAGAAAAGAGACAACAATCACTGCAGTTTGGCTCATAGGAAGCCACATCCATAGGAAAAGGGGGAGAGTACTACATCCAAGGAACACCCCATGAGACAAAAGAATCAGAACAACAGCCTTCCGCCTAGACCTTCCCTCTGACAGAGCCTACCCAAATGAGAAGGAACCAGAAAACCAACTCTGGTAATATGACAAAACAAGGCTCTTTAACACCTCCCCCGCAAAAAAATCACACTAGTTCGCCAGCAATGGATCTAAGCCAAGAAGAAATCCTTGATTTATCTGTAAAAGAATTCAGGTTAGTTATTAAGCTAATCAGAGAGGCACCAGAGAAAGGCAAAGCCCAATGCAAGGAGATCCAAAAAATGATACAAGAAGTGAAGGGAGAAATATTCAAGGAAATAGATTGCTTAAAGAAAAAAACAATCAAAAATTCAGGAAGCATTGGACACACAGAGATGCAAAATGCTCTGGAAAGTCTCAGCAACAGAATGGAACAAGTAGAAGAAAGAAATTCAGAGCTCAAAGACAAGGCCTTCGAATTAACCCAATCCAATAAAGACAAAGAAAAAGGAATAAGAAAATATGAACAAAGACTCCAAGAAGTCTGGGATTATGTTAAACGACCAAACCTAATAATAATTGATGTTCCTGAGGAAGAAGAGAAATCTAAAAGTTTGGAAAACGTATTTGGGGGAATAACTAAGGAAAACTTCCCTGGCCTTGCAAGAGACCTAGACATCCAAATACAAGAAGCACAAAGAACACCTGGGAAATTCATTGCAAAAAGATCATCACCTAGGCACACTGTCATCAGGTTATCTAAAGTTAAGACAAAGGAAAGAATCTTAAGAGTTGTGAGACAGATGCACCAGATAACCTATCAAGGAAAACTTATCAGATTAACAGCAGATTTCCCAGCAGAAACCCTACAAGCTAGAAGGGATTGGGTCCTATCTTCAGTCTCCTCAAACAAAACAATTACCAGCCAAGAACTTGGTATCCAGCAAAACTAAACATCATATATAAAGGAAAGATACAGTCTTTTTCAGACAAACAAATGCTGACAGAATTTGTCACTACCAAGCCACCACCATAAGGACTACTAAAAGGAGCCCTAAATCTTGAAACAAATCCTGGAAACACATCAAAACAGAACCTCTTTAAAGCATAAATCACAAAGAACCTATAAAACAAAAATGTAAGTTAAAAAGCAAAAACAAAAACCAAAAATCCAAAGTACACAGGCAACAAATAGCATGATGAATGCAACAGTACCTCACATCTCAATACTAACACTGAATGTAAATAGCTTAAATGCTCCACTTAACAGATACAGAACTGCAAAATGGATAACAACTCACCAACCAACTATCTGCTGCCTTCAGGAGACTCACCTAACACATAAAGACTCTCATAAAGTACAGGGGTAGAAAGAGGCATTTCATGCAAATGGACACCAAAAGCAAGGAAGGGTAGCTATTCTTATATCAGACAAAACAAACTTTAAAGCAACAGCAGTTAAAAGAGACAAAGGAGTACATTAGATAATGGTAAAAGCCCTTATCCAACAGGAAAATATCACAATCCTAAACATATATCCACCTAACACTTGAGCTCCCAAATTTATAAAACAATTATTACTAGACGTAAGAAATGAGATAGACGGCAACACAATAATAGTGGGGGACTTCAATACTCCACTGACAGCACTAGACAGGTCATCAAGACAGAAAGTCAACAAAGAAATAATGGATTTAAACTATACCTTGGAACAAATGGACTTAACAAATACATACAACATCTCATCCAACAACCACCGAATACACATTCTATTCAACAGTGTATGGAACTTTCTCCAAGACAGGCCATATGATAGTCCATAAAACGAGCCTCAATAAATTTAAGAAAACTGAAATTATATCAAGAACTCTTTGAGACCACAGTTAAATAAAACTGGAAATCAACTCCAAAAGGAACCTTCAAAACCATGCAAATACATGGAAATTAAATAACCTGCTCCTGAGTAAGTATTGGGTCAAAAACGAAATCAAGATGGAAATCAAATAATTCTTCAAACTGAACAATAATGACACAACCTATCAGAACCTCTGGAATACAGCAAAGGCAGTGCTAAGAGGAAAGTTCATAGCCCTACATCAAAAGCTCAAAAGTTCAAAAGCTCAAAAAGTTCAAGTGCCTACATCAAAAAGACTGAAAGAGCACAAACTGATATTATAAGGATACACCTCAAGGAACTAGAAAAACAAGAACAAACCAAACCCAAACCTAGCAGAAGAAAGGAAATAACTAAGATCAGAGAAAAACTAAATGAAATTGAAACAAACAAACAAAAAATACCAGAGGTAAATAAAACAAAAAGCTGGTTTTTTGAAAAGATAAATAAAATTGATAGACCATTAGCAAGATTAATCAAGAGGAGAGAAAATCCAAATAACTTCATTAAGAAATGAAACAGAAGACACTACAACTGACACCACTGAAATACAAATGATCTTTCAAAGCTACTATGAACATCTTTACACACATAAACTAGAAAACCTGGAAGAGATGAATAAATTCCTGGAAAAATACAACTCTCCTAGCTTAAATCAGGAAGAATTAGATCCCCTGAACAGACCAATAACAAGCAGCGAGACTGAAATGGTAATTTAAAAATTACCAACAAAAAAAAAGTCCAGGCCCGGTGTGGTGGCTCACACCTGTAATCCCAGCACTTTGGGGGGCTGAGGCGGGCGGATCATGAGTTCAGGAGATTGAGACCATCCTGGCCAACATGGTGAAGCCTTGTCTCTACTAAAATACAAAAAATTAGCCAGGCATGGTGGCACATGCCTGTAGTCCCAGCTACTCGGGAGGCTAAGGCAGGGGAATTGCTTGAACCCCCGGGAGGCAGAGGTTGCAGTGAGCCAAGATCGTGCCACTGCACTCCAGCCTGGCGACAGAGCGAGACTCCATCTCAAAAAAAAAAAAAAAGAGTCCAGGACCAGACGGATTCACAGAAGAATTCTACCAGACATTCAAAGAAGAATTGGTACCAATCCTTTTGAAACTATTCCACAAGACACAGAAAGAAGGAACCCTCCCTAATTCATTCTATGAAGCCAGCATTGCCCTAATACCAAAACCAGGAAAGGATATAACAAAAAAAGAAAACTACAGACTGATATACTTGATGAACAGAGATGCTAAAATCCTTAACAAAATACTAGCTAACTGAATCCAACAATATATCAAAATGATAATCCACCATGATCAAGTGGGTTTCATACCAGGGATGCAGGGATGGTTTAACACACACAAGTCAATAAATGTGATACATCACATAAACAGAATTAAAAACAAAAATCACATGATCATCACAATAGATGCAGAAAAAGCATTTGACAAAATTCAGCATCCCTTTATGATTAAAACTCTCAGCAAAATTGGTATACAAGGGACATATCTCAATGTAACAAAAGCCATCTATGACAAACCCACAGCCAACATAATATTGAATGGGGAAAAGTTGAAAGCATTCCCTCTGAGAACTGAAAGAAGACAATGATGCCCACTCTCACCACGCCTCTTCAACATAGAAGTCGTAGCCAGAGCAATCAGACAAGGATGCCCAAGAAATAAAGGGCATCTAAATCGATAAAGAGGAAGTCAAACTGTCACTGTTTGCTGAAGATATGATCATTTACCTTGAAAACCCTAAAGACTCCTCCAGAAATCTCTTAGAATGATAAAAGAATTCAGCAAAGTTTCCGAATACAAGATTAATGTTCACAAAATCAGTAGCTCTTCTATACACCAATAGCAACTAAGCGGAGAATCAAATCAAGAACTCAAGCCCTTTTACAATAGCTGCAAAAAAAATAAAATACTTAGGAATATATCTAACCAAGGAGGTGAAAGACCTCTACAAGGAAAACTACAAAACACTGCTAAAAGAAACATACATGACACAAACAAATGGAAACACATCCCGTGCTCATGGATGGGTAGAATCAATACTGTGAAAATGACCATACTGCCAAAAGCAATCTACAAATTCAATGCAATCCCCATTAAAACCATCAAAATAACCACCATCATTCTTCACAGAATTAGAAAAAACAATTCTAAAATTCATATGGAACCAAAAAAGAGCCCATAGCCAAAGCAAGACTAAGCAAAAAGAACAAATCTGGAGGCATCACATTACCTGATTTCAAATTATACTGTAAGGCCACAGTCACCAAAACAGCATGGTACTGGTATAAAAACAGGCACATAGGCCAATGTAACAGAATAGAGAACCCAGAAATATACCCAAATACTTACAGCCAACTGATCTTTGACAAAGCAAGCAAAACTATAAAGTTGAGAAGGGACACCCTTTTCAACTAACGTTGCTGGGATAATTGGCTAGCCACATGTAGGAGAATGAAACTGGATCCTCATCTTTCACCTTATACAAAAATCAACTCAAGAAGGATTAAGGACTTAAATCTAAGACCTGAAACTATAAAAATCCTAGAAGATAACATTGGAAAAACCCTTCTACACGATGGCTTAGGCAAGGATTTAATGATCAAGAACCCAAAAGCAAATGCAATAAAAACAGAGATTAAATAGTTGGGACTTTATTAAACTAAAGAGCTTTTGCACGGCAAAAGGAACAGTCAGCAGAGTAAAGAGACAACCCCGCAGAGTGGGAGAAAATCTTCATAATCTATACATCTGACAGAGGACTAATATCCAGAATCTACAACAAACTCTAACAAATCAGTAAGAAAAAAACAATTCCATCAAAAAGTGCGCTAAGGAATTGAATAGACAATTCTCAAAAGAAGATATACAAATGGGCAACAACATATAAAAAAATGCTCAACATTACTAATGATCAGGGAAATGCAAATCAAAACCACAATGTGATACCACCTTACTCCTGCAAGAATGACCACAATCAAAAAAATCAAAAAACAGTACATGTTGGCATGGATGCGGTGAACAGGGAATACTTCTACACTGCTGGTGGGAATGTAAACTAGTACAACCACTATAGAAAAATAGTGTGGAGATTCCTTAAAGAACTAAAAGTAGAACTACCATTTGATCCAGCAATCCCACTACGCAGTATCTACTTGAGGAAAAGAAGTTATTATATGAAAAAGATACTTCACACACGTTTATAGCAGTACAATCTGCAATTGCAAAATCATGGAACCAACCCAAATGCCCGTCAATCAACAAGTGGATAAGGAAACTGTGGTGTATTTATATGATGGAATACTACTCAGCCATAAAAAAGGAATGAATTAATGGCATTCATAGCGACCTGGATAAGATTGGAGACTTAGAATTCTAAGCGAAGTAACTCAGGACTTGAAAACGAAACATTGTATGTTCTCACTTAAATTAGGAGCTAATTTATGAGGACTCAAAGGCATAAGAATGATACAATGGACTTTGGGGACTTGGGGGAAGAGTGGGAAGGGTGCAAGGGTTAAAGGCTTCAAATATGGTGGAGTGTATACTGCTCTGGTGATGGGTGCACCAACATCTCACAAATCACCACTAAAGAACTTACTCATGTAACCAAATACCACCTGTACCTCAATAACTTATGGAAAAAAAAAAGTTTTTTTTGAGACAGAGTCTCACTGTGTTGCCCAGGCTGGAATGCAGTGGCGCTATCTCGGCTCACTGCAAGCTCTGCCTCCCAGGTTCATAACATTCTCCTGCCTCAGCCTCCAGAGTAGCTGGGACTACAGGCAATCGCCACCATGCCTGGCTAATTTTTTGTATTTTTAGTAGAGACAGGGTTTCATCATGTTAGCCAGGATGGTCTCAATCTCCTGACATCATCATCTGCCTGCCTCGGCCTCCCAAAGTGCTGGGATTACAGGCGTGAGCCACTGTGCCCGGCCAACTTATGGAAAAATTTTTTAAAAAATAAGTATTTGCAGCATCCTAAATGTGAATCTTTTCCTTCCTATCTATAAGTGGCACCCAAA
The DNA here is from genome assembly GCF_009828535.3 of Hylobates moloch. Taxonomy (NCBI): domain Eukaryota; kingdom Metazoa; phylum Chordata; class Mammalia; order Primates; family Hylobatidae; genus Hylobates; species Hylobates moloch. The sequence continues at coordinate 211,448,904 of NW_026652276.1, forward strand.
GTAACTTCTTTCCATTCCAGTCAACAAACTATGATTAGAACCATAGTTATTAGCCAACGTTCTAACAGTACTAAAAAACTCTTGCATTTTAACAGCAGTTTATAAATTACATATAATTCCTATACTTTAATATTAACCCATCATAAATTCTATTATATTAAAAATACCATTCAGCTGGGTGTGGTGGCTCACGCTTGTAATCCTAGCATTTTAGGAGGCCGAGGCAGGCAGATCGCCTGAGGTTAGGAGTTTGAGAACAGCCTGGCCAGCATGATGAAACCCCGTCTCTACTGAAAACACAAAAATTAGCCAGGTATGGTGGCGCATGCCTGTAATCCCAGCTACCCGGGAGGCTAAGGAAGGAGAATCACTGGAACACGGGAGGCGGAGGCTGCAGTGAGCCGAGACAGCACCACTGCACTCCAGCCTGGGCAACAGAGTGAGATTCCATCTCAAAAAAAAAAAAAAAAAAAAAAAAAAAAAAAAAACAGAAAAGAAAAATACTATTCAAGAAACTAACAGAAGGCTCTATTCTCTATAGTCCTAAAATGCTTTCCAATATCCAGTTGGATATTGTTACTACAAAAATCATTCTGTTAATGTTAAATGCAAATGAAAATATAATACTTGCTTTTGAATAAAAATTTTAATTGCACAATATTCACCTTTACATTTTTAAATTTAAATTCCTCTTTTGAAACTTAAAACACACACATTGAGACAGTCCTCTTTGACAATCCTCCCCAATGCAGTCCTCTTCTCCCAGCTCCCTAAAGATAATCACTATAATGAGAATTTGTTATTTATCTTTCCCGATCTTTAAAAAAATATTTACCCCCCACCGCACACATATACACACAAGGAGAAACTATATTCAGTGTGTAGTTTTTTCTTTTACAGAAATGGCATTGGCTGTATATTTACTTCACATAGTTTTTTTTTCATGAAACAATAATTAATTCCTGATTAAACATTTTATAACATCCCATAATACAACTAAACATTTTGTCCAATCGTTAATTCAAAGGATGTTAAAGACATCTCTCAATATTTTGATACTACAAGTAATACTCGAATTGAAATCTTTGTATATGTTTCCTTGTAAAAGTGTACAAGTGTTTCTCTGCAGCAGATATGCAGGGGAGAAACTGCTGGATTCCAAACACTGCACAGGTTTACTTTTTTTTTTTTTAAGAGTCAGGTCTCACTGTGTCACCCAGGCTAGAGTGCAGTAGCAATTTACAGGTGTGATCACAGCTCATGCAACCTCGAAGGCCTTCAGTGGTCCTCCCACCTTAGCCTCCCAAGTAGCTGGTACTATAGGTGCTCACCACCACACCTGCCTAACTTAAAAAAAAAATTTAGAGACAGGGTCTTGCTATGTTGGCCAGGCTAGTCTTGAACTTCTGGCCTCATGCAATCCTTCCACTTCAGCCTCCCCAGTAGCTGGAACTATAGGTGTGTGCCACTGCACCTGGCCATGTTTACTTTTTAATAGACACTACCAAATTACCTTACAAAGTATCTCTACCAATTTATACTCTCAGCAATGTGGTACGAGAGTACCCATGTTCTAGCCAACATTAGATACTACAAAATATTTAAAATTTTTTCAACCTGATAGATGAAAAAATCATGTCATCTTGTTTTAGTCTGCATTTCTCTAATCAATAGTGAGGTGGTGCTTATTTTTGTTTATTGGCAGGTGCATTTCCTCATCTGGAGCTGTATGTTAATCCCAATTTTTTCCATCAGGATATCTTTTCTCCTGATTTGTAGGAGTTCTTTATATATTTGGATACTAGTCCTCCATGAGTAGCAAATATATGTGTAGCAAATATTTTTCTCCCAGTCTATTTTTGTCTAACTTTGTGCTTTTTAATCACAAAAGATGTTAAATTTTTGTTGCAAAAACTATCAATATTTTCTTTTTTCTATCAAAAGATTGTATTTTTCTTATGTTTAGTTTTAACTAGATGAAAATTTGAGGTTCTGTTTATTTAAGGCTTTACCCCATCTATAACCTATTTTTATGAATGTAAGAGTCTGAATTTCTCAAGGTAATACAAAACTAGAAAATAATATGAGCAGATTAAAATTAAACAATATTGTAATAATAAAGAAGAAAAATCATATGATTCTTTCCATAATGGCAGGAAAAGCATGATAAATTTTAAAAAATCTATTCATCATAAAAAATCAATAAACTAGGAATAAAAAGAACTTTTATGATTTGATAAGGGATATCTTTTTTAAAAAATATAGCAAACATGCCAGACTTTTCATCATGCCAAGAGAAGGGCTGATATTAAATACTTCCCTAACCGTGAATGCTGACAGAGATTCCTGCTACTGGCATGCCATGTCATATACCTATAGGATCTAGGTCACAGCCTCTGATTATACCAAGGAAGGGCTACTTCCCCTCAAAATTTATGCTAGGTTGTCAAAATTGGGCTTACACCAAAACTATGCCACATTATGCTGCTCTTGTATCCCACCTGATCACAACAGTGAGTAGCTGCAGCTTCTGTACTTCATGCAGTTTAAAAACTATAAAACCCAAGATTGTAAGCCCCATCTCATAGTATGAAAATGCAATTAGACTTCTATACACTGACATAGAAAGAATGGGCAATGTAAACAATTCCAGGTAGATTACAAACCTAAAATATGAAAGTTGAAGCTATAATGCTTATGGAAAATAGTACAGAGGACATATTTGTGAATTTGGGGTAAGAAAATGTTTCTTAAGCAAGACACCAAACACATTATTTCTAAAGTAAAAGACTGATAAATGTGACTACCTTACACTTACAGAGCTCTGTTCATCAAAAGACACCAAGAAATGGAAGAGACAAGCTAGAGTATAGGAAAAGCTTCTTGCAACACACACAATCAACATCGGACTCACATTTAGAAAACATAAAGAACTCCTAGAAAATCAATGGGAATAAAGCAGAAAACCAAGTTAAAAACTGGGTAAAACTCAAACACGTATTTCAATAGAAAGGATATCCAAATGGATAGTAAACACAGAAAAAAGTTGTCAAACTCAGTAATTAGGAAATTACAAATTAAAATCACAATTATTTGACAAGAACACCAAGACAATTCAATGGAGAACAAATAGTTTTTCATGAAATGGTGCTAAGACAACTGGATAGCCACATACAAAGAGTTAAGTTGAATCCCTATCCCACAGCATACACAAAAATGATCTCAAAATGGATCAAAGACCCAAATGTAAAATGTAAAACTATAATAAACTCTTTGAAGAAAACAGGTGTAAATCTTTGTGACCCTGAATTAGGCAATGGTTTCTTAGGTGTAATACCAAAAGCACAAGCAAACAAAACACAGATAAATTAGACTTTATCAAAATTTAAAACTTCTGTGTTTGAAAGAACACTATATCAAGAAAGTGAAGAGACGACCCAAAGAATTGGAGGAAACATTTATAAATTATGTGTCTGCTAAGGGTTTAGTATCCAACATATACAAAGAACTAACACAATTCAACAATAAAAGACAACCTAATTTTTTAAATGGGCAAAGATTTTAAATAGGCATCTCTCCAAAGAAGATATGGAGATTGGCAATAAACATATGAAAAGATGTTCAACATCACTGGTCACCAGGGAAATGCAAATCAAAACCACAATTAGATTCACACAACCTCTTTACACCTACTAGGGTGGGTATAACAAAAAAGACAGACAATGACAAGTGTTGGTGAGGATGTGGAGAAATTGGACTCTCAATCACTGCTGATAAAATGGAAAATGGTGCAGCCCCCCTGGAAAACAGTTTGGCAGGTCCTCAAAAGCTAGACACAGAGTTATATTATGACCTAGCAGTTCTACTCCTAGGTATGTACCCCAAAGAACTGAAATGTATTGTCACATAAAAAATTACACATGACCATTTATAGCAGCATTATTCATTAATAGCCAAAAAATGAATACGAGCCAAATGTCCATCAACAGATGAATGGATAAATAAAATATGGTATATTTATACAATGTAATATTATTCAGCCATAAAGAGAAGCACTAATACTTCTACAACATAAATGAATCTTAAAAACATTATACTAAGTGAAAGAAGCCAGAAACAAAAGGCCACATATTGTGTGATTCCATTTATATGAGATGTCCAGAATAGGCAAATCTAGAGACAAAAAATGGATTTGTATTTTCCAGGGGGAGAGGGAAAAGGATAATGCAGAGTGACTGTTAATGGGTTGGGTGCTCTCTTTGTGAGGTGATAAAAATGGTCTGGAATTAGTGGTGGTGGTTACATAGTTTTATGAATATACTAAAAATTAACTATATACTTTTAAAAGGTGAGTTTTATGGTTTATGAGTTATATCTCAAAAGTTATAAGCTGGGAAATTATCAAGGAAATATAAAATAGAATTTAAGTGAACAAAAGCTATAAGCAAAAACAAGGGTGAAATCTTAGAAGGAAATACTAAATGAACAAAACAAGATGCAACTCTCTTGAGTACCCCCACACTCCCCTGAGTGTACACTTTTTGCTTTGAAGTAAAATCTCTGTACTTTCACTATTTTCTGACTCATCCTTGAATTCCTTCTCATGATGGTGTCAAGAGTCTGGACACCGGCTGGGGCTGAGGTCCCATCGGCATTTGGGGACCCCCCTCCAGCCTACCAGTATCATCTTTATGGCCATTCAGCCCAGAGCATCATCAGCCACATTAGAACCACCAGCAGTTGGTAAGTCCCACTGGGGCCTTAACTGGAGTCTTCTCGTTCTCTGGAGTTACTGCTACTTTCTTCCTTGTTCCTACAGCCTGACTCCCCTCAGCCATAGCGCCTCTGCTCCCTCCAGCTGGAAAACACAGTTTGCCCTGACAGTGACAAATGGAGGTGGGAAGGCTTTGACCTATACCTGAGCTCTGAGGTGCCATGGTCCTCCTGGACAAGAGGCTAATGAGGGTGAGTAGGGTAAAATCCCATGTCCCAGTGGCTGGACCGCTGCCAAGGAGCATTATGACTTTTTCCTGGGAAGTCTTCTGTTCTCCCAAGGGACCAGCTGTGCTAAGACACTGACCTTAGTTGGGAACTGTTTTCCCTTTCCCATCTCTCTTTAAACCCTGCTTTTGCGGTTTTCTCTTCTCATGCTTCTTCCTCATACTTCACACAAAAGTTTAGTGAACTCTGGACACAGCAAAATAGGTCCACTGGAATGCCAAATCTAGGCCTATTGTTTTAAGGGGGCCCTTCAAGGTGGCTATTAATTGGCCATGCTGAATTATCTCTACTCGGAAGTTTTACTTTGTAATAAATATTCGGATGGATTTTGGCAGCTTGCTGCTTTCAAACTAGGTCCACACTCATCCTACTCAACCTTGAAACCAAAGCCCCAGGGGCCATGGAAGCCTGGGCAACACTAGGGCTCCAGGGACACCTGAACACCAAGGCAGCCAGCCAAGGGAACACATGGACGACTGTCTCCCTGGCCTGACCATGGAGCTGGTGTCAAGAGCCTGGACACTGGCTGGAGTTGAGGTCCCAATGGCATCTGGGGACTCCACTGCAGCCCACCAGTATCATCTTTATGGCCACCTAGCTCAGAGCATCGGCAGCCACATTAGAACCACCAGCTCATTCACCTGGCATTTTGTAAATGCTGGAACTAGTCCCTCCAAAGAGGGAACTATACTGTTCTTTTCTCTTTCAGGTTGTGCCGAGGACAAGTCAAGGCTATGGGTAACTCTTTTAGAAAATGGGGTGCAATGGCCAGAGTCTAGGACCCTAAAATGCAATACCATCTTGGAATTAAATCTTTTTTGTAAACATCAGAAGAAGTGTACTGAAATAGCATATGTATTAATACAAACCTTCATGGCTCTTTATCAGAACCTTGACCCTTGCGGGAATTGCTGCCTTTGTTATGCTCACAGCCCTTCAGGGGAACCAAATGGGACACCAGACACCCTGCACGATCCCCCTTTTGGGAAACATACCCCCAGACTCCTGCTAGTCCATCTCCTTACCAACCTTCACACCCTTCTCTACAGAAGGAGCAGAGCCCTGTTGGGGTTGTCCACAGTGCATTTCCTATCTTCTTGACCATTCTAAGTTATGCCCACTTAGGGAGGTGGCCAGTGGGGGTGCTGGGACTATCTGGGTGTGTATATCTTTTTCGATGTCTGATCTAGCCTACTGCAGACAGAGGTTGGGCCAATTTCCAGAGGACCTAACTAAAGTTATGGACTGGTTTTGGGCTCTCTCACTCTCATCTGAGTTAACTTGGGGACATATTCATATTATCTTGTCCATGTGTTGTACCCCTGAGGAAAAGCAGTGTATTTGGGCACAGACCCAGGCTTATGCTGACAACTTGTCGGCTTGGGACCCCGAACAATATACTGTAAAGGCCATGTCTGTGCCTAACAGTGGCCCTAATTAGAATTATCAACAGGGCCAGGCTTATCTAAGAAAAAAAAAAAAAAATCACATGATGACTTGTTTAGTGAAAAGAATGAAAAAAATGTACCACTAAGCCTGTGGGCTATGATAAAACAAGGGAAATAACTCAAAGAAAAGATGAAAACCCTGCTGTGTTCCAGAGGAGGCTTGTGAAGGCCCTAAAAAATATATACTAACATTGACCCCAATATTGATGCTGGCCAAATTTTTCTAAGGACATACTTTATTAGTCTATCAGCATCTGACATCAGGAGGAACATGAGGAGGAAAGTGCAGAAATTGGCTTTGGGATCCCAAATGCCTATTAATCACATGTTTCATGTAGCTTTTAGGGTATTCAATAATAGGGACAGGGCTGAAGAGGCTGAAAGAACCCAGCATGGCAAACGATGGGACAGACGGCAGGCCCAAATGACACCCAGGGGGATTCTTCGCCCAAGGACCAAACAGCCCTAACAGCAAACCTGTAGGAAGTGGTTGCTGCTTCTAGTGTAGGAAGCTGGGACATTAGAGCAAGGGCTAGTTCATGGTATAAGATCTCAAGGATGCTTTTTTTTTTGTATCCCTCTGCGCACTGACTCTCAATATTTGTTTGCTTTTGAGTGGACTAATTCTGAAACTACTATTACCCAGCAGTACACCTGCACAGTACTGCCTCAGGGCTTTAGGGATAGCCCTTACTTGTTCAGCAATGCCTTGGCATGAGAATTAAGAGAGCTAGAGCTAGAAAGGGGAGCCATACTCCAATATGTGGATGACATCCTTGTATATAGTTCCACTAAAGAGAACTCAGATAAGGATACCATTCAAGTCCTAAACTTCCTGGGAGAAAGATTATCAGGTCTCTCCATCTAAGGCCCAGATTTCTAAAATGGAAATAAAATATCTGGGGTACATCCTAAGCCCAGGAAACCGGATCTCGTCTGTCAAACAAAAGGAGGCTAAGGAGGCTATCTTAAAGATGAGATCTTCGCAAATGAAGAAGCAATTCATAACTTTCCCAGGTATGGCACGATTTGGATTCCAGGATTTCAGCTCATTACTAAGCCACTGCATGAGGCCCTAACTGGGCCAAAGCATCAACTGCTTGGAGGGGCTTGCACTGCAATAAACCCCATCTTCTGTTCTTATACTAACAATTCAGTATTAGCTGAACTACAAGTTCAAAAGATTTACCAACAGGCTATCCAGCTAAATAATTTCAATAACTCTACCATTCAAACCAGCTGGGACACCATCACAAGCTACCTACCTAGTGTGACATGGTTCCTACCTTTCCTAGGACTTCTAGTAGCTATCCTCTTATTACTGGTTTTTAGTCCTTGCTTATTTAACCTCTGTAAAGTGATGTCTTCTAGGTTGCAAAAGTTCCATGTCAAAATGATGGTCATGCAAGGATTCCAAGCAATCCCTGCCTCAGATGCAGACTCTTCTGATGACCCATCCTTGGGACTCTTAGAGCAGGCAGCCAGAGGTTTCCATGCTGGTGCCAGGCAGGGCCAATGCCCCTAAATCAGCAGGAAGCAGATATAGAAAACTGTCCTCCTCCCTCATCAACCCTTAAGAATAAGGGATGGAAGTCTCTGAGGGGGATAAAATGAGACAGGAATAATACTGGGTGGTCACCTGAGTATAGAAAACTCCAGGCAGCAGTTTCACATGACTAGAGGCTATGGGCTGGGAAGTCCCTGAAAAACAGCATGTGAACAGAGCTGGCTAAGACCAACCAGACCCAATGTGGCACTGGATTTGACCTAGATTTCACCTAGGACCTCATTATATGCTCATTAACATACTAAGTCACACACCCATTGGCGCCATGACAGTTACAAGAACACCCGCATTGGGTATGAGTGGGTGGCACTACAGTTCAGAGACATTGCCACCTTTTCCTAGAGATTTTCATAAATATTCTACCCTTAGTTAAAGCGACCCATAAAGGTAGCAGCCCCAAACCCCCCTTGTATGGAACTCTCTCTTGAGTATGCCCACACTCCCCTTGAGTTTGTACATTTCTCTTTGCAGTAAATCTCTATATTTTCACTAGAAGAAAAAAAAAAGAAGACACAAAATATAACATGATTCTATTGACAGAGCGTTCAAAACAAGGCAAAACTAAACTTTACTGTTTAGGGATGCATACCCAGGAAAAATTTGATATGAAATTAGGATAGTAATTTGCTCTGGGGGTAAATAATCATGATCAAGGAAGATATATAAAGCATTTCTGGGGTACAAAGAAATGTGCTACTTCCTAATGCATGTGGTCATTATAAGGGCGTTTCATAGCAACTGTATATATTGGACACACAACTATTATGTTTTATGCAGTTTTCTATAAGTACAGTTTTCAATTTAAAATTTTAGAAAGAATTAATACTGTATATTCTCTCTTAGATGCAGGGTTATAATCAGTAACATGCAAATCAGTTACAGCCTTACATTTTTATACTTGATTTCTCAGTTTCTGAGATAGTTGTGTTAAAGTTTCCATGAAGAGATCAAGAGGACTTAGTTTCCTGTATTAAGATTTTGATGTGCATATTTTGAACCTATATATTGTTAATATTAAGTGTATACAAGTTCGTTCCTGTTATATTTTTTTAGACCATTACTTTTGTCAAAATACAAAATTCCATTTTGTCATTTTTATTTATTTATTTATTTTTTGAGACAGAGACTCTTGTCGCCCAGGCTGGAGTGTTGTGGCACAATCTAGGCTCACTACAACCTCCGCCTCCGGGGTTCAAGAGATTCTTGTGCCTTAGCCTCCCTAGTAGCTGGGACTACAGGAACATGCCACCGCGCCTGGCTAATTTTTTTGTATTTTTAGTAGAGACAGGGTTTTTCCATGTTGCCCAGGCTGGTCTCGAACTCCTGGGCTCAGGCAATCCACTCACCTTGGCCTCCCAAAGTGCTAGGATTACAGGCGTGAGCCACTATGCCTGGCCCATTTTGTTATTTTTAGTGCTATACACACTGATTCCTATTTTGGCTTATATTAATATTGTTACATGGCATTTTTTATGTGTGTGAGTGTATAGTTAGTATATATTTTTTATATATTTATTTTCAATGTTTCCTGTCATTTTGTTTATAAGTGTCTTTTGTAAAGGCATAAAGATCTCTTGTTTCATTTTGTTTACCCAATCTGAGCCTCTTTTAATATGTAAATTCAATTACATTCATTATGATACATATTTTGTGTTCTAGCCAGCCTCCAAGATGGCCCCCCAAAATATCCACTTCTACAATTCCACATCCTTGTGTAGACATTATATACACCAGAGTTTGTCTGTGTGACCAAAGGAATACATGAGAGGTAATGGCCTGTCACTTTGGAGATTCGGTTATAAAACACTGCAACTTCCATATCAGGCTCACTCTTTCTCTCAATTCCCTTGCTTTGGGAGAAGCCAGCTGCCATGCTGTGAGAACATTCAGGCAGGAAAAAAGCTCATCATCACTGGTCATTAGAGAAATGCAAATCAAAACCATAATGAGATACCATCTCACGCCACTCAGAATGGCAATCATTAAAAAGTCAGGAAACAACAGATGCTGGAGAGGATGTGGAGAAATAGGAACGCTTTTACACTGTTGGTGGGAGTGTAAATTAGTTCAACCACTGTGGAAGACAGTGTGGCAATTCCTCAAGGGTTTAAACCAGAAATACCATTTGACCCAGCATTCCCATTACTGGGTATATACCCAAAGGATTATAAATCATTCTACTATAAAGACACATGCAATGTGTGTTTATTGTGGCACTATTCACAATAGCAAAGACTTGGAACCAACCCAAATGCCCAACAATGATAGACTAGGTAAAGATAATGTGGTACATATACACCATGTAATACTATGCAGCCATAAAAAAGGATGAGTTCATGTCCTTTGCAGGGACACGGATGAAACTGGAAATCATCATTTTCAACAAACTAACACAAGAACAGAAAACCAAACACCGCACATGTTCTCACTCATAAGTGGGAGTTGAACAATGAGAACCCATGGACACAAGGAGAGGAACATCACACACTGGGGCCTGTCGGGGGTGGGAAGCTAGGGAAGGGATAGCATTAGGAGAAATATCTAATGTAGATGACAGGTTGATAGGTGCAGCAAACCACCATGGCACATGTATACCTATGCAACAAAACTGCACGTTCTACACATTCTGCACATGTACCCCAGAACTTAAAGTATAATAAAAAAAGGAAGGAAGGAAGGAAGGAAGGAAGGAAGGAAGGAAGGAAGGAAGGAAGGCAGGCAGGCAGGCAGGCAGGCAGGCAGGCAGGCAGGCAGGCTCTCAAAGTGAGAAACTAAAGCATCTGGCCAACAGCCAGGGAGAAACTGAGGCTTGTCAACAACTATATAAGTAAAATTCTAAGTGGATCTTCCAGGCCCAGATGACTGCAGGCTTGGCCAATGACTTGATTATAAACTCATAGGAGGGTGGGACCTTGAATCAAACTGGACAGATTCTCTCAGATCCCTGACTACAGCAACTGGGGAATAATAAGTATTACTTATAAGCTGTGAATTTTTGGTCCAATATACCACATAGCAAGAGATAACACATACAGTTACATTACTTCTACCTGATTTCTTTCCTGTTGTCTATTTGAAGGCTTTACCTCAATCAATTTTTTCCTTATCAATTTTCAATCAACTTTTCCTCATTCCATTTTTCTTCGACATTTTGAAAGCTTTACATTCAATTTACATTCTTTATATAATTAAATATTATATTAGCTATATCTATAATATTAACAATAAAGTTTTATATTATTACCATATTTTCCTCCCATACAAGATGACAACACACATACACAGCATACTTTTACTTCCATCTAATACCACCTTCCTTTTTTTGCTTTTTTTGAGACAAAGTCTCGCTCTGTTGCCCAGGTTGGAGTATAGTGGCACAGTCTAAGCTCACTGCAACCTCTGCCTCCTGGGTTCAAGCAATTCTCCTGTTCAGCCTCCTGAATAGCTGGGATTACAGGCACACACCATCACACCCAGCTAATTTTTGTATTTTTAGTAGAGACGGGGGTTTCATCATATTGGCCAGGCTGGTCTCGAACTCCTGACCTCAAGTGATCCTCCTGCCTCGGCCTCCCAAAGTGCTGGGATTACAGGCATGAGCCACTGCACCCGGCCAACCACTTTCCTTTTTTTTTTTTTTAAAGCCTATGGCATCCAGTATTACCAGATAGTCTCACATCCAAGTACTAACCAGGCCCAACCTTGCTTAGCTTCCAAGATCAGATGAGACCTGGCTTGTTTAAGGTGGTATGGCCATAAACTAATACCACCTTCTACACCATTATTTATCATGTTGTCATCCTCTGGAATTTTAGAGCTTGTTACTAATTTAAAAAAATTATTTTTAAACATCAATTCAGAATTATCAACTTTTCTACCCCAAATAAGAACCATCCAGCTAAGACACTCTCAAACCCAAACTGCAAAAATTATATGGAAAAATAAATATTTACTATCCCTTTAATCTGGTGTTACACATGACAGTATGAAAATCATACGTGAATTACTACAAAATTAATGTGCTCCTACCTCAGAGATAATCACTATACTAACTTTCAATACCATGGGTTAGTTGTGCCTATGTTAAGTCTAAAATAAACATAAATGGAACTATATAAAATGTATTCATTTGTGTATGACTTCTTGGTGAGATGTATTTATGTGATTGTATTTAACAGTAATTGTTCATTTCCATTATTGTATACTGTTTGACTATATGAATATACCACAATTTATTTTTTGATTCTAGCACTGATAGACATTTGGACTGCTTCCATTTTGTGGCAATTTGGGCATGGTGGCTCACGCCTGTAATCCCAGCACTTTGGGAGGCCGACGCAGGTGGATCACCTGAGGTCAGGAGTTCAAGACCAGCCTGACGAACATGGTCACACTCCGTCTCTACTAAAAATACAAAAAATTGGCAGGGCATGGTGGCGCGTGCCTGCAATCCCAGCTACTGGGGAGGCTGAGGCAGGAGAATCACTTGAACCCGGGAGGCAGAGGTTGCAGTGAGCCAAGATGGCACCATTACACTCTGGCCTGGGCACAGGAGCAAAACTCAATCTCAAAAAAAAAAAAAAAAAAAAGGCATTCTGTGGCAATTATGAATAACAGTACTATAGGCATCTTGTACAGCTGATCCTCAAACAACATGGGGTTAACAGTGCCAACCCCCATGTAGCTGCAAATTCACATGTAACTTTTGACTCCCCCAAAACATCACTAATAACCTACTATTAATCATCTTGTTGATAACAAAAATAGTTCATTAACACGTTTTATGTTATATGTAATATGTATTCTTACAATAAAGCAAGCTAGAGAAAAGAAAATATTAAGAAAATCGTAAGGAAGAGAAGATATAACTATTCATTAAGTGAAAGTGGATCATCATAAAGGTCTTTATCCTCATCATCTTACATTGAGTAGGCTGGGGTGGAAGAGGAGGTCTTGATGTCTCAAGGGTGGCAGAGGCGGAAGAAAATCCACGTGTAAGTGGACCCATGCAGTTCAAACCCATGTTGTTCAAGGATCAACTGTATGTCTTTTAACACACAAATGTATGTATTTCTGTTTGGTTATTTATAAGAAGCCAATTGGGACTGTAATTAGGGGTTTGTGGAATCCATAGGTCAATTTAAGAAGATGTATCTTTACAATATTGAATATTCCATAAATGTTATATACCTCATTTACTTAGGTCATACTTTAATATTGTATAATTTTCTGTGTAGAGATAGACACAAATTTTAGCAGATACATTCCGAAGGATTTGATTTCAATATAATTATAAATCGTACCATCTTTTCAAAATGTTATCTTTTTGATGGGTTGCTGGAATAAGAAATAATACGACTTTGGATATTGACCAGCAACGCTGGTAACTTTACATATGAGCTCTAATAGATAATGTACAGGTTATTTTGCATTTCCTATATATACAGCCATATTGTCTCCAAATATACTGTTACGTCCTCCTTTCAAATTTTTAGACATTTTATTTTCTTCACTTATTGCACAAAGTAAGCCTTCTGGCAAAATACTATTTAAAAAATAAAAATAGCAGGCATTTTTGTCTCTCTCATTCACAATCTCAAGGGGAAAGCTTTTAATAGTCCACCAATAAGTATAAAGTTTAGTAGAGTTTTTTTGTACTGTTGTTGGAATAATCATGTTCCCTTCCAGTCCTGGTTTGCAGAGATTTCAATCATGAGTTGCCATTAAATTTTATCAACTGCTTTTTTCTGCACCCATTAAGGCATTAAGACTCTTCTGTATTTTTTTTTTTTTTTTTTTTGAGATGGAGTCTCGCTCTGTCACCCAGGCTGGAGTGCAGTGGCGCAATCGCGGCTCACTGCAAGCTCGGCCTCCCGGGTTCACGCCATTCTCCTGCCTCAGCCTCGCCGAGTAGCTGGGACTACAGGCGCCCGCCACCACGCCCGGCTAATTTTTTGTATTTTTAGTAGAGACGGGGTTTCACCGTGGTCTCGATCTCCTGACCTCGTGATCCGCCCGCCTCGGCCTCCCAAAGTGCTGGGATTACAAGCGTGAGCCACCGCGCCCGGCTGACTCTTCTGTATTTTTAAAATGAGGTATATTATGCTATGTTTTACTGTTAGATCAACCTTATACTACTAGAATAAACCCATACTGGGAAATATTTGGTCATTATTTCTTCGTATATATTTTTTGCTCCATTCTATCATCTTTGCTTCCGGATTCCAATTACATATGTGTTAGGCCACTTGATCTTATCCCACAGTTCTTCGAGGCTCTTTATTTTCTTTAATCTGTTTTCTCTCTGTTCTTCAAATTAGCTACTTTCTCTTGTTCTATCTTCAAATTCACTAACTCTCTTTGACTCTCTCATCAGCCATCTCTAATCTGCTGTTAAGTCCATTTAGCAAACTATCTGATTCAGTTATTGTGATTGCTGGGGCAGAATGGCTCCCCAAAGATGTCTATGTCTTCATTCCTAGAATGATGAATATGTTACGTTACAACATGGCAAAGGAACTGTGCTGATATAATTAAGATTGTCACCTAAATTACCCAGGTAGGTGCAATCTAATCACACGAGCACTTTAAAGCAGATGTGCTGAAAGAGGAGGCAGAAGAAATGTGGCAGAAAGGCAAATCAGAGAGATTCAAAGTGCAGCTCAACACACCATTGCTGGCTCTGACATGTATGAATCAACATGCAAGGGACTCAAGAGAGGCCTTTAGTTGCTCATTGAAAGCTTGAGAAGGAATACAGGCAACCTCTAGAGGCACAGACTAACCTCCAGCTGAAAGCCAGCAAAGAAACAGAGACCTACAAGCTACAGTCTCAAGGAAATGAATTTGGCCAATGACTTAAATGAGATTGGAAGTGGATTCTTCCTCAATGCCTCCAGTAAGCAACAGCACTCCACCAACATCTTCACTTTAGCCCCATGAGGCCTGTGTCAGACTTCTAATCTATAGATCTATGAGATAATAAATGGATCTTGTAAGCCATTACATTTAATGGTAATTTGTTATGGCAGCAATAAAAAAAACTAACAGATTTTGGTACCTGTAAGTGAAGTGTTACTGCAACAAAAACCCAAATTGTAGAACTGACTGGAATTAGGCACTGGGTGGAAGCTTGGAAGAATTTTGAGGAGCATGATGGAGGAAGCCTAGTTTTGAAGAGACTTATAAGAAATCTGATCTTAAGTGATCCACCCACCTCAGCCTCCCAAAGTGCTGGGATGCCTATAGTCCCAGCTACTCAGGAGGCTGAGGCATATGAATGGCTTGAACCCAGGAAGCGGAGGTTGCAGTGAGCTGAGACTGTGCCACTGTACTCCAGCCTGGGCAGCAGAGCAAGACTTTAAAAAAAAAAAAGAAAGAGAGAGAGAGAAAGAAAGAGAAAGAGAAAGAAAAAGAAAGAGAGAGAGAGAAAGAAAAGAAAGAAACAAGGAAGGAAGGAAGGAAGGAAGGAAGGAAGGAAGGAAGGAAGGAAGGAAGGAAGGAAAGGGAAAGAAAGATCAATTGATCTGCTTTTTAAGGACACTGCTGGTCAAGGCTTATGAACTGCCTACAGAAATCTGGACTTAAAAGATGCTGTAGTGAGGGCTCAGAAGGAAGTGAAAAACATGTTAATGTAAACTTGAGTAAGGTAGATCCTTGTTATTATGTATTGGCAGAGAGCTTAGTGAATTTGTGCCCTGTTGTTACTTGTGAAGCAGAACTTGTAAACGATGACATTGGATATTTACTTGAAGAAAATTCCAAAAATGAAGATGTGACCCAGTTTTATCTTGCTGTTTACGGTAAAATGTGAAATGACAAATTTCACCTATGAAGAGCAACTTTGTCCTGTGCCCGAGTTCCAGCCTCCCTGCAATCTTCCCTTCCTGACAGCCTATCTTATGAATTTTAGATTTGCTTAGCTGGCCCCCGAATTACATAATCAATGAACAAATCTCTACATATTTATATCCTCCAGGTTCTACTTCTCTGGTTGAATCCTGACAGAGTATTTTTAAGCTCTAGAATTTCTACTTAGCTCTTTTTGTAGTTTCCATTTCCTCTGTTCATTCATGATAACTATTTTCCATTAAAGTCATGGACAAGGCTGGGTGCGGTGGTGCACACCTATAATACCAGCACTTTGGGAGGCTGAGACAGATTGATTGCTTGAGCTCAGGAGTTTGAGACCAGCATGGGCAACATTGCAAAACCCCATCTCTGCAAAAAGTACAAAAACTAGCCAGGTGTGGTGGTACATCCCTGTAGTCCCAGCAACTTGGGAGGCTGAGGTGAGAGGATTGCTTGAACGTGGAAGGCAGAGGTTGCAGTGAGCCAGGATCACACCACTGCAGTCCAGGCTTCACAACAGAGTGAGAGACTCTGTCATAAATAAATAAACAAATAAATAAAGTCATGGACAAATTTATAATAGATGCTACAAAGTTTTTGTTTGCTAATTCCAATGTCTGGATCACATCAGGGTCAGTTTCTACTGATTGCTTTTTCTCTGGGCTACTAGTCACATTCTCCACATTCTTTGTACTTCTGGTAATTTTTACCATCTACTAAACACTGTAATGATATACTGTAAAGACTCTAGAACTTATGGAGTTTCTTTAGTAAGAAGCTTGGCTGGGATCAAACTCCAAACTTTATTTCCTCCATAGTGAGTTGCAGCTGAATTCTCCATTCAGTTCTTTCATCTTACAACTACTGCTTTTGGAAGGTCTCCTAGAGTATTCTCCTGTATATATGTAGCTCAGTTGGTAAGCCAGTGATTTTTGCAGAGTTTAAAATTCATTTTGAGACTCATTCCTTTTATGGCTCCCTCTTTTCCACATTTTCCACTCTAAGTTTTCAGTTACTCTTCCAACCTCAAACTGTTTTGACCACTCTGTCCAGAAATACTGTAGCTTTCTGTCATCCTACACTGAGGAATCATACAATGCCCTCAGGAGAACAGCAAAAAAAACCCACAAATTTCACCCAGTATAGCTTTTGTCTTTCAGGCATCAACTGCTTCCCTCCAGTTTTTGCTTGCTTTTCACCACTCCCCAATATTTTCATACTGTTGTGGGTTATCTTCGTTTGGGGAAGGCATATCTTTGTATTAATGACAATCATTATTTGCAGGAGGATTAAGCTGGCCAAGCTACACCACTATTGGAAGGAGGAAGCTCAACTGAATATTTTTAAATATTCCATTTTATCTTCTCTGTTGACATTTAAGATCTATATGTTTTACAAATTTTGTTAGTTATAATATTCATCCTCAAGAGATTACAATATTCATCCTTATCATAGTGTATCATCAAATAATATACTACTGCATGAATGATACAAAAACTTTACAAATGTCCATTTTTCTCCCTCATGCCCTTTATACTACTATTTTCATATATTTCACTTCTACATATATATAAGCCCCACAATTTGCTGCTGGTTTTAGTAAAAATTGTACATATTTATAATTTACCTACATATTTACCTTTTAATTTACCTACACATTTACCCTTTCTCTTGTTCTTCATTCCTCCTGAAGATCCAGGCATCCATCTACTATCATTTCTTTTTAGCTGGAAAAACTCCTTTTAGCATCCTTCATGATGCAGGTATGCGGACACAAATCCTTTCAGGTTTTTGTTTTTTCCTGGTTGAAAATGTTTTAATTTCACCTTCATTTGGAGGAATACTTTTAGAGTATAGAACTCTAGATTTTCAGTTATTTGTTTCAACAATTTTAAGATGTCCATTATCCTCTCATATCCATTTTTCTAATGAGAAGTCAACCATTCTTATTTTTGTTTCCCTGAATCTATGAATCTAATGTGCCCTTTTTTTTCTTTTTTTTTTTATTATTGTACTTTAGGTTTTAGGGTACATGTGCACAATGTGCAGGTTTGTTACATATGTATCCATGTGCCATGTTGGTTTGCTGCACCCATTAACTCGTCATTTAGCATTAGGCATATCTCCTAATGCTGTCCTTCCCCCCTCCCCCAAACCCACAACAGTCCCTGGAGTGTGATGTTCCCCTTCCTGTGTCCATGAGTTCTCATTGTCCAATTCCCACCTATGAGTGAGAACATGCGGTGTTTGGTTTTTTGTCCTTGCGATAGTTTACTGAGAATGATGTTTTCCAGTTTCATCCATGTCCCTACAAAGGACATGAACTCATCATTTTTTATGGATGCATAGTATTCCATGGTGTGTATGTGCCACATTTTCTTAATCCAGTCTATCGTTGTTGGACATTTGGGTTGGTTCCAACCCTTTGCTATTGTGAATAGTGCTGCAATAAACATACGTGTGCATGTGTCTTTATAGCAGCATGATTTATAGTCCTTTGGGTATATACCCAGTAATGGAATGGCTGGGTCAAATGGTATTTCTAGTTCTAGATCCCTGAGGAATCGCCACACTGACTTCCACAATGGTTGAACTAGTTTACAGTCCCACCAACAGTGTAAAAGTGTTCCTATTTCTCCACATCCTCTCCAGCACCTGTTGTTTCCTGACTTTTTAATGATCACCATTCTAACTGGTGTGAGACAGTATCTCATTGTGGTTTTGATTTGCATTTCTCTGATGGCCAGTGATGATGAGCATTTTTTCATGTGTTTTTTGGTTGCATAAATGTCTTCTTTTGAGAAGTGTCTGTTCATGTCCTTCATCCACTTTTTGATGGGGTTGTTTGTTTTTTTCTTGTAAATTTGTTTGAGTTCATTGTAGATTCTGGATATTAGCCCTTTGTCAGATGAGTAGGTTGCAAAAATTTTGTCCCATTCTGTAGGTTGCCTGTTCACTCTGATGGTAGTTTCTTTTGCTGTGCAGAAGCTCTTTAGTTTAATTAGATCCCATTTGTCAATTTTGGCTTTTGTTGCCATTGCTTTTGGTGTTTTAGATATGAAGTCCTTGCCCACGCCTATGTCCTGAATGGTATTGCCTAGGCTTTCTTCTAGGGTTTTTATGGTTTTAGGTCTAACATATAAGTCTTTAATCCATCTTGAATTAATTTTTGTATAAGGTGTAAGGAAGGGATCCAGTTTCAGCTTTCTACATATGGCTAGCCAGTTTTCCCAGCACCATTTATTAAATAGGGAATCCTTTCCCCATTTCTTGTTTTTGTCAGGTTTGTCAAAGATCAGATAGTTGTAGATATGCGGCATTATTTCTGAGGGCTCTGTTCTGTTCCATTGATCTATGTCTCTGTTGTGGTACTAGTACCATGCTGTTTTGTTTACTGTAGCCTTGTAGTATAGTTTGAAGTCAGGTAGTGTGATGCCTCCAGCTTTGTTCTTTTGGCTTAGGATTGACTTGGCGATGCGGGCTCTTTTTTGGTTCCATATGAACTTTAAAGTAGTTTTTTCCAATTCTGTGAAGAAAGTCATTGGTAGCTTGATGGGGATGGCACTGAATCTATAAATTACCTTGGGCAGTATGGCCATTTTCACGATATTGATTCTTCCAACCCATGAGCATGGAATGTGCCTTTTTTTTAAAAAAGGCGACTTTCAAGCTTTTCTTTCATTCTTTCTCTTTCAGTTTTCAACTTTTTACTTGTGATATATATGACTAGGTTATGATTAGGTGTGGCTTTTATTTATCCTACTTGAGTGTCACTGGCCATCTTGGATTCATTTTGGGTTTGTTGTTGTTATTTTCTGAGATGGGGATCTCACTCTGTCACCCGCGTTGGAGTGCAGTGGTGTCATCTCAGGTCACTGTAACCTCCACCTCCCAGCCTCCCATGCTCAACCAATCCTCCCACCTCAGACTCCTGAGTAGCTGAGACCACAGGCCTGCATCACAATGCCTGGCTAATTTTTGTATTTTCTTCTGATAGAGATGGGGTTTTGCCATGTTGCCCAGGCTTGTCTCGAACTCCTGAGCTCAAGCGATTCACCTGCCTCAGCCTCCCAAAGTGCTAGGATTACAGCCATGAGCCACTGCACCCAGCCCCTTTCATTCATTTTGGAAAATTCTCATCCACTGATATGGTTAGCCTGTGTCCCTACCCAAATCTCATCTTGAATTTCCACGTGTTATGGGAGGGACCAACTGGGAGGTAATTGAATCATGGGGGCAAGTCCTTCCCGTGCTGTTCTCATGACAGTAAGTCTCATGAGATCTGATGGTTTTAAAAATGGGAGTTTCCCTGCACAAGTGCTCTCTCTCTTTGCCTGCTGCCATCCATTCAAGACGTGACTTGTTCCTCTTTGCCTTCCACCATGATTGTGAGGCTTCCCCAGCCACATGGAATTGTAAGTCCATTAAACTTCTTCCTTTTGTAAATTGCACAGTCTCAGGTATGTCTTTATCAGTAGCATGAAAACGGACTAACACATCCATTATCTCTTCAAAGATTTATTCTGCTCCATTCTGTTTCCTTTCCTTCTGAGACTCATTACACAAGTATTAGACTTTTTGATATATTCCCTAGGCTTCAGATGTTCTATTATTTTATTTTATTTTCTTATTTTTCTCCCTATGCTTCAGTTTGGACAATTTCTATTGACTTGTCTTTAAGTTCTCTAATCTTTTTTCCACTGTGTCCAATCTGTTATTAAGGGCTTCAAAAATTTTTTTATTTTTGATATTGTATTTTTTGGTTCAAGATTTTTTTTTCTAGTTTCTATTTATCTATTGAATTCCTTACCCATTTACACATTTTGTCCATCTTTTCCACTCTTTAGTGGAAAGATGTAATTTACAAAAGTTACAAAAGTTCACTTTACAAAACTCCTTTGGTGTTCACTTTACAAAAGTTGTTTAAAAGTCACTGCCTAGTAATTTCTAAAGTCACTGCCTCCTAATTTCTGTATGTGGGTCATCTGTAAGTCAGCTTCTACTGATTGCTTTTCTTCCTCTTGTTTATGGGTTACATATCCCTGACTCTTTGTGTTTTTTGATTGTTTGCTAGACACTGCTTACAAAGATGCAGTACAGACTGATATAAATAATACTTAGCATTAGAAAAGTGCAGGTCCCTTTCCATTTTTAGCAGTTAATAGTTGATCTGGGTCAGGACTTTGCTGCAACTTTAATTAAATTCAGTTATCTGCTGTTTACAAATGATCTGAGGAACAGATCAGGATTCCCCTTTCAGCAGGGCATTAGTAGTAGTGGCAGATTCTAGAGATCTTTCTCTGTGTTACACCTCAGGTTCCCAGGCCACATAAGAAATCTTTGTTTTAGAGCTAAGCCATAAGCCTTCAGGCTGGGGAAGGGGTCTTCTTTGCTCCCTAGATCCATGCCCAGCTTACTATACCTCAAAAGATCTCTTTCCTGCCCTTCCCTAGCCTTCAAAAGACTGCTGAAGTATATTTGGTCACATCTTATGTGCCTCAGACTTGCGGAATGATCTTGGGCAAATAACTAAATGCAGTACTTCAACATTCTCTTTTATAAAAATAAAAGGGATAGATAGGATAATTCTTAATGTCCCCGCCAACTTTCATATTTAATTATCTATATATCTTATGATCAATGCATATATTTTTTCTTCAATATCAGTTTGTTAATGTGCTATTAATAATTAAGTGCATATACAAGAGCATACATTAAGGTTAAAAAAAGTGTGACTTGAAACTCCATAATTTTTTTAAAAAATTGAAAAACATCGAACTCATCTGTAAAGTCAGCACTGCCCCAAAAAAATTCATGAAGGAAATAAACTCTAAGGTATATTAACTTTGCAAATGGAAAATAACCCAGGTTTAGGTGAAGACACTTACCCATCCTCAGTTTCTTTTAGTAAGCGACTGGCAATTCGGATCAGCATGCAGTAAGCAAACTGTGACTTGAGACCAGATTTAGTAAACTTATTCAACATCTTGGAAACAGCAAGTCGATCATTCTTTCTAAGGTGATACAAGACTCCCAATGCATGGTACTAAAGAACATGAAAAACAAGGTAGGACATGGATTAGAAAGACATCAAAATATTTACACAAAAATAGAATTACATGGAACTAGATTAAAGATTTCTTTAAAATACCCAGGTCACAGATACACAAATTTTTTTTCACACTAAGCTAAACACAGGCAAGACTAAAAAGATTAAACGTTTCTAATTTACCCCCAGAAGCTGTCAATTCAGACTGGCAGGTATAAGGGAGGTGACACACAATCTGAAGATGGCTCTAGCAGACTCAACACTGGCTCACACATCCTCAGTACACGCGCTCTCGGGTCCAGGGCTTTACTGGTGCTAGCTGTCTCTACGAGTGGCTTTACATCATCTGTGGCCACCTTAGTAATTAAAGGATTAATCTCCTAAAGCAGGCTACAAGAGTGTCATTATCTTGACACTTTGTATAAAAACACACGATCAGAGTCAGGAGAACGAGAGTGTTTCCCAAGGGAAAAATGACTACTCTGTTTCCTAATAACTGAATATGCTACCATAGAAGTTATAAACATCAAGAGGGCATAAACACCCTCTCAAATAAAATGGGGTACTTTACATACAATTTCCAGTGAAGAATTTAATCTTGTTCCTCTTAAGAATAACCTAATAAATATCAAAAGAAGCTCTTTTTGACAAAATGGTTTCAAACTTTCATAAAGTAAAAGCTGCTCCGTATGATTTTTATAATGCCTATAATCAAGGCCTCAGAACTTGGAATTATCTTTTTACACAAATTATTTTTCAAATAAAAGACTGCAATGAGCATCTCAATCTACTACTGAATATAAAAATCTTTCCCAAATATTCCTACAAAGGGTCATCTAGCTTCTACAAAACACTTGAAGGGCAGTATTCAAATGGCAGTAATCATAATTAGTGAGATTCCTACTTCAGAATACGTACTAGTAGCTGCTTAATTTGCCTTTAGTTAATGTTTATCTAGGGAATCAATACACTGCCCCTACAATACAGGTTTAAAGAATGCTGATCCTGAGACAAGCTAATGTGATTCAATGACAGTACCTGGACCATAATATTATCACTTGATGCAGCTTCTTGGGCTTCATTGATCCAGCGCTTAACCACATCATAGCTTATCTTCATCATGTGCTAAATACAGAAAAAAAAAAATGAGAATAAATAGTGCATGGTCACTAGAAGCTTGGAAACATGAGTTAGTTTTCTTGGAAAATCACAGACACTTCCCAAAAGGAAGAAAACTATGTAGCTCTTATAAGTCTATTTTGTGTCTCTACTCCTGGAGCAACTGATAAACCAGAAGTATTTTCTCCCATACCTGTTACAAAGGTGAGTATATGTAAGCTGGGAGAGGTGTGTAAAAGGAAGTAATGAAAGAGGAAGAACAGGATGGGGATGGACAGTCAACAGAATGGTGCTTAAATAACGTTATCGTAACAAGCTTTACTTCCAGGAAACTCCCCTGGAAGAAAGACAGTACTAGTATATTCTCTGCTATAAAACTCAGCCAATTATATTCCACAATCAGGAACTCTTGTATTTAGATGTCTTACACATTCACACATAGGTAACTGATGTTAATCAAATGCAATATGATAGGTTTTAATGTATAAATTGTGTTCTGCTGAAAAATGGAAAGAAAAATATATTACTAAAAAAAGACCACTTCCTGGGAGGAAATTCAGAAGTGGGACAGGAAACTTTGGATTGAAGGACACACGTAGACAAAGGCACCAGAAAAAGCAGAGGACAAAGAGACAAGTAGTAGAAGTCATAAAGGCAGGTCATAAAGAAGATTTTAAATGAAAGAAAAGGGCCCTAGGTTTCTTCCCTGTCCCATACCCCACACTTACCCCTCTTTTATTATGTGTACAACATAATTTTCAGATTTCCAAGACCTTTCAAACATACGAAAATTTTATGTTTTTAATTGCTCAGTGATCCTATAGATCAGCAATCTCCAACCTTTTTGGCACCAGGGATTGGTTTTATGGAAGACAATTTTCCCATGGACAGAGGGCAGGGGGATAGTTTTTGGATGAAACTGTTCCACCTCAGATCATTAGGCATTAGATTCTCATATGAGGCCGGCAACCTAGATCCCCACATGCGTAGCTCACAATAGGGTTCGAACTCCTATGAGAATCTAACACTGCTGCTGGTCTGGCAGGAGGCGGAGCTCAGGCAGTAATGCTCGCTTGCCTGCCACTCACCACCTGCTGTGCAGCCCAGTTCCTAACAGGCCACGGACCAGTACTGGTCTGAAGCCCTGGGGTGGGGACCCCTGCTCTAGATAAAACATACTTGGATAAAGTAATAGAGGTGTATACATATTTTTTTTTTTTTTTTTTTGAGACGGAGTCTCACTCTGTCACCCAGGTTGGAGTGCAGTGGCACAATCTGGGCTCACTGCAAGCTCCGCCTCCCGGGTTCACACCATTCTCCTGCCTCAGCCTCTCCGAGTAGCTGGGACTACAGGCGCCCGCCACCACGCCTGGCTAATTTTTTTTTTTTTTTTTTTTAGTAGAGACGGGGTTTCACCGTTGTCTCGATCTCCAGACCTTGTGATCCGCCCGCCTCGGCCTCCCAAAGTGCTGGGATTACAAGCGTGAGCCACCGCGCCCCGCCACATATTTTTAACTGTTTCATCTGTGAGAGAATCATAGTGATACTTTGTTTTCGCAACTCAAAACCGTACCATGCTTAAGAACTAGGAAGCTGCTTGTTCACTTACCAGGGAAGACACCAGTGCTGAACTGGATACACTGGAAACTTTATCCACAATGGCCTGCTTCATGTATCTCTCAATGGCTTGCAACATTGTTCCCTAATAACATTCAAAAAGAAAAAATTGTTATGGAAAAGCATGTTTATCCAAAATTACTCTTACACTTCAAAATAATTTTCAAAAACCAATCTTGTATTTGTTTCTGTGCAAATATTTAGAATGCACTAAAAGGATGATAATATAGTAATAATATCCCAAAGGGCAGAACCCAAACAACAAAGTTGAAGCTTTAAGAAAGAACATTTAAGATTATATATAAAGAAGAATAACTGTTCAACAATGAAATAAACTGTCTCAAAATGGAGAATCTCAGTTTGGAAGAAATACACAAGTAGAGGCTGAACCCATCAGGAAAGTTATAAAGAAATTCCTATATGGAGATGGAGCCTGCTTTTGAAGTTATGAAGATTCCTCTATGTGAAGGGCACATATTATATACAGATCCCACAGAGTCCCAGAAATCAAATGTAATCCCTCATTATCTGAGATACATAAAGAATTAAATGTGTAGTGTACTACTATAGTGAGCCCTCAACATAAAACCTCTGGAAATACAGTTCTTTTTAACTTTAACTGGGAAAAAGCACTGGGAAGGTGGTGGCAGATAAAGATGAGTAAAAAGACTGAGGGCAATATTCAGATGAAAAAAAGAGTTTTATTGCTAGCACTAGCATGGTCAAGTCTCACGCTGCTACCAATGTAATGCAAAAAATAAAAAACAATCACAACAGAACAACAGTGCATCAAAAAATATTAAAGCATTTCTATCACTCCTTCTAGGATCCAGATGTATCAGATGTATAATTTGGTCCTGCTCAACCTTTACAACTTAAGAAGGTTACAAACATACACCTAAAATATATCCAAGCATGGATATATAGCTATTATTCAATTTGCTTGGTAATGCCTGGCCTACCCTTCCTACTCAGAGTTCCCAGAAAGACACGGCCTAACATACTACATGATCTCATCCCTCCAGATATAATGAGCTGGATCATTGTTAAACACCTGACTCAGACACAGGTGGATACAAGCTACTGGCCTATTGCTGGCTAATCAGATTCTCTCTCTTAAATGTTTCAACCAGAGGGCCTGTGTCTAGTACATGATGAATCACCAGTGAATAGCCTGGCCAACACCGTGAAACCCTGTTTCTACTAAAAATACAAAAATTAGCAGGGCATTGGCCTGGTTTTAGAAAATATTTCATAGGGAAGTTGAAGATCGGGAAATTTATTCCTTTAAAACTCTCCTCAGACAGATTTGAGGATATTGCCTGGGTATTCCTTGCAGTCTTACCGTACCCTAGGAAAATCTTCATTTACCCCACTTGGAAGACTTCTTAATATAGGCATATCCAAACTCCAATGTCCCTGACTATCCATTATCTTGAGACACCAAAGCAAATGTCCTAGGAAGTAAAGAGGAAGACTTGTTGTTCTTGGAATAGAAGTGAGTTATGAGAGAAGTCAAAAAGGATGGCTCCAAGTTGGTGTAGTGTGAAGGTCATGGATACGGTCCTTGGCTTTGCAGTTCTAGAAGTGGATTTTGTCAGTTCACACAAAGGTATTCATGTTTTGTCGCATTAAATCAAATTCATAGGAAGTTATGTACATAACAGAATGTCAGTGCCTTCTTTTATACTTATAGCCACGAAGTGAACTGGATTATCGCTCCTGTTGAGGAACTCTTATCTGGGAAGATCAATTAGAAAGTTACATGAGGAGTGTGGATCTTGAGCATGGCTATTCTCAATGAGCTGATGAGCAGGTGCTCACTGCCTGGCATATAATAGGAGCTCAGTAATTACGGAATGGATGCACTTCATCTATATCTTCATTATAGATGCTAAAGGGGAAGTTTAAGATTCTGATAGGCCACCCCAACATGTTTTTTGATCAGGTAGATTTTTCCTTTTTCCTCAAGTTATACTCTTAAATGGCTATATCATGTAGATATTAAATCCAATAAAATTTCATGTCAGGGAATTATATAATTGCAACAGCTAAGTTTTATCTATCACTTCTGAGCCTAGAAGTTAGGACTGTTCATTTATAAAAGAGATTAGCGATTGCTTTCTTGTGCCCTGTAGGAGTAGTGATGGTAGTAGCGGCTGAATGATCTGTATTTCACAATACTATTTGGTGACCAAGAGTGTACTGCATACAAAGAATGACACTGGGTGACCTTCAGTGCTGGCGCTTTCGTAGAGGTGGGACACCCTGACTAGGGAGGTGCTGAGCCACCTGTGGGCCAGCCAGCGGTTGTGGACTGCACTGTGGTGAGGAGGAACAATAAATTTCCCCCACTCCTTAGATCCCCCTTAGGAGATAATACTTGATATTGCTTTTAAGGATAGACAAAAAGACAAGCCTTTTCAAATTTTAAAATCATTAGGGATGAGTTGCCAAAAAATTTGGATAAGTTTTATCTGGAAGCCAGAAGACATTGTCTCCTCAAGGCTTTTTCTGGCTCTAGGATAAGCTATTGAGATAGAGGAATAGATGCCAGGCTGAGGAGTTTCATTTAGTATTTTAACAATAATAAAAAAGACATACAAAATCCAAACATTTCTTTTTACAATTCAGATATATATTTTTTTCCAAGTGCAAAATACTCTATGAACTGCATCATTTGCTGTTTATTGTTGATTGTGTAGGAGATGCTTACTATATTGGCAGCAGTGGAAGGCAGATATAAATACAGTATTTTGAGATTTCTTCTGCATTTTAACAAAAAGCCTCCCACATGGCGATGATTATTCTGAAACTTGAGTTCAGCTCACACAGAAGAATAAAGTTTTCAGTTTGTTCAAACTGCTACAAAAAAAAAAATTAGCCAGGTGTGGTGGTGGGTGCCTGAAATCCCAGCTACTCAGGAGGCTGAGGCAGGAGAATTACTTGAACCCGGGAGGCGGAGGTTGCAGCGAGCCAAGATCATGCCACTGCACTCCGGCCTGGGCGAAAGCACAAGACTCCGACTCAAAAAAGAAAAAGAAAAAAATGTGCTGTTGAATTCTTAAAGCTGCCCAATTTCTTGCCCTGGTGTCTACCTGTAAGCTTCACCTCAAATTCTGAGAGATTTGTGTCCTATAATAAAGCTTTTTAAGATAAATTTGAATGGGTTTTTGTTTCCTGCAAGCAATGTACCCTCACTACAACAGTTCAAGAGGGCAAATAAAGAGAGAAAATGGACTAACATAAATAAATTAAAGGAAAAAAATCTGAAGAAAAAAAAAAAAGCCTGGAGCCACAAAAGCCTTTCTGGTGATCATGTTTCTCTTACACTGAAAATTCACAAAGTCAGACTAGGAAATCCTACTAAATCTACATGGCCACCTGCAGATAAACATAGTGTTCCATTTGATAACTCAGTGAAACACAGAACTTACATCGGTGATTCTGCAGAGAGCTCTGATGGCCGGGCCTCGGTATACATCTTCTTTTCCAGTCATGTCTTTAGTCAGACTAAGAAAAATCAAATTGGTTAACATAAGATCAATTAAAATCTCTCCCGTGGAGTTCACCCCTAGCCAATTTCCAACTGTCCCATAATTATCTTAACGTAGCTACTAATTCAACAAATATTTATGGAGCATATTCTTTGTATATGTGCTAAGACTACTGCATAGAAGACTGTTCTAATTCAAGAATAAAGCAATGAGCAAAATTAGTAAAAAGCAAAAAGTCCTTTGCCTTCATGGAACTTACCATTCTAGGAGGAAGAAAGATAATCACGTAAACAAAACAACCCCTCCCCCATAATTTTAGATACTGATAATTGGCATAAAAAATAAACTAAGGACAATGCTATAAAGAGTCCTAGTCTGACATACCACCAAATCCTAAAATCCCATCAGACTAGACATAACTTTTTAAAATAAATTAATAAAAATAATTAACTCATGAGGTATCTCTCTTTGGCATGGCTTTCTAAAATTATCAATGGCTTCAGACCTTTCTGCTGAGCTTCAAAAACAGGCAGAGGTGTGAAGTGAGCTACAAAATTCCATGTTCATGCTTTAAAGAGGTTTTTAACCTTTTACCCTCCCTTCTTTAGCTCCCCATGCATTTATACTACCGCTATCAATCTCTCCACTTCCTCAACTCCTCTCACATAATCCAAAATGACCTACAACTTTGACTCTCTCCATTAGGAAACCAAGACGAAGAAGTTTTGACTGATAGTCCTTCGTTTCTTTTTCAATTAGAAAAGTAATTTGGCCAGGTGCGGTGGCTCATGTCTGTAATCCCAGTACTTTGGGAGGTCAAGGTGGGAGGATCACTTGAGCTCAGGAGTGCAAGACCAGCCTGGGAAACATGGCTAAACCCCGTCTCTACAGATAATACAAAAATTAGACTGGTGTGGTGGGGTGTGCCTGTAGTCTCAGCTACTTGGGAGGTTGAGGGGAGAGGACTGCTTGAACCCAGGAGGCAGAGGTTGCAGTGAGCTGAGATGGCACCACTGTACTCCAACCTGGGTGACACAGTGAGACCCTGTCTCAAAAAAAAAAAAAAAAGACATTTCTTTGGAAGTGTCCTGCACTTAAAAAATGTTGTAGCGTGGGCATTTTTCCCTGATGCACTCTTTCTGGCTCTGTCAGATGCAAGCTTGGTTTTCCGGATTTCCAAGAGGATCTATGAACTAGATTCTATTGTCAGCAATGGGGAGCCCTGAACAATACACTCATTCAGTAATTTAAGTGCCAAGGACTATGAATTTTCCTCTGAGCATAGCTTTAGTTGAAATCATAGGTTTTCATCATTAGATTTTAAAAATATTCTGTAATTTCAATTTTTACTTATATACTGGCCCAAAAGTTGAGGTTTTCTTTTTGTTTTTCCATTTTGACATATCTGGGTACTATCTGTTCATTTTCTTCTCAAAATAAATGTATCATTTGATTACATTGTAATGACAGAATAAGTCTCTACTATATTTCCACATTCTAGAATTAACAGGTTTTCAGGGGCTGAATGTTGAATAATTTGTAAGTGTTCCATGAATACTTGTAAAGGTGACTTTTCTATTATAAAGGTAAGGTTTTCATAAGTATTAATTAATCTGTATCAAGTATATTATTCATACCTTTTTTACCCTTAGGTTTTTCCTTCTTTTTAAAACAAGGGCTGATACTATTTTGTTTCTATTTACATTTTTTGTGATTTTTGGCTTATGTACTTTGGTGTTACATTAATAAATAATTCATGACAGTTCCTCCTCATTTTGGATAACGTACCTCATTCTTCTCTCATTCAAAACTTTTTGCATTTAATTCAATTTTCTAATTATTAATACCTTCACCCAAACTTCCTTTCAGTAGTGTTTGCCTTATATACTTTCACCCCTCCTTTTATATTCAAATTTTGCTTTGCCTTGTTTTATATACATCACAATATGTAGCATATAGTTAGTTGTATTTTATTTTTAAACTAATCTGTATTTCTTTTAATAGGCAATGTCTGGTGTTAATTCTGTCAATTTGTTTTGTGTTACATCTCTATTTTTAGTACTTTCTTTGTTTCCTATAAGGCAGTGTTATCCAATAGAACTTTTTTCAATGATGGAAAATGTTCCATCATTCAATATAGTAGCCACAAGCTAAATGTGTCTAATGAGCATTTGAAATATAGCTAGTGTGATTAATGAACTGAATTTTTAATTTTACAAAAGTTCAATTAATGTTCACTATAACAGCTGTATGTATCTAATGGCTATCTTATTGCACAATACAGATGTAAGAGTGTCTTTTGTTTTCCTAAGTGAATGTGTTTTCTCTCTGAAATATGGAAATTTACATTCTAGTTCTTTTTGTCGCTGCCATAAAACTCTAGATAAAAGTTAAGCTATGAAAGCAGAAAAATTAACGCAATAAACTTTCTCCTCTCTCATCTGCCCTCCCGTGTACCTCTAAATTTTTGTTAGTATTATTCTTTTTGTATTATCATGGATTATAACATTTATATTCTTTAATCATAATTTCTATAGTAGTTTAACCCTACTTCTATAATTGAATAAATTCAGTGCTCACTGGTAATTCATTTCCTGTAGCCCCTCTATTACAGAATTCACTCTTTTGATTTAATATAACTTCAATGCTTAATTTTATTTTTCAAGAAAAGCTCACAGGTGTTATGGTCCCTGAATTCTTTCCAGCGTGGAAGTCTGCTTGTTGTCCCTGTACTTGAATGACAATTCGCTTAGCTGTATTATTCTTGTATCACATGTTCTGTTTCTTAAAACTTTGCAGACACTATCGCCATTCTTTTCTGACACTGAAAACTGCCATGAATGGCTAAAGTAGGACTTAGTTTTTCTCACTTTTAAATGACTAGCTTTTTCTGCCAGAAGTCTTAAAAATTACTTGTTTCTCTCCACAGTACAAGTTAACCAAGATGCATGTTGGTGTCAGTCATTCTGTTACAATTTTTATTGGAATACAGTATGCTATTTTAATATGTAGATTTGTTTTAAAATGTAGCTATGTTTTTAAAAGTTCTCTTTTTAAATGTTTTATCTATAAATAGTTACTACTTCAGCAATGTCAAAAGTTTTGCCCTCTCATCTCTATTAAATTGCTTAAATTTTTTTCTTTTAGTTCAGCATTTCAATGAGTGTCTGTTAAGTGTCAGATACTGTTCCAGACACTTAGGATACTTTGGCAAGCAAAAGACACAAAGACTCCTGCCCTCAACAAGCATACATTCTGACAGGGAACAATCTAGTAAATATTTCAGGCTTTGCAGGCTATATGACTACCCCACAACCACTTGATTTGGTTGCTGTAACATAAAAGCAGCCATACACAATACATACACAACCCTCTGGCCCATAGAGTGCAGCTGGGTGCCACAGGGATTATTCCCAACCCTTGAAACCTAAAAGTTTGCCTGATTAAATGTAAAAATTGTCTGGTGCTAGTGACTCTTTTCTTTCCTCTCATTGTCTCCCTTTCTGAATGGGAATGTATATAATTGTTATTCTTTGCCTGTCCCACCGCAGTATTTTAGCAGCACATAACTTGTTTGCTAGTTTCACAGGTCCATAGATAAAGAGGAATTCTGTCTTGGGATGAATCATACCCAGAAACTCACCTATACTGGAGTTAGATGATTAGATGATGAGATTTGGGACTTTTGAGTTATAATATTTAATGAGATTTTAGACCTGAGTTAATGCAACAGGTTTAGATTTTGGAAGATTTTTACAATATGGTGAATGTGTTTTGCATGTAGGATGGATGTAAATCTTTAGGGACCAGACGGAAGCATGTGGTAAGCTAAATAGCAGCCCCCAAAGACATCAAAGTCCTACTCCCTAGATCCTTAAATGCACCTTATATGGCAAAAGGTACTTTGCAGATGTGATTAAGTTAAAGACACTGAGATGGGGAAATGATGCTGAATTATTTGGATGAGTCCTAAATGTAATCACAAGTGTCCCCATAAGAGCAAGGCAGAGGGAGATTTGACACAGGAAGCATATGTGACAACAAATCAAGAGACTGGAATGATGGGAAGAGGGAGTTAGGATTCGAGGAACGCAGGTAGCATATGTGACAACGCATCAAGAGACTGGAATGATGGGAAGCGGGAGTTAGGATTCAAGGAATGCAGACAGCCTCAAGAAGCTAGAAAAGGCAAGAAAACAGACTTTGCCCTAGAGCCTGCAGAAGGAACCTGCTCTGCCTATACTTCTGACATCAAACCGGTGAAACTGATTTTAGACTTCTAGTCTCCAGAACTGTAAAAGAATTTGTGTTGTTTTAAGCCACCAGATTTGTTAAGTTACTAAGTTTGTGGTAACTTGTTCCAGCAGCCATGGGAAATCAATGCACAGGAATGGCACATTTATTCTGTAAATATTTTAGACTTTACAGGTTATACAATCTCTTCACAACTACTCAATTCTGTAGCTGCAGCACAAAGGCAGTTATACACAATACATTAAGAAATAGTGTGGCTGTGTTCCAACAAAACTTTATTTACAGATGGGCACGGTGCTCACTCCTGTAATTTGGGAGGCCAAGGCAGGCAGATCACTTGAGGTCAGGGGTTCAAGACCAGCCTGACCAACGTGGTGAAACCTCGTCTCTACTAAAAATATAAAAAACTGGCCAGATGCGGTGGCTCACACCTGTAATCCCAGCACTTTGGGAGGCCGAAGCGGGTGGATCCCAAGGTCAGGAGTTCGCGACCAGCCTGGCCAACATAGTGAAACCCCGTCTCTACTAAAAATACAAAAAATTAGCTGGGTGTGGCAGCGCACGCCTGTAATCCCAGCTACTCGGGAGGCTGAGGTAGGAGAATCACTGGAACTCAGGAGATGGAGGTTGCAGTGAGACAAGATCATGCCACTGTACTCCACCCTGGGAGACAGTGAGACTCCATCTCAAAAAAACAAACAAACAAAAAAAACTTTATTTACATGGTTTTGGCCATGTACCATAGCTTGTTAACCCATGTTCTATACCTCTGTCATAGCTTTGGCTGTCCTGACAGCAAAGGCTTGCATAAAGTTAGTTTATTTAGGAAGGTGTTCAGAGGGAGAAGTGAATGACAGGGAAATGAACGGGGAAGGAGGTAAAAACAATATAAAGACCTTTCCTTGAGTAGGTCACTGATGCTGGCAACTGGTTATTTAATGAGCAATCTTCTGAGGAGCCTTATGAAATACATCTCAGAACCACTAACTGTTAGCCCCTGGCTGAATGTTAACCCCAGAGTATTAATTCCCCCATACTTCTGGGGAGTATACATGTGAGCTGCAAGTGAATCTGAGTAGGCAAAAAACACTCAGTGCATACTTGAAGTAAGGCAGTAACAATGCCAGTGAGCTGAGCCCCAAAAGAATTGCTCATGATGCCACAGCTGGAATCAAAGATAAGGCCTGAGACCATGTGAAGTGGCTCAAAAGAGGTGTCCAATACAGTCTACCCTTTCCATCCCTCAAATTTGTTCATGTCCTCCATTAAGTCTAATCTATCATGGAGGCTTCAAGATGGTAGCAATCACTATTTCTAAAAAAGACTAAATAAAGGAAGGTGAGTGGAACGTGGTTCAATCCTTGCTGCTACAACTAATTCCAAGGCCATAATTGATATTCATCATCTCCTTCCTAAAACCACCCGTTCTACATTTCCCTCCCCACTGGCCAGCACTTCATCTAGTTTTGGCTACTTCTACAACAGTTGACTCAAACCTTTATCCCAAAGGATGTAAGCCCCGTGTTGGGTGCACCCTGATTGAACCACTGATTATTCTTTATCCCTACCACCACTGTCAGAGGCAAGAAAGCACCAAAATATACTCATGTGAATACCATGAATTCTAGACAGAGTCCTTTCTGCCACCATTATACAGAAATGATCCTAGCTCCTGATAGGAATCAAGGTCAATGACCTCTATGAGTACGGTAGCACTTTCCTTACCTTCACTAGAATGAAGAATCCAAAGTGACCTAATAGTGATCATCATTCCAAATATGCAAACTGGCTCAGTCTGTGGCCCTGACTTCTCTGACATGGGAGTGTCAGCTGCCTGTGGTTGCCAACGTGTCACTCAGACATATATAATCCTGAAGTGTGGGGTATTTCTGTGCTAAAGATAATCCTCAACCAACAGGAATCAAGAGCCAATGAGTTAAATCCCTCTGTCTTTTCACACCTGAAAAACACTGGCCCCAAGAACCAGGGTCTCTAATTCACATTTGGGGTACAGAGGGGATGCTGTCTTAGTCTATTCCATGGGTCTAATTCTGTACTTTCCATCTGTATCAGATTGTATCTGAAAAACGTAGATCAGTCTGACCGAGGTGACCACATTATAGTCACCATGCAATTTTATTCCACAGTCTGTTAGTCTGTTCATGTGCCAGTACCATGCTGTTTTAACTGTACACGCCTTAGATTTACTGACTAGTAGAGCTAGCTTCCTCTCCCCTCTACCCCATCCCTCATGGTTTTCCTTTTTCAGTGATTTCCCAGCTATTCTTACATTGTATTTTCCACGTGAACTTTAGTACCAACCTGCCTAACTCCATAATATGGTCTGTTGGTATTTTCATTGGGATTCCATTGAATTTATAAATTAGTTTAGGGAGGAATAAAATTTTTATAACATTGAGTTGGCCTATTAAAAAACAGGCAATAACTCTGGGCATGGTGGTGCATGCTTACAGCCCCAGCTACTCAGAAGGCTGAGGTGGGAGGATTGCTTGAGCCAGGAGTTTGAGGACAGCCTGGGCAACATAATGAGACCTTGTCTCAAGGAAAAAAATTGAAAAACAAATTTTTTTTTTTTTTTTTTTTTTTTTTTTTTTTCAAAAAACAAGGTATCTTTACATTTGTTTAAGTATACTTTGAGTCAGGAGTATCTTAGTCTATTTGGGCTGCTATAACAAAATATTACAGACTAGGTTTCATATAAACAATAAACATTTATTTTTCACAATTCTGGAGTCTAGGAAGTCCCAGATCAAGATACTGGCAAATCTGGTGACTGGCAAGGTCCTGTTTCCTGGTTCAGATGGCATCTCTTTTAGCTGTGTCTTCACACGGTAGAAGAGACTAGCTAGCTCTCTGCAGTCTTTTCATAAGGGCACTAATTCCAATCCCAAGGGCTCCATTCTCATAATCTAATCACCCCCCAAAGGCCCCACTTCCCAACACCATGAACTTGGAGGTTAGGAATTCAAAATATATACTTGGGGGGACACATTCAGACAAGAGTAAGGGGCTTAATATTTTTTCTAAGTTTTGTACATTTATTGTCAAATGTATTCCTAAGTATTTAATCTTTTTGGTTGTGTTGTAAATGGCGTTCTGTCTATCTACTATTATGTCCTCTATGTGCTGTTTCTATGAAGACTATTGCTTTTTACTTTTTTATTTCAATAGTTTTTGGGGTACAGGTGGTTTTTGGTTACATAGATAAGTTCTTTAGTGGTGATTTCTGAGATTTTAGTGCACCCATCACCCAAGCAGTGTACACTGTACCCAATATGTAGTCTTTTATCCCTCACCCCCTCCTAACCTTCCCCTCTTCCAAGCCCCAAAGTCCATCATGTCATTCTTTTGCCTTTGTGTCCTTGTAGCTTAGCTCCCACTTAAAAGTTAAAACATATGATACTTAGTTTTCCATTCAAGTTACTTGACTTAGAATAATGGCCTCTAGTTCCAACCAAGTTGCTGGAAAAGACATTCTTTTGTTCCTTTTTATGGCTGTATTCCATGGTGTATATACACACCACATTTTCTTTATCCACTTGTTGACTGATGGGCATTTAGGTTGGTTCCACATCTTTGCAATTGTGAACTGTGCAGCCATAAACATGCATGTGCATGTGTCTTTTTCATATAATGACTTCTTTTCCTTCGAGTAGATACCCAGTAGTGGGATTGCTGGCTTGAATGGCAGTTCTACTTTTAATTCTTTAAAGAATCTCTATACTGTTTTCCATAGTGGTTGTACTAATTTACATTCCCATCAGCAGTGTAACAATGTTCCCTTTTTATCACATCTATGCCAACATCTATTGTTTTTTGACTTTTTAATTACGGCCATTCTGGCAGAAATAAAGTGGTATCTCACTGTGGTTTTAATTTGCTTTTCCCAGATGATTAGTGATGTTGGGCATTTTTTCATATGTTTTTTGGCTGTCTGTATACCTTCTTTTGAGAAATAAGACTATTGATTATTATATATGAATTTTATATCCTGCTGTCCTACTAAATTATTGAGTTTATCACTGATTATCTGGGGTTCCTAGGTATTCAGTCACATCATCTAAAAACAGACAGCTTTACTTCTTTGTTAACTCATTCTTACGTTTCAACTTGGTTTCTCTTGTCTAACTGCATTGCTAAATACCTCCAGTACAATGTTGAATAGCAGTGAAGATAGTGAACATCCTTGCTGTGGTTCCTGATCTTAGTGGAAATGCCTCTAGTGTTTCCCCATTTAAAAAAAAAAAAAGGGTCATTTTTGACAAGCTGTATTTGCCTAAAAAATTATCCATTAAATCTAGGTTTCAAATTTATTTCAAAGATTACAAATTTGTCTTCTGATTTTTACATTTCTTCTGTTTCTCCCTTGTCATTTATTTTGCATATTTATGCTTTCTCCTTTTTTTTTCACCAACTTAGGTCTTGGGTTTATTTATATTGTGAATTTTTTCAAAAATAGGATTTTGATTTAATAATTAGATATGTTTTTCTATTTTTTCCTCATTAATTTCTGTTTTTAACTATACTAATTCCTATCATGTGCTTTCTTTTGAATTACTTTGCTGTTCTTTACCTAGTTTTTTTGAGCTAAGAATTTAATTCATTTTTTGTTCCTTTCTTTTCACTGATAAAAGGTATTTACTGCTATGAGTTTTTCTTTGATCACTGCTTTAATTCACCATATAGATTAATTTATTTTTAATTGACACATAATTGTATACACTGATGGGGTACCCAATGATGTTTTGATATATACAATGCATAGTTATCACATCAGGGTAATTAGCACATCCATCTCCTCAAACATTTATCATTTCTTTTACTGGGAACATTCAAAATCCTCTCTGAGCTATTTGAAAATACATAATAAATAATTGTTAACTACAGTCATCTTGCAGTGCTATATAGTCTATAGATTCTGATATGTAGTTATGTAGTGATTTGCCTTTTTTCCCCCAAATTCAGCATGACCATAAATCACAAATGACATCTCCAACCAGAAACATTCCAACCGTAAAATAAACCCCTCCCTGACCAGAGACATGCCAGCCCAGAGACAACCTCCTGTCTGGCTGGAGAGATGTCAGCCTCCCGAGTAGCTGGCATTACAGGTGCCTGCCACCACACTCGGCTAATTTTTTTTTTTTTTTTTGTATTTTTAGTAGAGACGGGGTTTCACTTTGTTAGCCAGGCTGGTCTCGAACGCCTGACCTCATGATCCACCCAACTCGGCCTCCCAAAGTGCTGGGATTACAGGCGTGAGCCACCATGCCTGGCTAATAAATACTTAGTCTGTAAGGGATAGCGCTCCCGAACAAAATCGGCCAGAAGCCCCTCTCATGTTTATTCTCCAAAATAAACCTGTCTTTGACTGTTGAGCTGTTTTTCATGTTTCTTTCCTCTTTCTTTAACTCTTACACTTAGACCTTGAAGGACCCTAAGTATCCACCTTTCCTTCCTTTTTCCCGTTGATACCTGATTGCCAAAAGGCACTTCTTTTTTCCTTTTTGCCTTTTTTCTCCTAGAGAAGCGTATGTCTGGAACACTGTCCCTTTATGTTGTGCTGGTCCTTTTAAATTACACTTGCCGTTTTATGTTGAGTATTTCTCTTTAAAATGTATGTCTAGCCTCTGAGACAGGGTCGCTCTGTTGCCAAGGCTGGAGTGCAGTAGCACGATACTGGCTCATGGCAACCTCCACCTCTCAGGCTCAAGCAATTCTCTCATCTCAGCCTCCTGAGTAGCTGGGACCACAAGCATGCCCACCATGCCCACGTAATTTACGTATTTTCCTTGTTTGGTAGAGATGGGGTTTCACCATGTTGCCCAGGCTTTTCTACTGTGCTTAAATCTTTAAATCAAGTACACTTTAAAATCCGTTTCCTATAGTAAATGCTCTTATCTGTCCCACTAACTTTTTAGTATTTTCTGAATTACAACTGTGGAATCCTAATCAGGGAAAAGAAGTCAGGCTGGCAGGACTAAGGAAAAGCAAAAAGAGAACGCAGATAAGCTGTAAGTCGGCCTTTCTTCATGGTCTAGGACACATAGCCCTCCTGCACAAATAATTCACAATCTTCCTATGCCCAACTTATCACTAGACCATCAGCTAATAGAAAAATGCAAGTTAGCTAACTGCAACCTTGGCATTATCAGTACTGCACAAAGCCCTCTTCAGCATAGCAAGAGCACCATCCTATAAAATCCCCGGCAAGCCTTTGTCTCCCTGAAGTCAGCTCCGCTCCTGCTGACTGGGCCACTGCACCCTAGCAACATGTTTCCACTTTTTAAAAGAATCTGTTTTTCTTTACCTACACCCGTCTTGGTCAATTCTTTTTTTTTTGGAGACGGAGTCTCGCTCTGTCACCCAGGCTGGAGTGCAGTGGCGCGATCTCGGCTCACTGCAAGCTCTGCCTCCCGGGTTCACGCCATTCTCCTGCCTCAGCCTCTCCAAGTAGCTGGGACTACAGGCGCCGGTCAATTCTTTTTGCTGTCTTCATGACACCAGACCCAGATAGTCACTACCCACAGCAACAACTTTAATCTTTCTAGTTGTTGTTCCTGCCTGGTGGTTGCTAACCTCTCTCTTCTATCTATCTACAACTTTAGCGGTTGGCCACTGCTTGCCCCAAAGACTTTGGGGGTGCAGGGAGGGGGTGCGGTTCAGGGGAGGGACAAGGAATTACCATACTGGCATTTGTCAGTTTTTCTTTTTACTCAAAGTGATTTTGTACTTTTGAGTATTCTCTGAATTGAAATAACTCTGAGGGTGTAGTTTTACCAAGAACAACTGTAGTTGTAAAATTGTTTCTTATCATTTAGGGAGATTTTGAGTCATCGATTAGTATACAGCCTTCATTGTCTTCAACTAACTAGAAGTCCATATATGTCATTCAGCTGGTGTGTTTAGACAATCCATTATTAATATAATTACTGATTATGACTGGATTGAAATCTGTGGTCTTGCTGGTTTATTTTTTGTTGTTGTTGTTGTTGTTGTTTTGCAGGAGACTACAGTTTTATTATTACTCAAATCAGTCTGTGGTCTTGCTAGTTTTATATTTGTTCCATCTAGTCTTCGTTTCTCTGCCCACCTCCTCTACCTCTGCTCCCTTTCTGCCTGAGTTTGGGTTAACTGAACACTTTTTTCTTTTAATAACTTTGGTACCAACTATTTTTATTATTCCATTTTACTTCCTTTACTAGTTTATTGTTTATACTTCTTTAAATTTTTTTTAGTTGTTGCCCCAGGGTTTATAATTTATATCTTTACTTAATAACTAACAGAATATCACTTCGTGGCTAGAATAAGAACCTCACAAGAGTACATTCCCAATACTTTCCTTCTATTCTTTGTGCAATTGTTCTAATATATTTTACTTTTATATATGCTTTAAACACATTACACTGCTATTTTTTGTTTTAGGCATACAGCTATTGTCCAGAATAATTTTTCAAAAAGAAAAAAGTGAATGTGATTTTGCCTTGGCTTGTTTCCAGTGTTCTTTTTGTGTAGCTCCAAGTTTCTGCTTGGTATCATATTCCTTTTACCTGAAGAATATCCTTTAACATTTCTTGCAGAGTAAGACAGCTACCAATAAATTATAAGTTTTTGTTACGTAAGAAAGTCTTTAGGCTGGGCACAGTGGCTCATCCCAGTAATTCCAGCACTTTGGGAGGCCAAAGCAAGAGGGTCACTTGATGCCAGAAGTTCAAGGCCAGTCTGAGCATCGTAATGAGACCTCTCTCTACAAAAACAAAAATAAAAAATTAGTCAGGCATAGTAGTGTTCGCCTGTAGTCCTAGCTACTCAGGAGGCTGAGAAAGGAAGACTGCTTGAGCACAGGAGTCATGCCACTGCACTCCAGCCTGGACAACAGAGCAAGATGCTGTCTCATAAATTAGTAAGTCTTTACTTTTCTATCACCTTTTAAAGATATTCTCACTGGGTATAAAATTATCAGTTGACACACCATTGTCTTCCAGCTTGCATGTTTTCTGAAAAAAACAGTCTACTATATAATCTGTTTCTATCTGTTTCTATTTGTATACTGTTTTGTCCTTTTTGTGGGGGGGAGTACCTTTAAAATTTTCTCATTAAATCTTCTTTTTGGCAGTTTCACTGATATGCCTAGAGGTATGTGTGTGTGTCCCATGTGGTGTTCTTTGAGCTTTCTGGACATGCATTTTGTTATCTGTAATTAATTTTGGAAAATAAATGGCCATTATTACCTCAAATGCTTTCTCCTTTCTCCCTCTGGAATTTTATTATTATTATTATTATTTTTTTTTTTTTGAGACAGAGTCTCACTCTGTCATACAGGCTGGAATGCAGTGGCGTGATCTCGGCTCACTGCAACCTCCGCCTCCTGACCTCAGGTGATCCACCCACCTCGGCCTCCCAAAGTGCTGGGATTACAAGTGTGTGCCACCACGCCTAGCCCTTCTCCTGGAATTCTACATATGCTAGTCTGTTTGATATTCTCTCAGCTCTTGGAATTCTTTTTTAGGAATTCTTCTTGTGTGTCAGTTTAGGCATTTTTATAGACCTATCTTCAGGTACATTTATTCTTTCTTTGGCTGTGTTAAGTCTACGAATGAATCTGAAAGCAATCTTCATCTCTGCTACTGTTTTTAATTACTAGCATTTCCATTTGTTTCTTTCTTTTTCTTTCCTTTTTTTTTTTAAGACAGAGTTTCGCTCTTGTCACCCAGGCTGTAGTGCAATGGCGCAATCTCAGCTCACTGCAACCTCTGCCTCCCAGGTTCAAGCGATTCTCTCGCCTCAGCCTCCCAAGTAGTGGGATTACAGACACGTGCCACCATGCCTAATTTTTGTATTTTTAGTAGAGATAGGATTTCACCATGTTGGCCAGGATGGTCTTGACCTCTTGACTTCATGATCCACCTGCCTTGGCCTCCCAAAGTGCTGGGATTACAGGTGTGAGCCACCGCACCCAGCCCCTATTTAGGTCTTATTTAATTTCTATCACCAATGTTTTGTAGTTTTTAGTCTACACATCTTATACATCTTTCATCAGATTTACCCCAAAGTATTTCATATTTTGATGCTACTGTAAACAGGATTAACTGCAATTTACAACTGCTCTTGGCAAGTATATACAACATAATTGATTTCTGCATATTGATTTTGTATTCTGCAAATTTGCTAAGCTCACTTATTACTTCCTGTAGCTTTTGTTGGATTCCACAAATTTTCTACATAGACAATGTCATCAGCAAACAAAGAGTCTCAGTTTTCTTGTTCAAATTGTTTTTCCTTAATAATTTTTCTGTATACTTGCTCTGTGTTTTTGAGAGATGGGTACTGAAATTTCCAGCTTTAATTGTGGATCTGTTGATTTCTCCTTGCAATTCTACCAATTTTTGTTTCAAGCATCGTGAAACTCTGTTATTAGCTCCAAAAACAATTAGTATTACTTTGTCTTCTTGGTAAGTTGACCCCTTTATCCCTAGTAATATTATTTATTCTGGAGTCTACATTATCTGATGTTAACAAGAATACAGCTTCTTGTGATTACAGTTAGCATGGTATATCTTGCTTCATCTTTTTGCTTCTAATCTATTTGTTTCTTTATATTTAAGGTATGTTTTTATAGGCAGCATAAAGTTGGATTTGGCTTTTTTAAGAAATCCAAACTGAGCTGGGCACAGTGGCTAACGCCTGTAGTCCCAACTACTTGGGAGGATCGCTTGAGCCCAGGGGTTTGAGGATGCAGTGAGCTATGATCATGTCACTGCACTGAGTGACCCCATCTCTTAAAAAAATCCAATCTAGCCATCTTTGCCTTTTAATTGAAGTGTTTAGAATACGTGCCTTTAATGTAATTATTGATATGGTTGGGCTGGAGTCTGTCATCTTGCTATTTCTTTTTCATTCATCTCATCTGGTTTTTGTTCCCTTTTCTTTTTTTTTTTTTGAGATGGAGACTTGCCCTGTCACCCAGGCTGGAGGGCAGTAGCATCATCTGGGCTTACTGCAACCTCCGCCTCCCAGGTTCAAACGATTCTCCGAGTAACTGGGATTACAGGCATGTGCCACCACACCTGGCCAATTTTTGTATTCTTAGTAGAGATGGGGTTTCGCCATGTTGGCCAGGCTGGTCTCCAACTCCTGACCTCAGGCGATCCACCTGCCTCGGTCTCCCAGTGTGCTGGGATTACAGATGTGAGCCACTGCACCTGGCCAGGATTTTGTTCCCTTTTCTTTCCCCCCCAACCTTCTTTTGGGTGGAATATATGTTATGATTCTATTTAACTCTTTCGTTGGCTTATTAGCTATAACTCTGCATTGTTATTTTAGTGGTGGCTTTAAGTGGTGGCTTTATACTGTCAATCTTTAACCTATTAGATTTTCTTCAAGTGCTAAAACACTTCATAAAGAGGGTACAAACTTAATAGTAATAAAGTACCATTTCTCTTCTTTGCCTCGTGCTATTTTTGTTGCAGATTTTATTTTTACATGTTAAAACCCCATATTAAATTAAGATTTTTAAGCAGTCAATTAACTTTTAAAATTACTTAAACAAGAAAATTTTCTTGTTTATCTACTCAGTTTAACATTTCCAGTATTCTTCATTTCTTTGCACAGATCCATATTTTCATTATCATTTTCATCCTGGTGAAAAAATCTCTTTTATAACTACATGTGACTCTGTCAGAGATAAATTCTTTCAGCGTTTTTTAAGTCTGAAATTGCCTTTTTATCACCTTCACTTTTGAAAGTTATTTTCACTGGGCATCAAATTTTCGATTGACAGTTGTTGCTTTCTTTAAGTACTATCCATATGTTGTTTTGGTGGGATCAATCTATTGTCATCTCCCTTCAGCCTGAAAAAACTTCATTTACTATAATATTTACTGTAGAGCAGGTCTGCTGGGGACAAATACCTTTTAGTTTACCTTCATCTGAGGAAGTCTTTATTTCACCTTCATTCGTGGAAGATATTTTCAGTGGATATGGTATTCTGAGTCATCACTTCCTTTCTTTCAGCACTTTAAAGATGGTGTCCCACTGTTTTTAGACTTCCAGATTTTCTGATGAGAAACCCACAGTGATGTGTATATGTAATGAATCATGTTCCTCTTGGTGCTTTCAACAGTTTTCCTCATCTTTGGTGTTCAGCAGTTTCAT
Organism: Hylobates moloch; assembly: GCF_009828535.3. Taxonomy (NCBI): domain Eukaryota; kingdom Metazoa; phylum Chordata; class Mammalia; order Primates; family Hylobatidae; genus Hylobates; species Hylobates moloch. The sequence goes on from NW_026652276.1 coordinate 211,492,482, forward strand.
TAAGTGTCTGAGAGCAGAGTCCTTTGAATTTACCTTGTCTAAGTTTCACTTAGTTTCTTGAGTCTGTAAATTTATCTTTCTCCAAATTTGTAAGTTTTCAGTCATTATTTTCTCAAAAAATTTTTTTGCACCAATACCTTTCTCCTCTTCTTCAGGGACTTCAATGACACGAATGTTAGGCCCTTTGATATAGTCTCACAGGCCAGTGAGGCTGTTTATTTTTGTTTTCTTTTTTCTCTCTCTCTTTTCAGTTGGGATTTATTTCTACTGGTTTATCTTTAAATTCACTAACCTGTTCCTCTGACATCTCCATTCTGCTACTGAGATGAACCAATGATTTTTTTTATTATTATTATACTTTAAGTTCTGGGATACATGTGTGGAACGTGCAGGTTTGTTACACAGGTACACACGTGCCGTGGTGGTTTCCTGCACCCATCAACCTGTCATCTACATTAGGTACTTCTCCTAATGATATCCCTCCTCTAGCCCCCCCACCCCGAGACAGGCCCCAGTGTGTGATGTTCCTCTCCCTGTGTCCATGTGTTCTCATTGTTCAACTCCCACTTATGAGTGAGAACATGCAGTGTTTGGTTTTCTGTTCCTGTGTTAGTTTGCTGAGAATGATGGTTTCCAGCTTTATCCATGTCCCTGCAAAGGACATGAACTCATCCATTTTATGGCTGCATAGTATTACATGGTGTATATGTGCCACATTTTCTTTATCCAATCTGTCACTGATGGGCATTTGGGCTGGTTCAAAGTGTTTGCTATTGTGAACAGTGGTGCAATAAACATACATGTGCATGTGTCTTTATAGCAGAATGATTTATAATCCTTTGGATATATACCCAGTAATGGGATTACTGGGTCTAAAGGTATTTCTGGTTCTAGATCCTTGAGGAATCACCACACTGTCTTCCACAATGGTTGAACTAATTTACACTCCCACCAAAAGTGTAAAAGCATTCCTATTTCTCCATATCCTCCCCAGCATCTGTTGTTTCCTGACTTTTTAATGATCACCACTCTAACTGGCGTGAGACGGTATCTCATTGTGGTTTTGACTTGCATTTCTCTAATGACCAGTGATGATGAGCTTTATTTCATAATCTCTCCTTTTGAGAAGTGTCTGTTCATATCCTTCACCCACTTTTTGATGGGGTGGTTTTTTTCTTGCAAATTTAAGTTCTTTGTAGATTCTAGATATCAGCCCTTTGTCAGATGGATAGACTGCCAAAATTTCTCCCATTCTGTAGGTTGCCTGTTCACTCTGATGATAGTTTCTTTCGCTGTGCAGAAGCTCTTTAGTTTAATTAGATCCCATTTGTCTATTTTGGCTTTTGTTGCCATTGCTTTCGGTGTTTTAGTCATGAAGTCTTTGCCCATGCGTGTGTCCTGAATGGTATTACCTAGGTTTTCTTCTAGGGTTTTTATGGTTTTAGGTCTTACATTTAAGTCTTTAATCCATCTTAATTTTTGTATAAGGTGTAAGAAAGGGGTCCAGTTTGAGTTTTCTGCATATAGCTAGCCAGCTTTCCCAACATCATTTATTAAATAGGGAATCTTTTCCCCATTGCTTGTTTTTGTCAGGCTTGTCAAAGATCAGATGGTTGTGGATGTGTGGTGTTATTTCTGAGGCCTCTGTTCTTTTCCGTTGGTCTACATATCTGTTTTGATACCAGTACCATGCTGTTTTGGTTACTGTATCCTTGTAGTATAGTTTGAAGTCAGGTAGCGTGATACCTCCAGCTTTGTTCTTTTTGCTTAGGATTGTCTTGGCTATGTGGAATCTTTTTTGGTTCCATATGAAATTTAAAGTAGTTTTTTTCTAATTATGTGAAGAAAGCCAATGGGAGCTTGATGGGGATAGCACTGACTCTATAAATTACTTTGGGCAGTATGGCCATTTTCACAATATTGATTCTTCCTATCCATGAGCATGGAATGTTTTTCTGTTTGTTTGTGTCCTCTCTTATTTCCTTGAGAAGTGGTTTGTAGTTCTCCTTGAAGAGGTCCTTCCCATCCCTCATAAGTTGAATTCCTAGGTATTTTATTCTCTTTGTAGCAATTGTGAATGGGAGTTCACTCATGATTTGGCTCTCTGTTTGTCTATTATTGGTATATAGGAATGCCTGTGATTTTTTGCACACTGATTTTGTATCCTGAGACTTCGCTGAAGTTGCTTATCAGCTTAAGGAGATTTTGGGCTGAGATGATGGGGTTTTCTAAATACACAGTCATGTCATCTGCAAACAGAGACAATCTGACTTCCTCTCTTCCTACCTGAATACCTTTATTGCTTTCTCTAGCTCGATAGCCCTAGCCAGAACTTCCAATAATATGTTGAATAGGAGTGGTGAGAGGGCATCCTTGTCTTGTGCCTGTTTTCAAAGGGAATGCTGCCAGGTTTTGCCCATTCAGTATGATACTGGCTGTGGGTTTGTCATAAATAGCTCTTATTATTTTGAGATATGTTCCATCAACACCTAGTTTTTTGAGAATTTTTAGTAGGAAGGGGTGTTTAATTTTATCAAAGGCCTTTTCTGCATCTATTGAGATAATCATGTGGTTTTTGTCATTGGCTCTGTTTATGTGATGGATTACATTTATTGATTTGTGTATGCTGAACCAGCCTTGCATCCCAGGGATGAAGCCAACTTGATCGTGCTAGATAAGCTTTTTGATGTGCTGCTGGATTCAGTTTGCCAGTATTTTATTGAGGATTTTCGCATCGATGTTCATCAGGGTTATTGGTCTGAAATTTTCTTTTTTTGTTGTGTCTCTGCCAGGTTTTGGTATCAGGATGATGCTGGCCTCATAAAATGAGTTAGGAAGGAGTCCCTCTTTTTCTATTGTTTGGAATAGTTTCAGACGGAATAGTACCAGCTGCTTTTTGTACCTCTGGTAGAATTCAGCTGTCAATCTGTCTGGTCCTGGGCTTTTTTTTGGTTGGTAGGCTATTAATTACTGCCACAATTTCAGAACTTGTTATTTGTCTATTCAGGGATTCGACTTCTTCCTGATTTAGTCTCGGGAGGGTGTATATGTCCAGGAATTTATCCATTTCTTCTAGGTTTTCTAGTTTATTTGTGTAGAGGTGTTTATAGTATTCTGTTATGGTAGTTTGTATTTCTGTGGAATCAGTGGTGATATCTCTTTTATCATTTTGTATTGTGTCTATTTGATTCTTCTTTCTTTTCTTATTAGCCTAGCTAGCAGTCCATCTATTTTGTTAATCTTTTCAAAAAACCAGCTCCTGGATTCACTGATTTTTTGAAGGATTTTTTTGTGTCTCTATCTCCTTCAGTTCTGCTCTGATCTTAGTTATTTCTTGTCTTCTGCTAGCTTTTGAATTTGTTTGCTCTAGCTTCTCTAGTTCTTTTAATCGTGATATTAGGGTGTAGATTTTAGATCTTTCCTGCTTTCTCCTGTGGGCATTTATTGCTATACATTTCCCTCTAAACACTGCTTTAGCTGTGTCCCAGAGATTATGTTATGCTGTGTCTTTGATCTGATTGGTTTCAAATAACTTATTTATTTCTGCCTTAATTTCGTTATTTACTCAGTAGTCATTCAGGAGCAGGTTGTTCAGTTTCCATGTAGTTGTATGGTTTGAGTGAGTTTCTTAATCCTGAATTCTAATTGGATTGCACGTGGTCTGTGCAACTGTTTCTTATGATTTCTGTTCTTCTGCATTTGCTGAGGAGTGTTTTACTTCCAATTAATTATGTGGTCAATTTTAGAATACATCCAATGTGGTGTGGAGAAGAATGTATATTCTGTTGATCTGGGGTGGAGAGTTCTGTAGATTTCTATTAGGTCCACTTGGTCCAGAGCTGAGTTCAAGTCCTGAATATCCTTGTGAATTTTCTGTCTCGTTGATCTGTCTAATACTGACAGTGGGGTGTTTAAAGTCTCCCACTATTATTGTGTGGGAGTCATTATTGTGTGGGAGTCTAGGTCTCTTTGTAGGTCTCTAAGAACTTGCTTTATGAATCTGGGTGCTCCTGCATTGGGTGCATTTATATTTCATATATTTAGGATAGCTAGCTCTTCTTGTTGCATTGATCCCTTTACCATTATGTAATGGCCTTCTTTGTCTCTTTTGATCTTTGTTGGTTTAAAGTCTGTTTTATCAGAGACTAGGATTGCGACCCCTGCTTTTTTTTTTTTTGCTTTCATTTGCTTGGTAAATATTCTTCCATCCCTTTATTGTAAGCCTATGTGTGTCTCTACATATGAGATCAGTCTCCTGAATACAGTACACCAATGGATCTTGACTCCTTATCCAATTTGCCAGTCTGTGTCTTTCCATTGGGGCATTTAGCCAGTTTACATTTAAGGTTGATACTGTTATATGTGAATTTGATCCTTTCATTATGACGCTAGCTGGCTATTTTGCCCATTAGTTGATGCAGTTTCTTCATAGTGTCAATGGTCTTTACGATTTGACATGTTTTTGTAGTGGCTAGTACTGGTTGTTCCTTTCCATGTTTAATGCTTCCTTCAGGAGCTCTTTTAAGGCAGGCCTGGTGGTGACAAAATCTCTCAGCATTTGCTTGTCTGTAAAGGACTTTATTTCTCCTTTACTTATGAAGCTTAGTTTGGCTGGATATGAGATTCTGGGTTGAAAATTCTTTTCTTTAAAAATGTTGAATATTGGCTCCCACTCTCTTCTGGCTTGTAGGGTTTCTGCAGAGAGATCCACTGTTAGTCTGATGGGCTTCCCTTTGTGAGTAACCCGACCTTTCTCTCTGGCTGCCCTTAACATTTTTTCCTTCATTTCAACTTTGGTGAATCTGACGATTATGTGTCATGGGGTTGCTCTTCTTGAGGAGTATCTTTGTGATGTTCTCTGTATTTCCTGAATTTGAATGTTGGCCTGTCTTGCTAGGTTGGGGAAGTTCTTCTGGATAATATCTTGAAGTGTTTTCCAACTTGGTTCCATTCTCCCCATTACTTTCAGGTACACCGATCAAACGTAGGTTTGGTCTTTTCACATAGTCCCATATTTCTTGGAAGCTTTTTTCATTCCTTTTCATTCTTTCTTCTCTAATCTTGTCTTCACACTTTTATTTCATTACATTTATCTTCAATCTCTGATATCCTTTCTTCCACTTGATCAATTTGGCTATTGATGCTTGTGTATGCCTCACAATGTTCTTGTGGTGTGTTTTTCAGCTACATCAGGTCACTTATTTTCTTTCTAAGCTGGTTATTCTAGTTAGCAATTCCTCTAACCTTTTTTCAAGGTTCTTAGCTTCCTTGCATTGGGTTAGAACATGCTCCTTTAGCTCCGAGGAACTTGTTATTACCCACCCTCTGAAGCCTACTTCTGCCAATTCGTCAAACTCATTATCTGTCCAGTTTTGTTCCCTTGTTGGCAAGGAGTTGTGATCCTTCGGAGGAGAAGAGGCATTTTGGTTTTTGGAATTTTCAGCCTTTTTGCACTGGTTTTTCCTCATCTTCGTGGATTTATCTATCTTTGGTCTTTGATGTTGGTGACCTTCAGATGGAGTTTCTGTGTGGACGTCCTTTTTGTTGATGTTGATGCTATTCCTTTCTGTTTGTTAGTTTTCCTTCTAACAGTCAGGACCCTCTGCTGCAGGTCTGCTGGAATTTGCTGGAGGTCCACTCCAGACCCTGTTTGCCTGGGTATCACCAGCAGAGGCTGCAGAACAGCAAAGATTGCCGCCTGTTCCTTCCTCTGGAAGTTTTGTCCCAGAGGGGCTCCTGCCAGATGCCAGCTAGAACTCTCCTGTATGAGGTGTCTGTTGACCCCTGCTGGGAGGTATCTCCCAGTCAGGAGGCACAGGGGTCAGGGACCCACTTGAGGAGGTAGTCTGACCCTTAGGAGAGCTTGAGCACTGTTCTGGGACATCTGCTGTTCTCTTCAGAGCCGCCAGGCAGGAACGTTCAAGTCTGCTGAAACTGCGCCCACAGCCGCCCCTTCCCCTAGCTGCTCTGTCCCAGGGAGATGGGAGTTTTATCCATAAGCCCCTAACTGGGGCTGCTGCCTTTCTTTCAGAGATGCCCTGCCCAGAGAGGGGGAATCTAGAGAGGCAGTCTGGCTACAGAGGCTTTGCCGAGCTGCAGTGGGTTCTGCCCAGTTCAAACTTCTGGGAGGCTTTGTTTATACTGTGAGGGGAAAACCACCTACTCAAGTCTCAGTAATGGCAGACACCCCTCCCCCTGCACCAAGCTCAAGTGTCCCAGGTCAACTTCAGACTGCTGTGCTGGCAGCAAGAATTTCAAGCCAGTGGATCTTAGCTTGCTGGGCTCCGTGGGGGTGAGATCCACTGAGCTAGACCACTTGGCTCCCTGGCTTCAGCCCTCTTTCCAGAAGAGTGAACAGTTCTGTCTCACTGGCATTCCAGGCACCACTGAGGTATGAAAAAAAAACTCCTGCAGCTAGCTCGGTGTCTGCCCAAACGGCCGCCCAGTTTTGTCCTTGAAACCCAGGGCCCTGGTGGCGTAGGCACCTGAGGCAATCTCCTGGTCTGCAGGTTTGAAGACCATGGGAAAAGCATAGTATCTGGGCTGGAGTGCACCATTCCTCAAGGTACAGTCCCTTATAGCTTCCCTTGGCTAGGGGAGCGAGTTCCCCAACCCCTTGCACTTCCCTGGTGAGGCAACTCCCCACCCTGCTACAACTTGCCCTCCAGGGGCTGCATCCACTGTCTAACCAGTCCCAGTGAGATGAGCCGGGTACCTCAGGTGGAAATGCAGAAACCATCTGCCTTCCACGTTGATCTCACTGGGAGCTGGAGACCAGAGCTGTTCCTGTTTGGCCATCTTGCCAGCCACATCTCCACGTCTGAGCCAATGAATCTTTTTACTGTACATATTATAGTCTGTCATTTCTAGAATTTTCATTTGGTTTTGTATATATAGCTCACTGCTGAGAATTCCTCTTTCCATTGATTTCAAGAGTGTCCACCTTTATGGTACATGGTTGCAGTAGCTGCTTTAAAGTATTTAAGAATCCCTACAACTGGGTCATTTTGGGGGTATCTATTGATTTCTTTTCCCTTGAAAATTTCCAAGTTTTTTCCAATCAATAGATGCCAACCCCAAAATGACACAGTTGCAGGGCTTAACATTGGCTCAAGGGAACCAATTTCCCTTTCCTGGTTGACTGGAAATGTATCCTGGACATTTTGATTATGTCATGAGACTCTGGATCCTATTAAAAGCCTCTGGGACTATCGACTTTTTTGTTTTAGCAAAGAATCAACCCAGTCAGTTTCAGATTACAAGTTCTGCCTGGCCTTCTGTGCATATTGGTTCCAATGTCAGTTTATACTTCAAAGCTTTTGCTATGCTTCTTTAGGAATAGTCCATACATGTAGTGCTTTGGTAAGTTATCCATTCCTCCATATCTTTCCTCATGTCATTTCTCCCATACCATCTGGCTGTCAACAACACCTTTCCCAGGTCATCAGCCAGAAATATGGGGTTCTCTCAGAGTTTCAGCTCCCTGTACTATGCAAGTGGGCCCACCTTCCTGATAAAGAGGTAAGAAAAGATAGAAAAAATAATAATGTGGCTTTTCCCCCACTCTTCACCCAACAGCCGTCCCTTTTCTCAGTGGTAGATTTCTTCTCAGGGTTTTAAGTACTCACAACACTGCTGTTGTATCCTAGTAAAGTTGTTCCACAACTAGGGCTGACCTCAGGACAGGACTAGGAAAGAAAACGAGAAAAACACAAACAAACAAGGATTCTTCTCCAGCTCTCCAGCTTGCAGTCACCACCAACCTTTTTTTTTTTTTTTTTGCAAACTGTGCTCAGGCCAGAGAGATGGGCTTCTTTCTGAGTCTCTGTTGACCACACCCACTATATAGTTCCCAGATTCAGACTGCCCTTGGGTCAAACTCAAGGTATAAAGATGAAAATTAACCATGAAACTCACTGTTGCTATATTGGTCGTTCATTAAGTATTGTTTTCTCTCCTTAATTCACCTACTATATTTACTATTTGGAGGCTTCAGGTAATTGTTTTTGTTTTTTTGTCCAGGGTTGTTGTTATTACTATTATTATTATTTGTGATCACTGGGAAAGATGGGCTCCAGTAGCCTTATTTCATCTTAGCTAGAATTAGAAGTCTCCTGGCTTTCACTTTTATTCACTGTTGTTCATTTCACTAGGCTTTGGAGAAGGAAGTTTTATGACCTGGCATCACTTCATCATCTTTCCTGAAAAGTCTGCCACAATTTCACTTTAAAATAAAGTAAGTGTTAATCCAAATAAATCAGGAAAGTTGGCTTGCAAACTGGGCAGGAAAAAGAGAAGGGAAGTAGGAGACAGAAAGGTTTCTCAACACACATTAACACACCTTTCTCCACTTCTGCCTGTGTGAGTGCTTTCGTGAGGTTGAGAGGGAAATAATCCTTTTGATTCCAGCTCCCTTGCTTGAAGAGAGAAAATGGATTATCTTTTGTTTAACTCATGCAACAAACTGTTATTGCATGTCTAGTAATACAAAGCACTTTTCCAGGTATTGATGATACAAAGTTATATGTGGTTCTCTCTCTCAAGGAATTAATAATTCAGAGGGCAGAAAAACTATGCAAATAATTATAGTACAATATATTAAAATACCAGAACAGAGGTTAAAAAACAAACAAACAAACAAAAACGAAGTGTTAGAAGAACAACCAAGGCTGGGTGTAGTGGCTCTCACCTGTAATTCCAGCACTCTGGGAGGCTGAGATGAGAGGACTGCTTGAGGTCAGGAGTTCAAGACCAACCTAATCAACATAGCAAGACCCTATTTCTTAAAAAAAAAAAAAAGAACAACAGAGAAGACAATGACTAATCTGTCAAGAAAGAAGAAGAAGGAAGTCAGTACCTATAATGACATGTATTTGAGCTATGTGGAAAAGGAAACAGAATAATTCCAGGCACAGGGAGAAGCATGTACAAATATAAAGGGTATCAAAGAGCATGATGAGTTTGGGAAAGAGCTACAGCACTGATATGAACCCCAGGGAATACCAATATTTAGATGACAGGCAGAAGAAAACCAGCCACTTCTGAGGTATCATAGAATAAAATGGAGAAATCAAAGAAGAGAGGAAATCCAGGACTACGGTTTCTGAAAGCCAAAGATGGTAGAACTCCAGGAAGTATTTAACCATGTTAAAACTGGGAGAGAGGTCAGGTAAAATGTGGACAGATAATTAACTTTTAAAATTAAGTAAGAAGTTACTGGAAATCTTTGAGAGGAGTTTCACTACAGTGGTGGTTAAGTCATAATAGTATCTCATTTTCTTGTTCTAAACTATGTCCTGGCAGTAAATCTTCAGGAACAGCTGCACCATTCAAATAGAAAAGCTGTTTCAGGCTTGTATATTTCTTACTAAGTGGATGAACTTAGCATTTAGTTTCCTTAGGAAGCACAAAGTATTTTTCTCCCTCTACCCAAATCCACACATTACCCCCACAATTGATTTCAAAACTGCCTAGCTGATAACAGTTTCTACAACCCATTTATTTCTTCCTAAACCATGGTCTTTGAATTTTTCATTTGATTTTCTGAGACCAGGACGTAACTTATCACATACTGATGCCCACTCCCCAGAGTACTCCCTAATGTGAGTGATGGATCATTCCTCAGGACTCAATTCCAGAATTCTATGCTATCTTCAGCGATAGACTTTCACTGGGTGGGTCCCATCACATAAGGGTATGCCTTCTTGTAATGAGTAGAACAGTATAATCAGGTTGTCAATATACATTTAGTTAGTTAAGACACTAACTCTCTTTTTTTTTTTTTTACCAAGTTGTAATTTATACAATAAAATGGACAACTTAAATATTAAGTTAAATCAGTTTTGGCAATTGTGATCATCTATGTAACCTCCATCCAAAATAAAAATACTGAACATTTCCATCACCCCACAAAGTTCCCTCATGCTCATTTCCAATCAATTTCCTCTAACCCAGCAGACTTCTGACTTCTATCACCACAGATGAGTTTGGGCTGTTCTTGGAGTTTATATGAAGAGAATCATCCAGCAAATATTCTTTGTGTCTGTTTTCTTTCCAACATAAATGTTTTAGAAGTTTATCCATGTTGTTGCCTGAATCAGCAATTTTTTCCTTTTATTGCTGAGTAATAGTCTATCGCATGAAAATACCACAATTTGTTCCTTCTTCTTTGATGAGCACTTGGGTTGTCTCAGTTTAAGGCTATCACAAATATGAGAGGACTTCAAAAAATGTGTGGAAAAATGGAATTAAAAAATAAACCTAACGGCTGAGCACAGTAGCTCACACCTGTAATCCCAGCACTTTGGGAGACCAAGGCAGGCAGATCACTTGGGGTCAGGAGTTTGAGACGAGCCTGGCCAACATGGTGAAACCGCATCTCTACTAAAAATACAAAAATTAGCTGGGCGTGGTGGCACACAGCTGTAATCCCAGCTACTTGGGAGGCTTAAGCCTGGGAGGTGGAGGCTGCAGTGAACCAAGAGCATACCATTCCACTCCAGCCTGGGTGACAGGACAAGACTCCATCTCAAAACAAAAACAAAAACCATAGGCCGGGTGCAGTGGCTCCCAGCACTTTGGGAGGCCAAGGCAGGCAGATCATCAGGTCAGGAGATCGAGACCATCCTGGCTAACACGGTGAAACCCCATCTCTACTAAAAATACAAAAATTAGCCGGGTGTGGTGGCAGGCGCCTGTAGTCCCAGCTACTCAGGAAGCTGAGGCAGGAGGATGGCGTGAACCCGGGAGGCGGAGCTTGCAGTGAGCTGAGATCGCACCACTGCACTCCAGCCTGGGCGACAGAGCGAGACTCTGTCAAAAAAAAAAAAAAAAAAAAAGAAAAGAAAACTATAAATTTTATTTATCGACATAGCTCCATCAAGTCCAAGACACATTTTAAAGTGATGATACCAGTCATTTAGTCCATCCCTAAACAATTGAAGTTGCTGGGAATGTAAGCATGTCAATGCAGTCATTTTTACATTTTTTTTTTTTTTTTTTTAAGGAGCAGGAGTAGATAACTGTTTATATGGGGATTAAGATAATTGCTCTGATGTTGGTTTGAGAACTTCAACTCCAAGGTTCGGGGTTCTCTTTTAATTCAAGGCCAAGCTTGTAAATTAAGCTGCCTTAAAGAAAAAAGAAGCACTGCAGATAAAAGAAGGGAATGGGAAAAATAAACACAGACTTTTAAGAATGAGCAACAAGCTAGGCATTGTGGCTTATGCCTGTGATCCCAGCACTTTGGGAGGCCAAGGCATGTCAGATGATCCTCTGAAGCCAGGAGTTCAAGACAAGATAGGCAACATAACAAGACCCCATCTCTACTTAAAAAAAACACACACAAAAATTAACTGGACTTGGTGATACACACCTGTAGTCCCGGCTACTTAGGAGGCTGAGGTGGGAGGATCACTTGAGCCCAGAAGATGGAGGCTGCAGTGATCTATGATCATACCACTGCACTCCAGCCTGGGTGACAGAGAGATCCTGTCTCAGAAAAATAAAAGAAATGAGCAGCAGCACAAAGATCACTGGGAAATTAATTCTTAGCCAAAACCAACTTTGGCACTTTGGTTAGAGGAAAAAATCTCTCTCTGATTCTATTACTTAGAATCTATCAATTAGAGGATGAATCCCTAAATAGGTTTCATTTATCCTTGGTATCTGTTTTAAAACAAAAAACAAAAAACTCCACAATCTTGGACTCATGTCAATTTAATAATCATTTTGGGGGTGGAAAGGGCTACTTTGTCCGAGGCCCAAGGCTACTTTTAGGATAAGTTCTCTTTTCAGAAAGAGAAACACTAGGTATGACTAGTATCCATTTTGCATATAATCACTTTGTGGGATGGCAGATGGTTCCAGGTTAGGAGTTCCCAAGCTCTAGTCTACTTTGAACACTCTTCAGACCATAGTAGAAAGTTAACTCTCTTCTGGGAACAAAGTGGGTACCTAGGAAGAAATTCAGGTATGTTCGGTGAAGATAGGGCTGCTCAAATCAATTCAAATAGCAACTAAAAATGACAGCCAAGGTTGTCACATAGTGATCAAGAAGCTCTGTCTACCATTTAAGTAGATGTAAAAGTTCACTTTCATGCAGTTGGTATAGTCCTTTGGAGAGGATTAAAGGGTGATAAATAGTGTCTTCCATACAGAACAGGCCTGTTAAGTGAATACCTTGGAAACTATTTCCTTGGAAGCTGACTTTTGATTTCCTTTTACTTAGGTTAGCATCAGGAACTCATTGCCTTGTTAGTGCCAGATATTTCCCAATTCTGTCTTCAGAAGAGTATGTTATTAAGAAATGTTGGCCAGGCGCAGTGGCTCACGCCTGTAATCCCAGCACTTTCGGAGGCCAAGGCGGGTGGATCACCTGAGGTCACAAGTTCGAGACCAACCTGGCCAACATGGTGAAACCCCATCTCCACTAAAAATACAAAAATTAGCCGGGCGTGGTGGCAGGTGCCTGTAATCCCAGCTACTCAGGAGGCTGAAGCAGGAGAATCGCTCGAACCCAGGAGGCAGAGATTGCAGTGAGACGAGATCACACCATTGCACTCCAGCCTGGGGGACAAGAGCAAGACTTCATCTCAAAAAAAAAAAAAAAAAAAAAAAATGCTTAAGCACCCATTTTTTCAGGTGACTGGAAAAAGCAGGAAAATTAGTGTTCATGGTAAGAAAACATTGTCATTATGCTTCCACGTATTCAGAGAGTACCCCCTTGCAGAATGAGCTACTTGGCTATGTGAGAAAGCTATTGTTCATCCAGCTTTGGCAAAGAGATACTACCTGGGGAGCCACAAAATACTCCTTCACGACACAATGGGAATTTTGTAGTAACTCTTCAGCACAGTTGCCTTCTACTACATTGTCGGATCTCAGGTATAGACATCCGCCCTCCAGGCCCAACTCCATGGGCTCCACCCGTCGGTGTCCATGGGGTGGAGCCCATGGGTGAGGATGATGGCTTTCTCCAGCCGCACCACTGCCTTGCGACTGCCAAAGTCCACAGGCACTAGAGGCTCCAGGGGCTCAATCACCTCAGTCATGATCCGGCCACTGCCCTTGGAGGTGAAGCTCTGGCGCCCACCCAGCCACACCGCCCACGCTCACCCATTTTTCCATTATTAACTGAAGAAAAATGGGTGCCCTTTAGAGATTTTTTTGAAGATTAGGAAGCAAAAGAAAGTCAGAAGAAGCCAGATAAGAACTCTAAGGTGGATGCCTATGGACACTCTTGCAAAATTGCCCTTGTTTGATGACAGGAATGAACAGACACACTGTCGTGGAGAAGGACTCTCTGGTGAAGCTTTCCCAAGTGTTTTTCTACTAAAGCTTTGGCCAACTTTCTCTAAATACTCTCATAATAAGCTATTATCATTCTTTGGCCCTCCAGAAAGTCAACAAGCAAAATCCCTCAAGCATCCCCAAAAACTGTTGCCATGACTTCTGCTTTTGACAGGTCCACTTTTGCTTTGACTGGACCACTTCCACCTCTTGGTAGCTATTGCTTTGATCATACTTTGTCTTCAGGATTGGACTGCTAGCCACATTTCTTCTCCCGTTACAGTTCCTCAAGGAAATGCCTCAGGATCTTGATCTCACTTAAAGCTCTGCTCTTGCCGGCAGCCAATCTAGATGCAATAGTTTTGACATTCATTAAATAGTTTGTCAACTTTATCAGTCAGAATTGGGTAAGGCTGAACCAAATGAGGTGTCTATACATTGGCTATTGCTGCTGTTAATCATCAGTTTCACAAATTGATATAGATGGTCTGCTGCAGATGAAGGGCTTCATGGTCAACATTGTCTCATCCCTTCTTAATACAACTTATCCATTTGTAAACTGCTGATTTCTTTGGATCACTATTGCCATGCTCTTTTGTAACACATCAATAATTTCACCATTCTTCTACCCAAAGTTCACCATAAATGTAATGTTTGTTCTTGTTTCAATTTTAGCAGAATTTATATTGCTCTGAAATGGATTATTTTCAAATGGATATATCAGTGTCTCAAGCTAGATACTGTTTGGACATGTTATTAACAAGTTAGTCATGAGTTTATATTTTAGTGCAAAAAAATTTGGAACTCTGATATGGTTTGGCTCTGTTGTCTCCATCGAAATCTCATCTCGAATTGCAATCCCCACATGTTGAGGGAGGTAGGTGATTGGATCATGGAGGCAGTTTCTCCCATGCTGTTTTTGTGATAGTGAGTGAGTTCTCATGAGATCTCATAGTTTTTTTTTTTTTTTTTTTTTT
>NW_026652276.1:211507148-211622033 GCF_009828535.3 Hylobates moloch
TATATATATATATATATTTTTTTTTTTTTTTAAGATGGAGTCTCACTCTGTCACCGGGCTGGAGTGCAGTGGTGTGATCTTGGCTCACTGCAATCTCTGCCTCCCAGGTTCAAGCGATTCTCCTGTCACAGCCTCCTGAGGAACTGAGACTACAGGCGTGCGCCACCACATCAAGCTAATTTTTGTATTTTTATATGGGGTTTCCCCATGTTGGCCAGGCTGGTCTCGAACTCCTGACCTAAAGTGATCCACCCCACCTCAGCCTCCCAAAGTGCTGGGATTACAGGTGTGAGGCACTGTGCCTGGCCTCAGGTAGCATCTTTATAGCAGTATGAAAATAGACTAATACAAACTCCATGGATATTTTTTCATAACACACATTTCCCATAAACTTTTTGAAGAACCCTCATAAGGCTGTTATGACATTCTTGTACAGTCTTTTTTGTGGCCATATAGGTATTCATTTTCCTTGAGTAAATACCTAGAAGGGGTATTACTGGTCACAGGGCAGGTATATAATTAACTTTATAAGAAACTGCCAAAACTTTTCTAAGGTGGTTGTATCATTCTACATTCCTATCTACAGTGTATAGGAGTTTCAATTGTTCTAAATGTTCAGTATTGGAATAGGCTTTTTTATTTTGGTATTGTCAAGCTTTTTTGTTTTAACCATTCTAGTGGGTGTGCTATATCTCATTAAGTTTTGTTTGTTTTTGTTTTTTTTTGAGACGAAGTCTCGCTCTGTCGCCCAGGCTGGAGTGCAGTGGCATGATCTCAGCTCACTGCAACCTCCGCCTCCCGGGTTCAAGTGATTCTCCTTCCTCAGCCTCCCAAGCAGCTGGGACTACAGGTGCCTGCCACCATGCCCAGCTAATATTTTGTATTTTTAGTAGAGATAGGGTTTCACCGCGTTAGCCAGGATGGCATTGTGATCCACCCGCCTCGGCCTCCCAAAGTGCTGGGATTACATGCATGAGCCACCGTGCCCGGCCTATCTCATTAAGATTTTAATTTGCATTTCCCTGATGACTAATAATGTTGAGAACATTGTGCTTATTGGCCATTTGCATATATTCTTTTGTGAAGTATGTGCCTTCAGATTTTTTTAATCTCCATGGTTTGTTGCCAAGCCAACAAATTTTCTATGCATACAGAAAGGTCATCTAGAATATTAGTTTTCTATTCCTGCTGTAACAAATTATCACAATTAGTGGCTTAAAACAACATGAATTTATTATTTTCAGTTCTGTAGATTAGAAGTCCAATATAAGTCTCACTGGGCTAGAATCACTGTGTCATTAGGGCTGTGTCCATTTCACAAGCAAAATACATTCATTTGTCCCCTTCCAAGATCCCCCCCAAAGTCTCAACACACTGCAGCATCAATTCAAAGTCCAAAATCTCATCTAAATCTCATGGACTCAAAAATCTCAATCTTATTATCAAAATCTAAATTTGGTATGGGTGAGACTCTTGGTATAATCCATCCTGAGGCAAAATTCCTCTCCATCTTTGGACCTATGGAATTAGAAAAGAAATCCCCTGCTCCCAAAATACAAGGACAGGACTGCCATAGAATATAGTTACAGATATTCCCATTCAAAATGAAAGAAAGTGAAAGGGAAGATGTCATTGGTCCCAAGTAATTTTGAAATCCAGTTAGGCAACCTGGAGTAGGTCTCTGCGTGGGCAGAATGCTGTAAAGTTCTCAGTTCCACCCTACTGGACTGCCCCTTTGCCCTCAGAGTCATCCTTCCTTTTTCATAAAGGGTAACCAGCATGTATTTAAAGCTGAGTAGTTTCATCGGCTTGTTTCCTGCCTGTAGAATTTGGGGCTCTGATAGCCTTCTTTCACTTCATCCTCTCGTTTCTTTTCTAATTCCATAGGTCTACAGATGAAGACAAATTTTGCTTCCTCTCTGAGTCTTTCACTTCATCCTCTCTCTCTCCCTTTGAGTTGCTGCTGACATAGAATTCTCAAAAACCTTGTGGGTCTACTGTATAAGTACAGAGACTCACTCCATTTGACAAAAGGCTCCTCCACAGATCTTGCCTAGATAATCCCATCTCTATTTCTGGCTTCTACTTAGATGCTAAGGGAATCTATGAGTCACACCCCTTGATCTCTTCAGTGTTTTGTGTGAGTGAATGCTCTGCCCTTTTCATCTTTCTGAGGTTTCAACAAAAGGTTGCACAGTGACTCCTTTGGCTTTTTCTTTAGAGCACATTTTCCTGACAGTGAAACTCCTGACTTTAGCACCCTTTGCCACTTGGGTAGACTAAGAATTTCCAAAATCATCAAGTCCTGGTTCCTTTTTGTTTAACAGGTCTCCTCTTGATTTATTTCTCTACTTTCAAATTTTACTATTAGTGGCAAAAAAGAAACTAGGCCATACCTTCAACACTTTGCTTGGAAATCTCTTCAGTTAAACATCCAAGTTCGCTGTTTGTAAGTCCTCCTTTCCACGTAAGTGCAGTACACAAGCCTGCTGAGCTTTCTGCCACTATAATAGGGATCCCTTTTCCTCCAATTCCCAACATTTTCCTCTGAGCCAGCACCTTTAATGCATTTCCACCATCTGTTCACAATGATTTAGGTATTCTCTAAGATGATAAATGTTTTCTCTATCCTGCTCCTCACTTTTTTCTATGTCTAATAGAGTTATTAACATTCATATTTCTATTGTCATGGCAATCTAGGCATTTTCTATCATGCACCTCAAAATTCTTCCAGATGTGCTCACTGCATAATTCCAAAGCTACTTCCACATTTTTAGGTATTTGTTTACAGCAGCACCCCACTTCCAGGTACTAAAATCTGCATTAGTCTTCTATTGCTGCTGTAACAAAGTACCACAAACTTAGAGAAAAATACAACATTCATTTCTTTCTTACAGTTATATAAGTTAGAAGTCCAACACTGGTCTCACTGGGCTAAAATCAAGATATCGGTAGGGCTACAGTCCTTTCCGGAGGCTAGGGGTGAATCCTTGCTTTTTCCAGTTTCTAGAGGTTACCACATTCCTTGACTCACGGCCCTCTTTCCCCATCTCCAAATCCAGCAACACTGCATCTCTGACCTTGTTTCCATTATCACATCTTTTACTGACACCTCTTCTGCATCCCACTTCCATTTTTAAGAAGTGTCATCCTTAAAGGGCTCACCTGAATGATACAGAATAATCTCCCTATCTGCTGTTTAGCAATCTTAATTCTCTTTTGCCATGTAATGTACATAGTCACAGGTCCTAGGAATTGGGACATGGACATCTTTGGGTCACTATTATCCTGCCTACCACAACTACTAATCACTTAAAATGAACTATTAATAGAAATGCACCATAATTCAAGGTAGCCTAGCAAACCTCAGAGGGAAGTATTGACAGCTAAAAGAAACAAACAAAAAACTCTCAGTCAATGACTAATTTATTTTAAAATTTTCAAAATATTAGTGAATCTAGCAATCTAACTGAGGGTTTTCTGTTTTGGTTTTTTCTTTTTTTACTTGTGGTAGATACCATTAGTTAACTAATCCAACACCCATTTTCAACCCCTTCCCCCTTTTCTGTCCCTAATACTTGGGCTATAAAATACTAAATACTCACTTTCCTGGCTTCCTAAGGATAGTAATATAACACAGTTGTGCCAAGTGAAATCTAAAAATTGCCTTGGGAAAAGATATTGCATTCCTGATAAAAGAGGCAGATGGTGTGGCCTTCCCTGGCTTCCTTCCCAGTACCCCTCTAGCCTTGAATGTGGTACACTGCCAGTAATTTGGGCATCTATTTTGCAATAATGGAGAATGTCCAAAGAATTCAAGAGACACTACCCTGACATTGCTGAATGACTGAGCCAACACCAGCTACTCTAAGCCTCTAGAATTATGGTTATATGAGAAAAAATAAACTCCCATCTTGTTTATGTCACTGTTTACATCTGCTTTTCTGTTATTTTCAGCTGAAAGCTTTCCTGATTGAAACTACATTCCACACTACTACTGGTTAAACACAAGCACCCTCCTCTAAACATTTATTATGTTATACAAACCCAGATTCACTTCATTAAGTTAAGGTAATTAAAAAGGCAACTATTTTAAAAATAATGTTTATTATACACTTAGAACTATAAATTATATATACTTATTCTATATATATATTATACTTATATATACTTATTCTAGGACATTTATATATATGTCCTATATATATATATATATATGTCCTAGACATATATATGACCAGTATATATAATTTATAAATTATATATACTTATTCTAGGACATTTGCAAATTATAAAAAGTTTAAAGAAAATAAGTATCAGCCACAATCCCAACCATCCAGAGATAAGTCTGTGTAACTTTTACCCATATTTTTAATATACATACCTAAAATGTTCTTTTGTTTTTTCTGAGACTGAGTCTCGCTCTGTCACCCAGGCTGGAGTGCAGTGGCACGATCTCGGCTCACCACAATCTCTACCTCCCAGGCTCCAGTGATTCTCCCGCCTCAGCCTCCCAAGTAGCTGGAATTACAGGAGCGTGCCACCAATGCCTGGCTAATTTTTTTGTATTTTTAGTACAGATGGGGTTTCACCATGTTGGCCAGGTTGGTCTTGTCCTGACCTCAGATGATCTACCTGCGTCAGCCTCCCAAAGTGCTGGGATTACAGGTATGAACCACCACGTCTGGCACATAAAATGTTCTTTAAAGTGAGACTATATGGAACACATAGATTGACTCCAACCCCCATTTGGCACTTTATGAAGACTTATTTATATCAGATGTTTCAAAAATATCTCCAGATTTTAAAATATTTTACAGTATGATAATATGGTTAAATAATTTTATCAATGGTAGACACGTAAGTTGTTTTGCCCTTTTTTCTACTGTAAATGGTGTTGCAACAAACATCAATATATATGTTTTTTCTGTGTTATGTCTGATTATTTTCCAAGGATAGTTCCACAGATGTGGCCTTACTAGGTCAAAGGGATAAAGCCTTTCAATTATTCAACAAATGTTGCTAAATTGCTTTCTAGAAAAATTGAATCAATTTATTACTCTGTCTCCTTTGTACAAGAGTATGTCTCCCTTACAAGTACTGAATGCTGCCTTTTTGCTTTTTTGCCAGTTTGATGAGTAAAAAATATTATACCTCATTCTTGAATTTTTAATTTATGTTTTTTGGTTACTAGTGAGAACGACTATCTAAAGACATTTAGATCCTTTATATTGGTTATTTGATGAATTATCACTTGTTTCTTTTTAAAAGTTCTTTATATATTACAGATGCTAGCCTTTGATGTATTTGTTGTAAATATTTTATTTCAGTGTACATGTTATCTTTTACTTTTTAGTTTTATCTATTTTTATGAACATTTTGATGCACTCAAATATATCAGTATTATCTTTTGTAACTTCTTCCTTTGCTTTATCAGATAAGGATGGCTTTCACATGATGAAAACATTTTAGAAAAGAATGCTTTAAGATATTATATTCTTTTAAATTCCTATTGGCTTCCTTATGGTCAAAAAATGAAATCAACAGAAAGCAAACAGCAAATATATAAGTATCTCATCTAGATTTTGACCATTCACATACCTGCTTGTGACAATTATCACATCCTCAGAGATGGTAGCCATTTCCTTGATGGTAAGGTAGCACATTCTCCTCAATGTTTGCTGAAAAATTATTTATAAAAGGTAACAGATTATTCATAAGGAAATGGTTTTTTAAATTATTTGAAGCGAGGACCCCAAGTAGATATATATTTAGAAAGATATTCTTTAAAAGAGTCTCATCTACCAAAAAAAAAAAAAATTTAATATTCGGGTGAGAAAATATTCAGAATACTAGTATTTCCTAAACACAACTGTTGCATTGACACAATAGGTAAAAACTTAAAAATTCAATTATATGGATCTTTCTACTGAGAGATACAAACTTAGACTCTGATAGCTTGAGTCCAAAGACAAAGGTGTTTTGTTTTGTCTTGTTTTGTTTTTTTGAGACAGAGTTACGCTCTGTTGCCTAGGCTGGAGTGCAATGGCGCAATCGTGGCTCACCACAACCTCCGCCTCCCGGGTTCAAGCAATTCTCCTGCCTCAGACTCCCGGGTAGCTGGAATTACAGGCGCTCGCCACCACGCCTGGCTAATTTTGTATTTTTAGTAGAAATGGCGTACAATGTTAATTACAGGCTCGTTCCTGGAAAACATATTTTTTAAATCTTAAAAAATATGTAGGGATAAATGTGCAAACTCTGCACTTTCCTCAGTTCAGTGTATACCAGCATTTTCTCCTGAACTCTAAATGAGATTTCTAGATGAATACCTGGATCCAAGTAAGTACTAAGCTAACAATGCTCTACCTACTCTCCCCGACTCAACTGGATCTCTGATTTATTCATATACTATGCATAAATGGGCAGCGGCCAGACACCAGGTTCCTCTAGTCTGTCCAGCCTCATCCCTTACCGAGTAACCTCAAATTTCTTTTAAGTAGAGAAACCCAAATACATCAGACGCAGCTCCAGAGTCCAAGCTATGAAGAAAACCTTGGTACTACTGAACCCATTAAGGAAAGAGAAGAGAGTGAGGACCCTCACGGTGATTAAACACAGAAAAAAACAAACAAACAAAAAACACATAGAAAGCCAGTATGGGCACACACATGGGGCAGATCAAAGCTACTATGAGAAGAAAACAAAAAATTAGAATCAAAATTTCAGGAACACCCCACCCCAATTTAAAGAAAAAAAAGTTCTGTGAGAAGAAAACTAGAGATACAAAAAAAATTTCATTAAAACACAAAAAATGGGGGCTCAACATTATTAGTCATCAGGGAAATGAAAATTACTTATCCATCGAAAAATTTAAACCACATTTCAGAAACTACCTCACACCCACCAAAATGGTGAAAATTCAAAAGACAAACAATACAAAATGTCGGCAAAAAATGTGCTCTTAACCACTAAAACATACTGCATAAACATACACAGAAATGCTGAATAAAAATCGGAACAAAAATTTTAAATGTGTAGCTAAAGACAAAATAAAGAGAAATTCACAGATGCTAGGAATGAACACAACCAAACATTCATAGCCACAGAAGAATCTTATTGGCATGGGATATAGTATCTAACGTCTACGAAAATGAGGTTCTAAAAGGTATATTCTTCAAGCACAAGGAAAATCATTCCAGATAACTCAGAAATAGAGCAAGGAATGAAGAGTTTTTAAAAAGTGCTAAAGACATGAGTAAGTCACAATGAACAAACAAGACTCACAAGAAAATGATGGCATAGAATATATGAATGTAAATGTGCATGTGTGTATGCATATATACACATATATATGTTGATATACTCATATATGTATAAGGAATCAGAGTATCCTAAGACTCTCGAATTTCCCATGAGTAGGGAAAACACAAAGTGAGTATTCGATTTTGATAAGTCAAAAACCCACTGCGATTTTGAGTATAAACAATAAAAAAACTTCCAAAGTATTATCCCACAGGTTGCTGATGCTCTGTTTACTTCTAGTCTGTCTTTTTTTCCTCTCTGCTTTATTTTGGACCACTTCTACTACTGTCTTCAATGACCCTGGGTTTTTTTATTTGCTTGTTTGTCCTACATCTCTAATTTGCTATTAACCCCATGCAGTGTAGTTTTCATTTTATATATTTCTTTTTTTTTTTTTTAATTTTTGGGAAGTGTATTTGGATCTCTTTGTATCTCTCTTGTTTTATGCTTTATTCTTTGTTATGCCTTTCTTTACACTCTTAAGCATATAGATCATGTTAATAGTTGTTTTAATGACATCATCTGCTCATTCCATCACCTTTACCATTTCTGGGTTTGTGTCTGCTGATCCATTTTTCTCCTGTTTATAGACAATATTTCCTGTTTATTTGCATACCTGATAATTTATTAGATGCTGCACATTGTGAAGTTTATTATTTTGGTGTATGATCTTAAATAGTATTGAACTCTATTCTGCCATGAGGGAAGTAATTACCCAGGACTAGTTTTTTTTTTTTTTTTTTTCACTTTGAGGCTTACTTATAGGCTTTTTAAAGTTTTAGTGTAAGGTTACAGTATATTCCCATTACTTAGGTAATAATTACTTATGCATGGTTTCCTTTTGAGAACTATACCAGATGTCTTATGCAATACAAGGTCTTTCCACTCTCACTGGTGGGAATACAAACTATTCTGAGTCCTGTGTTTTTCGGATTCTTCCCTTAGCTTTGAGTAGTTTCCTTTTTTACACACACAGATCAGTTTTTACTTAACCAAAGACTCCAGGGATAGTCCTCAACAGATCATGGAATCCCTCCCTCTCCTCCTTCCTTCTCTCCCCGCCCCTCTTTTTCTCTCCAGCTCCTCCTTCTTTGGTATTCTGCTTCACAAATTCGAGCTTTCTTGGCTCCCAACCTCCATTTGTTTTCTCAACTCTGAGAGAGAACTAGGCCTGTAATCTGTTTCTGGGCCATGATGTGGTACAATACTAGGGCTGACCTAGTTTCCCTTCTTCAGATCACAGTCCTGGGATGCCTGTTATCCAATGTCTGAAAACTCTTATGTCATAAATTTTGTTTGATTTTCTAGGTATTTATAGTAGCAGGGTAAATCCAGCCCATTTACTTTATCATGGCTGTAAACAAAACAGAAAAATGTTCTTACTATCAAAATAAATGGTAATTTATCTAGTTATTCTTTTATTATTAATTTCCACCACTATCCCACTGTAAATAAAGAACACAGTCTATATGATTTCAATCCTTTGAAATTTGTTGTGTCTTGCTTTATGGCTCAATGTACAATCGACTTTTTGTAAATGATCTTTGTGCTCTTCATTTACATTTAATGTGGATAATGATATATTTGAGTCTATATCTACCACGTCATTATATGATTTATGTTTGTCCTGTTTGATCTATGTTTCTCTTCCTTTTTTCCCCTTCTTTTGGTTTGATTTTTTAGCTTTTTTTTTCTTTTTGCACAATTAGTTTGGAAGAGAAAAATAATTAATTTTTAAAAAATCAATGAAACAGAAAGTTGGTTCCATGACAAGATCAATAAAGTTTATAAATCCCTAGACAAGCTTCCTAGGAATAAAAAAGAGAAGATACAATTTAGCAATATCAGAATGAAGGAAGAGACACCACTAAGGATTCTGCAGACATTAAAAGAATGGAGGAATATTATGAAGAGCTTTATGCCAAGTTCAACAATTTAACTGAAATTCCTTGAAAGATACAAACTACCAGAGTACACTCAAGAAGGCAAATAACCTGAATGGCATCATATATACATTTTTTAATGAAGTTAATTAACCCCGAAAAGCCTTCCCACTAAGAAGACAGCTGCATGGGCTGGGCGCGGTGGCTCACGCCTGTAATCCCAGCACTTTGGGAGGCCGAGGCGGGCGGATCACAAGGTCAGGAGATCGAGACCATCCTGGTTAACACAGTGAAACCTCGTCTCTACTAAAAATACAAAAAAATTTGCTGGGCAAGGTGGCGGACGCCAGTAGTCCCAGCTACTTGGGAGGCTGAGGCAGGAGAGTGGCGTGAACCCCAGGGGGTGGAGCCTGCAGTGAGCCGAGATCGCGCTATTGCACTCCAGGCTGGGCGACAGCGAGACTCTGTCTCAAAAAAAAAAAAAAAAAGACAGCTGCAATAGTGAACTCTAACAAACATTTAAGGAGATCACAAGAAAAAGGTCAATATATAAAAGTTCATTTAATTCTAGAGACTACCAATAAATACAAATACAAGAGCATCAAAACATACTATCAGGGTGGAGCCAAGATAGCCGATAGGAAGAGCTCTGGTCTACAGCTCCCAGCATGAGCGACGCAGAAGACGGGTGATTTCTGCATTTCCATCTGAGGTACCAGGTTCATCTCACTAGGGAGTGCCAAACAGTGGGTGCAGGACAGTCGGTGCAGCGTACCCTGCGCAAGCCGAAGCAGGGTGAGGCATTGCCTCACTCAGGAAGCGCAAGGGGTCAGGGAGTTCCTTTTCCTAGTCAAAGAAAGGAGTAACAGACGGTACCTGGAAAATTGGGTCACTCCCACCCTAATACTGCGCTTTTCCAACGGGCTTGGAAAACGGCACACCAGTAGATTGTGTCCCGCACCTGGCTTGGAGGGTCCTACGCCCACGGAGTCTCGCCGATTGCTAGCACAGCAGTCTGAGATCAAACTGCAAGGTGGCAGTGAGGCTGGGGGAGGGGCGCTTGCCATGGCCCAGGCTTGCTTAGGTAAACAAAGCAGCCAGGAAGCTCGAACTGGGTGGAGCCCACCACAGCTCAAGGAGGCCTGCCTGCCTCTGTAGGCTCCACCTCTGAGGGCAGGGCACAGACAAACAAAAAGACAGCAGGAACCTCTGCAGACTTAAATGTCCCTGTCTGACAGCATTGAAGAGAGTAATGGTTCTCCCAGCACGCAGCTGGAGATCTGAGAACAGGCAGATTGCCTCCTAAAGTGGGTCCCCGAACCCCGAGCAGCCTAACTGGGAGGCACCCCCCAGTAGGGACAGACTGACACCTCACTGGGCCAGGTACTCCTCTGAGACAAAACTTCCAGAGGAACGATCAGACAGATGAATTTGCAGTCTCACAAAAATCCGCTGTTCTGCAGCCACCGCTGCTGACACCCAGCAAAACAGGGTCTGGAGTGGACCTCTAGCAAACTCCAACAGACCTGCAGCTGAGGGTCCTGTCTGTTAGAAGGAAAACTAACAAACAGAAAGGACACCCACACCAAAAACCCATCTGTACATCACCATCATCAAAGACCAAAAGTAGAAAAGCCTACAAAGATGGGGAGAAAACAGAGCAGAAAAACTGGAAACTCTAAAAAGCGGAGCACCTCTCCTCCTCCAAAGGAACACAGTTCCTCACCAGCAACGGAACAAAGCTGGACGGAGAATTACTTTGACGAATTGAGAGAAGAAGGCTTCAGACGATCAAACTACTCCGAGCTACGGGAGGAAATTCAAACCAATGGCAAAGAAGTTAAAAACTTTGAAAAAAAAATAGATGAATGTATAACTCAGAAAACCAATGCAGAGAAGGGCTTAAAGGAGCTGATGGAGCTGAAAGCCAAGTTTCGAGAACTACATGAAGATTGCAGAAGCCTCGGTAGCCGATGCGATCAACTGGAAGAAAGGGTATCAGTGATGGAAGATGAAATGAATGAAATGAAGCGAGAAGGGAAGTTTAGAGAATAAAAAGAAACGAACAAAGCCTCCAAGAAACATGGGACTATGTGAAAAGACCAAACCTACGTCTGATTGGTGTACCTGAAAGTGACGAGGAGAATGGAACCAAGCTGGAAAACACTCTGCAGGATATTATCCAGGAGAACTTCCCCAATCTAGCAAGGCAGGCCAACATTCAGATTCAGGAAATACAGAGAACGCCACAAAGATACTCCTCGAGAAGAGCAACTCCAAGACACATAATTGTCAGATTCACCAAAGTTGAAATGAAGGAAAAAATGTTAAGGGCAGCCAGAGATAAAGGTCGGGTTACTCACAAAGAGAAGCCCATCGGACTAACAGCTGATCTCTCGGCAGAAACTCTACAAGCCAGAAGAGAGTGGGGGCCGATATTCAACATTCTTAAAGAAAAGAGTTTTCAACCCAGAATTTCATATCCAGCCAAACTAAGCTTCATAAGTGAAGGAGAAATAAAATACTTTACAGACAAGCAAATGCTGAGTGATTTTGTCACCACCAGGCCTGCCCTAAAAGAGTTCCTGAAAGAAGCACTAAACATAGAAAGGAACAACTGGTACCAGCCACTGCAAAAACATGCCAAATTGTAAAGACCATCGAGGCTAGGAAGAAACTGCATCAACTAATGAGCAAAATAACCAACTAACATCACAATGACAGGATCAAATTCACACATAACAATATTAACTTTAAATGTAAATGGGCTAAATGCTCCAATTAAAAGACACACACTGGCAAATTGGATAAGGAGTCAAGACCCATCAGTGTGCTGTATTCAGGAAACCCATCTCACATGCAGAGACACACATAGACTCAAAATAAAGGGATGGAGGAAGATCTATCAAGCAAATGGAAAACACAAAAAGGCAGGGGTTGCAATCCTAGTCTCTGATAAAATAGACTTTAAGCCAACAATGATCAAAAGAGACAAAGAAGGCCATTACATAATGGTAAAGGGATCAGTTCAACAAGAAGAGCTAACTATCCTAAATATATATGCACCCAACACAGGAGCACCCAGATTCATAAAGCAAGTCCTCAGTGACCTACAAAGAGACTTAAACTCCCACACAATAATAATGGGAGATTTTAACACCCCACTGTCAACATTAGACAGATCAATGAGACAGAAAGTTAACAAGGATACCCAGGGATTGAACTCAGCTCTGCACCAAGTGGATCTAATAGACATCTACAGAACTCTCCACCCCAAATCAATAGAATATACATTTTTTTCAGCACCACACCACACCTATTCCAAAATTGACCACATAGTTGGAAGTAACACTCTCCTCAGCAAATGTAAAAGAACAGAAATTATAACAAACTGTCTCTCAGACCACAGTGCAATCAAACTAGAACTCAGGATTAAGAAACTCACTCAAAACCACTCAACTACATGGAAACTGAACAACCTGCTCCTGAATGACTACTGGGTACATAACAAAATGAAGGCAGAAATAAAGATGTTCTTTGAAACCAACAAGAACAAAGACACAACATACCAGAATCTCTGGGACACATTCAAAGTAGTGTGTAGAGGCAAATTTATAGCACTAAATGCCCACAAGAGAAAGCAGGAAAGATCCAAAATTGACACCCTAACATCACAATTAAAAGAACTAGAAAAGCAAGAGCAAACACATTCAAAAGCCAGCAGAAGGCAAGAAATAACTAAAATCAGAGCAGAACTGAAGGAAATAGAGACACAAAAAACCCTTCAAAAAATTAATGAATCCAGGAGCTGGTTTTTTGAAAAGTACAACAAAATTGATAGACCGCTAGCAAGACTAATAAAGAAGAAAAGAGAGAAGAATGAAATAGACGCAATAAAAAATGATAAAGGGGATATCACCACTGATCCCACAGAAATACAATCTACCATCAGAGAATACTACAAACACCTCTACGCAAATAAACTAGAAAATCTAGAAGGAATGGATAAATTCCTCGACAAATACACCCTCCCAAGACTAAACCAGGAAGAAGTTGAATCTCTGAATAGACCAATAACAGGCTCTGAAATTGTGGCAATAATCAATAGCTTACCAACCAAAAAGAGTCCAGGACCTGATGGATTCACAGCCGAATTCTACCAGAGGTACAAGGAGGAACTGGTACCATTCCTTCTGAAACTATTCCAATCCATAGAAAAAGAGGGAATCCTCCCTAACATATTTTATGAGGCCAGCATCATCCTGATACCAAAGCCTGGCAGAGACACAACAAAAAAAGAGAATTTCAGACCAATATCCTTGATGAACATTGATGCAAAAATCCTCAATAAAATACTGGCAAACCGAATCCAGCAGCACATCAAAAAGCTTATCCACCATGATCAAGTGGGCTTCATCCCTGGGATGCAAGGCTGGTTCAACACACGCAAATCAATAAATGTAATCCAGCATATAAACAGAACCAAAGACAAAAACCACATGATTATCTCAATAGATGCAGAAAAGGCCTTTGACAAAATTCAACAACCCTTCATGCTAAAACCTCTCAATAAATTAGGTATTGATGGGACGTATCTCAAAATAATAAGAGCTATCTATGACAAACCCACAGCCAATATCATACTGAATGGGGCAAAAACTGGAAGCATTCCCTTTGAAAACTGGCACAAGACAGGGATGCCCTCTCTCACCACTCCTATTCAACATAGTGTTGGAAGTTCTGGCCAGGGCAATCAGGCAGGAGAAGGAAATAAAGGGTATTCAATTAGGAAAAGAGGAAGTCAAACTGTCCCTGTTTGCAGATGATATGATTGTATATCTAGAAAACCCCATTGTCTCAGCCCAAAATCTCCTTAAGCTGATAAGCAACTTCAGCAAAGTCTCAGGATACAAAATCAATGTACAAAAATCACAAGCATTCTTGTACACCAATCACAGACAAACAGAGAGCCAAATCATGAGTGAACTCCCATTCACAATTACTTCAAAGAGAATAAAATACCTAGGAATCCAACTTACAAGGGATGTGAAGGACCTCTTCAAGGAGAACTACAAACCACTGCTCAATGAAATAAAAGAGCATACAAACAAATGGAAGAACATTCCATGCTCATGGGTTGGAAGAATCAATATCGTGAAAATGGCCATACTGCCCAAGGTAATTTATAGATTCAATGCCATCCCCATCAAGCTACCAATGACTTTCTTCACGGAATTGGAAAAAACTACTTTAAAGTTCATATGGAACCAAAAAAGAGCCCGCATCGCCAAGTCAATCCTAAGCCAAAAGAACAAAGCTGGAGGCATCACGCTACCTGACTTCAAACTATACTATGAGGCTACAGTAACCAAAACAGCATGGTACTGGTACCACAACAGAGACATAGATCAATGGAACAGAACAGAGCCCTCAGAAATAATGCCGCTTATCTACAACTATTTGATCTTTGACAAACCTGACAAAAACAAGCAATGGGGAAAGAATTCCCTATTTAATAAATGGTGCTGGGAAAACTGGCTAGCCATATGTAGAAAGCTGAAACTGGATCCCTTCTTTACACCTTATACAAAAATTAATTCAAGATGGATTAAAGACTTACATGTTAGACCTAAAACCATAAAAACCCTAGAAGAAAACCTAGGCAATACCATTCAGGACATAGGCATGGGCAACGACTTCATGTCTAAAACACCAAAAGCAATGGCAACAAAAGCCAAAATTGACAAATGGGATCTAATTAAACTAAAGAGCTTCTGCACAGCAAAAGAAACTACCATCAGAGTGAACAGGCAACTTACAAATTGGGAGAAAATTTTCGCAACCTACTCATCTGACAAAGGGCTAATATCCAGAATCTACAATGAACTCAAACAAATTTACAAGAAAAAAACAAACAACCCCATCAAAAAGTGGGCGAAGGACATGAACAGACACTTCTCAAAAGAAGACATTTATGCAGCCAAAAAACACGTGAAAAAATGCTCATCATCACTGGCCATCAGAGAAATGCAAATCAAAACCATAATGAGATACCATCTCACACCAGTTAGAATGATGATCATTAAAAAGTCAGGAAACAACAGGTGCTGGAGAGGATGTGGAGAAATAGGAACACTTTTACACTGTTGGTGGGACTGTACACTAGTTCAACCATTGTGGAAGTCAGTGTGGCAATTCCTCAGGGATCTAGAACTAGAAATACCATTTGACCCAGCCATCCCATTACTGGGTATATACCCAAAGGACTATAAATCATGCTGATATAAAGACACATGCACACATATGTTTATTGCGGCACTATTCACAATAGCAAAGACTTGGAACCAACCCAAATTTCCAACAACAATAGACCGGATTAAGAAAATGTGGTACATATACACCATGGAATACTACGCAGCCATAAAAAATGATGAGTTCATGTCCTTTGTAGGGACATGGATGAAACTGGAAACCATCATTCTCAGTTAGCTATCGCAAGGACAAAAAACCAAACACCGCATATTCTCACTCATAGGTGGGAATTGAACAATGAGAACACATGGACACAGGAAGGGGAACATCACACTCCGAGGACTGTTGTGGGGTGGGGGGAGAAGGAGGGACAGCATTAGGAGATATACCTAATGCTAAATGATGAGTTAATCGTTGCAGCACACCAACATGGCACATGGATACATATGTAACAAACCTGCATATTGTGCACATGTACCCTAAAACTTAAAGTATAATAATAATAATAATAATAATAATAATAATAATAATAATAAACATACTATCTACTTTAGGGACAAATTTCACAAAATATGTGCAAGACTTGTCCACTGAAAAGTATAAAATACTGCAGACAGAAGTTAGAGAGACTTGAATAAAGGGATATATACCATGTTTGTGAAGCAGAAAACTCAATAGTGCTACAATGTCCATTCTCCTAAAATTGCTCTTTAGATTTAATGCAAGCCCCACCAAAGTTCTAGCAGGATTTTTATACCTATATAAAAAGATTATATTATATATAATATAACCTTGTCTATTTCTAGATATCTATATATTTCTATATTATCTATATATAATATAGATATTTAAAATCCATATGGAAATGCAAAGGGTCCAAAAGAGCCAAAACAATTTTGAAAAATAGAAAGATTTGCACTATAAAACTTACCATAGATTTTAAACCTATAGTTAATCAAGACAGTATAGAGCTAAAGTAAGAACAGACATATAGGTCAATGAAACAAAATAATGTTGCAAAGTGCCAATGTAACTCAATCATCTTCATCATCTCCTCCCCCTCCTCCCCTATCTCCTTCCATATGGATATTTAATTGTTCCAGAACCATGTGTTGAGAAAATGAAGAAAGAAGAAAAGGAAGAGGCAGTGAATGGAGGAAGAGAAAAGAGGTGAAAAGAAACCAACCATTACTTTATACCATATACAAAAATTAATATGAAATGGATCATAAGGTAATTGATATAAAACTACAAACACCCAGAAAAAAGGCACAGGAGAAAATCATTGTCACCTTCGGTTAAGCAAAGATTTCTATGATATGACATAAAAAGCATCCCTGTAACAGAAAAAAATTTGATAAACTGGACTTCATCAAAATTTAAAACTTCTGCCCTTCGAAAGACTTTAACAAAATAAATACATAAGCCACATACTGAGAGACAATATTTGTGAAACATATCTGATAAAGGATTTGTATCCAGAATGCATAAAGACCTCTTAAAACTCAATAATAAGAACACAAACAATCCAATTTTTTAATGGGCAAAAGATATTAACAAATCCTTCACCAACAGAAGATATATGGAAGGTAAAAATACAAATGAAAAGATGTTTGAGATCATCAGTCATTAGAAAAATGCAAATTTAAGCCACAGAGGGATACCATTATATACCTATCAGAATGGCTAAAATTAAAAACAAAAATAAAAACGACAATACAAAGTGCTGGCCAGAATGCAGAGCAAACTGCAGCTCTCATACAGTGATGGTGGGAATGATTACAAACATTTTAGAAAAATGGGTTGGTAGTTTCTTACAAAGTTAAACATACCACACCTACCTATGGCCCAGCAATCCCACTCCCAGGCATTTATCCAAAAGAAATAAAAATGTATGTCATGCAAAAATCAAAACATGAATGTTTATAGCAATGTTGTTTATAATCACCAAAAACTGGTAACAAGTCAAATATCCTTCAACTGGCAAACAGATAAACAGAGGTACATCCATTCAATGGAATACGACGACAAAATAAAAATAAACTACTGATACAAACAATAATATGGATGAATCTCACATGCATTATGCTAAGTAACTGAAAAGAAACTCAAAAAAGGCTTCATACAGTATGATATCATTCATATGACTTCCTGGAAAAGGCAAATTTATAAGGACAGAAAGGAGATAATGGATTGCCAGGGGCTGAGGGAGGTAAGGAGGAATAGATGATAAAGAGACACGAGGGAACTTTTTGAGGAGATGGAAATGTTCTAAACCTCAATTGTGGTGGTGATAACACCACTGTATGTGTTTGTCAAAGCTCATAGAACGATATCCTAAAAAGGATGAATTTTATTGCATGTAAAACTACACTTTAAAAAAAAAAAATAGTCCGGTAAATGAAAAGGCAAGCCACAGAGTGGGAGGAAATATTTACAAAACACCTGTCTGATAAAGGACTTCTATCCAGAATATATAAAGAAACTTATAACTCAATAAGATGACAACCTGATTTTTTTTTTTTTTTTTGAGACAGAGTCTTGCACTGTTTACCTGGGCTGGAGTGCAGTGGCACGATCTCAGCTCACTGCAACCTCCGCCTCCTGGGTTCAAGTGATTCTCCTGCCTCAGCCTCCCAAGTAACTGGGATTACAGGTGCCTGCCAGCACACCCAGCTAATTTTTTGTATTTTTAGTAGAGACAGGGTTTCACTATGTTGACCAGGCTGGTCTAAAACTCCTGACCTCATGATCTGCCCACCTCAGCCTCCCAAAGTGCTGAGATTACAGGCGTGAGCCACCGGGCCCAGCCGACAACCTGATTTTTTTTAAGTGGTAACAAATTTTAACAGACACTTCATCAAAGCAGATATACAGATGGCAAATAACTACATGAAAATATGCTTAGGCTGGGCGCGGTAGCTTACGCCTGCAATCCCAGCACTTTGGGAGGCTGAGACGGGCGGATCACGAGGTCAGGAGATTGAGACCATCTTGGCTAACACGGTGAAACCCGATCTCTACTAAAAATACAAAAAATTATCCAGGTGTGGTGGCAGGCGCCTGTAGTCCCAGCTACTCAGGAGGCTGAGGCAGGAAAATGGCGTGAACCTGGGAGGCAAAGGTTGCAGTGAGCCGAGATCATGCCATTGCACTCCAGCCCAGGCGAGAGAGAGAGACTCTGTCTCAAAAAAAAAAAACCAACAAACAAACATTATCTAGAAATTCCACTTGTAGGTATCTACTCCAGAAAAAGTCTCACTGTGTACATAAACATTATGTGCAGTATCATTTGTAAGAGGTAAAATGTGGGAACAACTTGTATCTACCAATGGGAGAATGGATAAATAGAATTACTGTATATTCACATATTGGAATTCCATATAGTAGTGAAAGTAAATAAAGAAGAAGTACATGTAACAAGCCAGTAGATCTTAAAAATGTATTAATCATAAACACCGCAGGCCGGGCGTGGTGGCTCAGGCCTATAATCCCAGTACTTTGGGAGGCCAAGGCGGGCAGATCACGAGGTCAGGAGATTGAGACCATCCTGGCCAACATGATGAAACCCCGTCTCTACTAAAAATACAAAAATTAGCCAGGCGTGGTGGCACGTGCCCATAGTCCCAGCTACTCCAAAGGCTGAGGCAGGAGAATCGCTTGAACCCGGGAGGCGGAGGCTGCAGTGAGCCAAGATCGTGCCACTGCACTTTAGCCTGGGTGACAATTCAAAAACAACAACAATAACGTTGCAAAATAAGAAGATGATGTTATTTTTATATTTTAAGACACACAAAAATGCAAAGTATTGATTATAGATGTAAACAATGTAATCCCCATATATTAATATAAACAAGGATAGAAGAATACCAACTTCAAGACAGTAATTACCTTCTGGTAAAGGAATGCTGGTAATGGAAGGAGCTCCACATATTTCTGGCAAAATCTCTACCTCTCTTTGCCCCAAAACAATCACTCCCTCAATTCTGTATTTTGCCTAAGGAACCATTAAAACTAATCACATCATGCTGTACATGGCTACTTACCTCAGTCACTACAAAAAGCCTAAAATATTCTGGTCATTATTCATAACCTGCAGACTTATTCCTTGCATCTGGGTACAGCACCTCGTCTGACTCCATTTTCCACCCTTCTAAGCAGCGCCATTATATTCTCTGACACTTTCATCAGCAAAATCCCCTATATTCTCAAACTCTTCTCTGAATGTTCCCATCTTTTTCTTTAAGTGAAACTTGGCTCTCTCCCAGGGATCCTCCTGCAACCCTCTGAAATAGCAGCTGTTTTCTCTGCCATAACCCTCATACTACCAGGCCTACAGGTGGGAAAGCTTATGCCTTTATACGATGTCACCTGCTACCATTGCTGGTTGTCCACTAAACCCCAGGTCACTTCTCTTATTTTTAAAAAATACCAGTACCTTGTTCACTGTCTCTCCAATGCAATCCCAGTTATAAGTATTGGTGATTTTAATATCCATATAGATGGTATCTCTAAACCTCTGACCTCTTCATTCCTCGACCTCCTCTTCTCCAATGATGCCATCCTCCCTACAATGATCACCCACTGCCACTGCCACAGCCTCTATCAGTAACAGCATCCCTTTCTAATTTCATTTCCAAGCACTCACACTCCTGACTCCAAAATTATTTCACTCTCTCTTGACCTACAATCCACTGTTCTACCAACTTTTTGCTGTCCCTGTCAGCCCCTGTTCTTGCTTCCCTCCTAACCGAAGATTCCACAGTCAACGTTCCAACCACTCAACTTTTTTGCTTCTCCCTCTGTTTACTAACCTGGCAAAACTTCAATCCTGATTAAATCCTAACTCTAAGCCTTCAGTGCTTTAACCTGCAGGCTGTAGCTGGAGAAAAACATTCACCATGCTACTTGGTAATACTTTAAATTCATGAGCACTAACTTCAACAGGCTATTAGTCCTATTGAACAATCCTACATTTCCCTAATCCATTTCCTAGAAGACAATTTCATATCTTCTTTTCTTGATATAAACCTCTGTGCTACAGGCTTCAAAAGTTTGTCCTCATCCTGTTTCTTTCTTACTCTGCTTCCTTTTCTCCACTACATGTCCAGTTTTTCTTCCCAACTGCCAGCCCTCTGAGTAACAGCAGTCTTGAGAAGACACCTGGCTGCAAAAACAAAGCCATAAAAGAGGCAACAGCCTTCCATGACTTATGTAACACCCTCCCTCTGAACCCTACTCCAGCAGCTCAACCTGCCTAGTTTTCTAGTCCAATTCCTCTAATAAACACCTAATTCCACAATACTCATAGTGGTTCTGTTTCCCTGTTTGAACCCTGAATTTCTGGTACAGGAAGTGGTTAAAAGGAAAGAAGACCTTAAAGATATGAACTTAAAGTTGCTTCTCTGATCGGATTGAAGGTAATAATGACCAGTTTCCAATGGAAAAGAGGCTACTAGCAGTCCATGGCATGCAGTGGCAAAATGTTTAAAATCATCATCTGCAGACAAGGACCTACAGAAGACAAAGCTTTGGGTAACTAAGCAGTTGATGCCATAGAAGATTTCAGTAAAACCAAGTTGTATAATGGGTTAATTCGTTGTTTCTAGGTACACTGGAGAATTCTTTTCTCAGGAAAATAAAATGATGAGCTCGGAGTTTTAAAAGCACCACTCAAATCTCGGTAAGGGGGCAAGAAATCTATAACTGCCTTCATAGACAGCCTTATATCATGTGGCCACAGGGCTGAGATTTCTACAAAGCATATCCTGCAGGTGGCTCAGTTACAATGCAAATTCAATTCACACTCTTGCAGGACATCTTACGTTAAAGTTAGGACCTTGACTGGCAAGGAATGGGGCCCTGAAAAGTAGAATGAGGATATATGGGCAGACTCTGATGAAGCCAAGTACCTCGAACTCCTAAATTCTGTGACATCTTTTGCTAGTAGAAGCGTCAGTCCTCCATCCCATATGTAAGGAAATTAGTCTTCCTTTGCCTGTAGAGTATATAACGGCCTCCCCTGAAAAAGCTGCATTACAGGGGATTGCTGATCTTCCTGAAGATCTACTCCTAAAACCTCTCATTATTTAGATCCATAACAAGACTCAAATCTCAAGAGGTTCTGGGGGTTGACAAAAATGTGACATGTGGTGATATGCAATACATACCAAAAAACTGCAAGATTTGGCCAATTTATGTTAATGGAAAGCTGGAAAATACATATCCCAGAACTACCTTCCCTGTATGGTTCTGCCTTAGAGCTAGGCAAAAGAAAAATGTACACAACACTTAGAAGACAGACAAAAAGCAGCAGCCATATGTTCTGAAGATCAGGGTGGTCTAAGGTAATGAGAGGCAGGTTTAGTTTGTACTCATTTTTCTTTTTCCTTATTCCACTTCTTTCTCCTTATTCTATTCCTTATTCCCCTTCCCCACTCCACATCCAGCTCCTCTTCTCAACTGCCAGCCCTGCTGACTAACAGCAATCCCAGGCCCACCAGAAACTTGACTAAGAACTGACAAATGTGGTAGCTATGTGCACTGACTTCTTTATCAGTCCACCCTCACAGCGTCATGCCAGAAGCTAGGTATTAACAGTCTTTATGACTTCACGGTGGATCCGCAGGGAAAAGTTTTACACTGCATACTTTAATTCTTCCATTTTCACATCTTATAATGAACATTTATAAGTTTTATAAGCAGTTAAATAATTTAAAACATTTCAAGCAATGCTCCCTAATTTAGAACACTCTTAGTTCCCTGGGGAAAATAAATAAAAGGAGGTTTTTCATCATAAAAAAAATTCAAAAAGACTTACATCATTAGATTGAAACAATCGCGTCATTGCAAAGAAGGCTTCTGTAGCTTCCGTTGTTCCAAAGTGTTCACCCTAAGTAAAATTTAAAACAATTTTTAAACTTTAAAAAATATATATTCATATATATGTACATATACACACACAGGATTTTCTATTTCTGCAAAAATCCTTTAGAACTCAAGAAAAAAGAATCTCTTTGTAAACATTCTGCCTCTGCAATTTTTCTGGCTTTCAATGTACAAACCCACATAGCCATTTATCCCCCCTTATTTAAAATAATTCAGTATCGCATACCATGCTTAAAAGTTCTGGCATAGTGATCTCTAACCTTTTAGTAGAAAGTATTTGAAATTTCCCTGAAGTACTGTAGTTTACAAGGAGGCAGAAAATCATAGCACTCACAATAGGACATTATTATTACACTGCCTAAGAGCAGAGATCATATCTATAATCTAATGCCCAGCACAATGCCTAACATGTCATAGGAGCATAATAAATATTAAAATATAAGGAACTATCTATTACGAATCTCAGCAAAATGGCAAGAAGGGGACCAACCAAAAGGGCAGGAACCAGATTCATCATATTAAAAAACTAGGCTTAAAGGGGCTGCTATGTAGCTCAATATTGGTTCAAGCCCCTAAAAACATGCTTTGGATCAGAGCTTCAAACGCTTTAATGTGCATGAAAATTCATCCTGGGATCTTGCCAAAATGCAGATTCTGATTCAGTGGCTGTGGGGTAAAGCCTGAGATTTTGTGTTTCTTTTCTTTTCTGTTTTTTTGAGACAGAGTCTCACCCTGTCACCCAAGTTGGACTGCAATGGTGCAATCTTGGCTCACTGCAACCTCCACATCCTGGGTTCAAGTGATTCCCCTGCCTCAGCCTCCCAAGTAGCTGGGATTACAAGTGTGCACCACCACGCCCAACTAATTTTTTGTTATCTTTAGTAGAGACAGGATTTCACCATGTTGGCCAGGCTGGTCTTGAACTCCTGACCTCGTGATCCACCTGCCTCGGCCTTCCAAAGTGCTGGGATTACAGGCGTGAGCCACCGTGCCCGGCCTGAGATTTGGCATTTCTAACAAGTGATTCTAACAAGTGATGTAAATGCGCTGATCTGGGAACTACATTTTCTGAGCAATGAAAAAGTATTAGATAACATATTTTAAATAATCTCAGATCATAGATTACCTCAAATATTACCATTTCAATATTTAATGTCTTCACTAAAAGCAATCCTATATGTTATACTCAATCACTTTTCAGAGCTTCAGATTCCACATAAAATATAACTAGTCTTCAATCTATTTGCCATAGGTATAAGAATAAATTTTGGCGAAAAATACTGACAGTTTAGGATGAAAGACAAAGTACAATAAGTTTATATTTACTTAAATCAGTGTATCCAGCATGCTCATCAGCAAGAGATTTATCTCTCTTTCTGTCATAACTATTTACTGAATACCCAGAAGTCTGTGTGCTTTTTAGTTATATAGGAAAACCTTACATCCTACTTTTTTACTCGAAGCTCAGAAAACACATGGATATGTCAACTCTCATAGAAATTCAAAAGTATCTTTCTATAAAGCTCTACCAAGTTCTAGGCAAAGAGATAAAATTTATGTTCCCAAATCTGTTTATATAGTTAATTGTGTTTATGCTGTGCTTGGTAATTTCCTTATCAAGATAATCAAATGTTTCAACATGAGTTGCCTCATCGAAGAGGTAATGACCAACATAAAAATATATGTTACTCTCAATCAACTTTGACTATTCAAAACTTTTGGTTACCCAATGGATTTAGCCAACTTGGATACAATGTGTGCTATGAAAAGTTAAACCCAATTGACTATGCTTTAAATGTTTCTCATATGCTGACACAGAGGGATTATGTTGTTTGTGAACAGATATATTTTATTTAAAACTATGTGCTTGATGATCAGGCACAGTAGCTCACACCTGTAATCCCAGCATTTTGGGAAGCTGAGGTGGGTGGATCACCTAAGGTCAGGAGTTTGAGACCCACCTGGCCAATATGGTGAAACCCCATCTCTACTAAAAATATAAAAATTAGCCAGGCGTGGTGGTGCGTGCCTGTAATCCCAGCTACTCAGGACGCTAAAGTAGGAGAATTGCTTGAACCAGGGAGGTGGAGGTTGTAGTGAGCCGAGATCGCGCCACTGCACTCCAGCCTGGTGACAAAGTGAGACTCTATCTGAAAAAATAAAAAAAAAACTATGTGCTTGTTGCTTAGTCTTCATTTGTAAACAAGAAAACTTTATTAAATCTCTGAATGAGGTCTTCAGTCACAAAACAAAGATAATATATTCTCTTAGAATTCAAACTGGAAACCATGGTTATCTTAGCACCATATGTAAACCACCTGAGGTATGGTATATATGTATGTTTTATGTGTCCATCTGTATGTGTACAGACATATATAGTCATCCTTCCATAACCATGAGTTCTGAATCTGTGGATTCAACCAGCCTTGGATTGAAAATATTCAAGGAAAAAAAAACCGTGTTTGTACTGAACACATAGAGACGGTTTTTTCTTGTCATTATTCCCTAAACAATACAGCACAACTATTTACACAGCACTAACATTGCACCAGGTATTATAATCTAGAGATTATAATCACAGAGATGACTTAACATATATGGGAGGATATGTGTAGGTTATATGCAAATACTACACCATTTGTATGAGGGACTTTAGCATCTATGGACTTTAGTATCCAATGGAGGTCCTGGAACCAATTCCCCACTGATATTGAGGGAATATGAATCCATGAAACAAAATCATATTTTCTAAGGCCTTAGACATTTCATGAGTTTTTTTTAAGTCTGGGGCAAAAAAAAAAAAAGAAAAAGAAAAAGAAAATTAATAACAATAGTAGCAAGCAGAATCTACATTTCATGAGTGCAAACATTTTTGTTGGTTTGTCTGCTATATCCCCAACACCTAAAACAGTGCACAGCACACAGCAGCTATGCAAATAAATATTTGCTGAATGATGGAAGGAAAACTATTCCTGAATGCTTACTATATGTTCAGTACTATTCTCAGTGCTTTACACTAATTATCTTATTTGTCATTACAACTCTGTAACAGGTATTATCATAATCCCCATGTAGAGAAAAGGACATCAAGGCACATAAAATGGTTAAGCTACTGCCCAGAATTATTTTGCTAGTAATGGTAGGATAGGGATAATAAATATAAAATCTGAATATTAACAATCAAAGCTTTAAAACATCATTATTACACACACAAAAAAGAAAATATCTGGAATTTGCCTGATCTTGCATTGTATTTTCAGAAAAACATGAAGATCTCCAAACATATGTAAACAACATGTTCTAACTAGTACTCATTAAATTGAAACCAAAAGATTTATTGAGAATCTACTATGCACATCACTGGTTTAGGACCTCATGAATAAAAAAGAAGTGCAGGTTAAACATCTCTAATCTCAAAATCCAAAATCTGAAATGCTCCAAAATTAGAAACTTTTTGAGTGCCAATATAACACTCGGTGGAGACCCTCATTGGAGCATTCTGGATTTCAGATACTCAGATTAGGAATAGTCAGTGAGTATGTATTCTGCAAATATTCCAAAACCCAAAAAAATCTGAAATCCAAAACACTTCTGGTTCCGAGCATTGCAAATAAGGTATACTCAACCTGTATATGTCATAGTCTTCGTACTCAAGTTTTACATATTATTTTGTTAACCAAACGTTGTATATGTTAAAATTAAGTGAATTTAAAATAAATAAATATACTTTCCAGAAAGTATTTCATTGAATTTTCAGTATTTCTATTCCAGGACACACTTATCTGAGAAAAATAAAAATAATTTACCTGGTTCAGTAAGTAAAGAATCTTTGTAAGAATATGCAAACATCTTCTTGGATTGATTGGAGTTTCATTGAATATACGAGCCTATGAAAAAACATAAAAAACACTGTTACTTTTCTACCTTTTCTATCACAGATATAGCAAACCAACTTTAATACAGACTATTTTTAATCACGGTATCCAAACATTGTCTATAGTTCTCAATTTACTAAGGTATCTGATAAATTACTACATGTGGCCTTGATTTTCCATCCTATACTTTCTAACTCATTCCCTTAGGTTGACTACTTCAACTTTATGGGCTATACCAGTTAAATAAGGAACACAATACTTATCTATATCCTACTAATACAATGAGATTAATACAGATAACTGATTTCAATAACCTTGCACTAAACACCTGTTCTTACATTTAAAATTCCCAACCTGTGACAGTCTTCATGTCTTTGCATTTCTATAAGCTCTAAATTCTCCTATGACAAGTAACCCGTCTTTCTTTTCCCTCAAATCTATATTCCCTAAACTCTGTTACGTTTCTTGTTTTGGATGTCGTGATCACAGTGGCCCAGGGATTCTCTGCCCACCACTCTAAAACAGAATAGAAAAGAAAGGGCACAAGATACTTCCCAGTCATACCTCCTGTAAAACAGCACTCTTCTCCAGATGCTGGAAAGGATTGGAGCCACTACCTATTTATAAAACAAAAAAAAATGTCCTGAATAGCTGTTCTACACAAACTTATATACTTTCCAGAGAAGGGTACTGAATGCTTGGGAAGTGAACACTTGGATGGCACAGTGATAATCATTGCTAATATGCATACAAACTGAATGAAATCATTTTGATCCCAGCTCTGTCACTGCCATACTTGAAAAGCTGAGACTTCTCTTTTGCAGCAACCCTCTCCAAAATGAGTGTCTTCTTTCCCTGCCCTCTTTTTCCATGAATGTTAAAAATGTGTCATTTCCACAACGAAGATTAATGAGATTGTGGTAGGGTGATTTTGATTTCCTTAGGTAAGCACTATTTTATGTGTTTCTAACACTTAACGAGAGGCAGAAACGAAGTTTCCCAGAGAATCATGCAGGCGTAAAGCTGCAAGAGGCCATGGAGGTTGACGAACCCAACCCCCTCTCACACTGTGGGAGATCTACCAAACACCGAGAATTTTTTCTTTTTGAGGATGCTTGGCATCTTCCCCATTTGCTCTGGACCAAACACGGGTATCAAGACGCAGGTCACTTCTGGACGCCTGAGCATTCAACGAGCTGTGTCCCACGGGACAGTCTTGCCCCCGGGGGCCCGGACAGAGCCGGGGCCCCCAGGAAAACGATAAGGTACCAGGCACCTGAACGTTCCTCCACACACACCCTGTGCCGTCGACCCCAGCCCCGGGAACAGGGTGCTCCCACTTGGGGTCGGACCCTACCAACACCCCTGAACGCGGAGACGCGCGCACGCCCTCGGCCCCCGCCGGAGGCCCGCGCGCAGGTGCGGAGGCGGCTCGGAGGGGCTGCGCCGCAAGAGGGACGGGAACGGGGCGCGCGCGGGTGCTGGGGCGGGAGCGCGCGGCCCGAAGGGAGGTTCCGGCGCCCGGGGGAGGGGCTATGGGCAGGCCCCCGGCGGCCGCGAGGGGAGGGGAGGGGCCGGCTCCAGCTCCGGCCCCCTGGCACGCCGGCGCCCACGCCCCCAGCCCCGCCGGCCCGAAAGCAGGTGGCGGCGGGCGGGGGAAGGGGCGTCCCGCGGCTGAGGGTGGGCCTCGGAAGCCCCGCGCGTACCAGACTCCTCGTCCTTCTTGTCGAATTTTTTAATCATCTTGGACGACTTCCCAGCGCCCAGACCCACCGCAACCGTCCCAGGCGCCGCAGCCGGCGAGCGGAAGAGGCTGCAGGAAGGCCGGCCCCGTGTTCTCACGCCGGTTGGGCCGCCGCGCCGTCACTCGGGGCCAAGGCCCGCCCTCCCCGGCCGCCCTGGGCCCCCGGGGACGCAGCCACGCCCTCTCCTCCTCCTCCGGCCCGCCGGAGGCTTCGGCTCGACCCTTGCGGCCTGCTACCCGAGAGCCCACGCCTGCAGCAACAGGAATGTGGTTTTATTTGGTTGGCGACTTCTGCGGACCCCCCAGTCTCAGGAGAGTGAAGCGGAAGGACTCAGGGGTCTGTGTTCAACCGATGGCCGTGGCCTTTTTGATAATCCACTGCGGGATCCTCCCGTTGCGGAAGGCGCTCTCCCCGGGCGCGGTTCTGGTGGGCGTGTCTTCCAAGAGCGATGCGAGTGTCAGTGGTTCCCGAATCACTTTGGAAATGGGCCTTTCACTCGCTGACTTCTTGGAAGCTGCGACAAAGCACAGGCACCCTGGTGAATGTGGCTTTTCAGAAGTACTCGAAGGATGCTTAATGTGAGACGTGAAGGAGACCCACTTGGAGGGACCAGAGGCTGGTCTTTAGAGGGTAGATTTTGGACCGTATAATACCATTCCCAACCTATTTTATAATTTTTGGATTCCTTCATTTCATCAAAACCCAGTGGAAAACTCATTGCCAGTTTAGAGTCTTCATTGTTCAAGCCTTCTTTCAATGATTCCATCTGAAACCATACTGACACTTAAGAAACTTACTAAATTAACGTGCATTCATTCCTAACTCATGTTCCTCTTCTTCTCAGAGTGTATGCTGGCTTTCTGTTCTCTTGTCTAAGAGTGTGGCTAAGAAACTTTGTCTGCCTTTGGCTTCACTGGCATAACTGTTTAGAAATGTAAATTGGGTCTATACTCAACAGGATCGTGCCCCTGGAAAATTGGAGAAATTCTAACCTACATTGCATTCTACATCCTAGAGAAATTCTTTCCCTGAAATACAGATTGAAGATGAACTGCTGATACCCTACATGTGGTATCATTTAAGATTTAACTCCGACTTGACTAAATGTACTATTAACTACTATGTTTGCTTTATATGGCTTGTAAAGTTCAAGTCATACTTTGTAGGTGGAGTTTTCCTTGAAGGAAATAGAAGTCTGCACTCATTTATTCTGGGGGTGAAAACAAACAGGCTTTGGGGAAGGAAACATCTTCTTCCTCTTCCTTGGCCCAAGGGTATTGGGAACCTAGGCAGAGACAGTGTAGATAATAGGCCCAGAGGTTCCCAAGATGGGTAATGCCCCGGAGACCTGCTGGGAAGTAGAAGGACCTGAGTTCAGATTTGGGGCTAAGACTAGCCCCTTGTAAAGCAAGATCAATCATTCTCTCCTGTTCTTCAGCTTTTCTGTATATCTATGAAGTTTCGTTTAATACCACAGGTTGTTTTTAGCTGTGCGGTATTTACGGAGTTAAGAGCATCAGTAGGTGGAAATGGGATGG
The DNA here is from genome assembly GCF_009828535.3 of Hylobates moloch. Taxonomy (NCBI): domain Eukaryota; kingdom Metazoa; phylum Chordata; class Mammalia; order Primates; family Hylobatidae; genus Hylobates; species Hylobates moloch. Next base: position 211,536,635 of record NW_026652276.1, read on the forward strand.
GGTGTGGTGGCAAATAGGTGTAGCGGGAGCAGAGAAGCCTGAAGAAGCCAGTTAAGGGATAGTATAATATGACCCCAGGCCTCTGGTACCAGGACTATTTGGACTGAGGATGGCTGGCAAAGGGGCTGAGCAATCACTACAATGGCTTTGTGGGACAGGCAAGGATACCTTAGGGAGTCTCAGAAATTGTTTGAGCAAGGAAACCCAGTAAGAGAAATGGACCTTATCTTAAAACCATGAGCTGGTGAAGTCTGAGGACCCACCAATTATATGTATATAATATACAAATGTGTACTCAGTGCCCTGAAATTCTTCATTGGGTCCAAACTGCCTAATAGATAAAACCCAAACCTTTATTTAAATAATATTTAAGGCATTGTGGTATTTTTGATTTTTTTGTTATTGTTGTTGTTTGTTTGTTTTTCAGACAGGGCCTCACTCTGTTACCCAGGCTGGAGTGCAATGGCATAATCACAGCTAACTGCAACCTTGAACTCCTAGGCTCAAGCAATCCTCCTTCCTCAAGCCCCCCAGATAGCTCAGACTACAGGTGCATGCCACCACACCCTGTTAAATTTTTTAAAATTATTTTTTGTAGAGACAGGATCTCACTATGTTGCCCAGGCTAGTGTCAAGCTGCTGACCTCCAGCAATCCTCCTGCCCCAGCCTCCCAAACTGCTGGGATTATGGACACATCCAGCCTCTCAAGGCCTTTTATGATCTGTTTCATCTCTTTCACATATTTAAAGTGCTATTGTTGGTGCTTGATAAGTGTCAAACACTTAGTAGGAACCCTTGAAACACTGTTAAATAAATGATAATATGTGAAGAGGATTCTCATTGTACCCTCTGCCATACAACCTTATTCCAAGCCCCTTTTACCTCATTCCCTACCCCAATCCCAGAGACTTTTGTACCTTTAAGACACAGAGACTTATACTTTGGCCCTTTTAGAGCAGTTTTTTCCTCAAAGTATAATATGCATACCACTGAGTGGTTCTAGGTGGTACATAAACATTTTAAAATTTCATTATTATAAATTGGATTTAAGTGTTTCAGAAAAGCATATAATTTGTACATCAAAACCATGATATCAATGATATAGTATTAATTAGGATGAGATTTTTTAAAAATCCTTTTAAAAAAATGCTAAGTAAATTAACAGCAAATAATACATCAATATGCCAAAAACTATTAAAGTGCTGGGTGATATAGCTTAGTAAACACTGCTAGAGCTTTCTTGAAATTTGAGGATTTAAACAGGTCCAGAGCTTTGCACCTTTTGAGCCTCTATTTGTTGTTAACTTCCATGCTATAGGGAAAAATAGTCTCCAGGACTACCATGAGAGAAGCCGGTTTGCCACTTATATAATCCTCATGGATTTTATCTCCAGCCCACATCTCAGTCCAGTAAGCCTTTGCTTTGAAAGAGAGGAGCTTACCATCTTTCCTCATATCTCTCTCATGGACTGGAGCAAAGGTGAACTGAGGGTACATTTTCTTCTGTGTCCTCAAAGCGTAGACTTTTGAATACTTCCCTTCGCTCTTGAAATCATTGTCAGTGGAAAACCTTAACAAAGAAAGTTCTTTGTTTAGTAGATCCCAGGGCGGGGGGATTCATGGAACCATTCACTTTATTTTATTTTATTTTATTTTGTTTTATTTTATTTTATGTATTTGTTTTGAGACACGAGTCTTGTTCTGTCACCCAAGCTGGAGTGCAGTAGCATGATCTTGGCTCACTGCAACCTCTGCCTCCCAGGTTCAAGTGATTCTTCTCCCTCAGCCTCCCAAGTAGCTGGGATTACAAGCACCTGCCACCACGCCTGGCTAATTTTTGTATTTTTAGTAGAGACGGTTTTCACCATGTTGGCCAGGCTGGTCTCGAACTCCTGAGCTCAAGTGATCTGCCTACCTTGGCCTCCCAAAGTGCTGGGATTATAGGCATAAGCCACCGCGCCCAGCCCCACCATTCACTTTAAAGTTGGCTACATTCTCAGAGACAAGAGAATACTCCAAGTAGGATTATTGTTCCGTGGCAAGGGATGCTTCTGAACTTAACACAACCTTTGGAGGAACTCCAGAATCTCTTCTCTCCTCTCTAAACTACACATAGGCTGCTCTTGTAAGTAGTTTCACATAAAACCTCTTTTGTCTAATGTGTTCTCATAGCACATTGTTCCTGTGATATAGCGCCTAACTTGTACTGAGGGTACTTTTTTTTTTTTTTTCCTGTTTCTTCAAAGCACAGACCTTGGAATATTTCCCCTCAATCTTGAAACCATTGCCAATGCAAAACCTTAGTTTTGCGTGACTGTTTCTCTTTGATTTGAGTGTCAATGAAGTTAGGGTCATGTAGGGAAAGTCGTGTCTTATTATCATGCAGTTGTACAACCAAAGAGTATGTCATTAAATTGTATGGCAAAGAATGAGAAACGTGAATAGGGAAAAGATAGGAAAGAAAGCGAGTACAAGAAGAAGCAAGATTTCACCTAAACCATTGTTCTTGCTTGGATGTGGGATCGTCCGACAGTATCAAAGGGAAGATTGGTTTCAGCTTAGATCTTAACTTTTTTTTCTGAGTCATGCGGGACAGCCAGAGGTTCTCAGTGGGTTTGTGCTGATGATGACTTTCCTGTAGGGAAACGAGGGAAGAAGAGTGAGGGCGTAAGCTGAGTCCCTTGGGATTTTAAGTTTGGACCAAGTTCCTGGACTAAGTTCCAATTCCCCTACAATGATGCAACAAAACCTGTCAGAGGGGGAAGTGGGAACTCAGAAACCAGAATCAGAGGAAGCCGTTCCCTGGGAGGGAAAACACTCTTTTCATTGCCAGATTACTTGTCCAAAGCCTGTTCAGTTTCCTAAGTAATTGATTAAATTTGCCTACTGGCCCTTGGGAGTGAATGGCAGAGAAAGTTACCCAGTTTGGGGAAGGATTCAACCAGTGAAGTCCTTGGGAAACTAAGCATTTGGCAATAAATTGGGAAATAGATCCATGGGACTTTACCTTCCTTTCTTGGAGATGGCTGCCTCATCCACATTCCATTCTCTTTAATGAGAAGGCCATGGAATGGGATGTTGTGAAGTAATAATTATACCATTACTAAAGGTCATAGAATCAAAGTCTTTCAGAAAGAATCTTAAGTCATCCAGTCTGTTTGTCTGACCCTCCTAGCCCCTCCATAATCTCACTATCAAGTGCTCAATCTTTCTATATCTAAAAAAAAAAGATTTCACCTTTGATCAGCCAATAGATATCTCCCTGTAACTTTTACCCTATAGTCCAGAAGGAACAAATCTAGTCCTTCTTCCATAGAGTCCTTAAACATTTTGAAGGAATCCATCACATTCCTCCTAAGCTCTGTCTCTTCCAGGCTAAACATTGCCAATGTCTTGAACTTTTTTTCATATGACATGGTATTGGGTTCCTTTTTCTTTTTTTAATCTCATTTGAGAAAGCTACAGTTCATATTCTAACTAATGTGCGGCAGTCTGAAATGAAAACAATATGCCAGGCGTAGTAACTGCATGGCATATCCCCTGGCCCCATGGAAGTGTCTATTCAAAAGTCAACCAGGCGCAGTGGCTCATGCCTGTAATCCCAGCACTTTGGGAGGCCGAAGCAATGGATCATTTGAGGTCAGGAGTTCGAGACCAGCCTGACCAACATGGTGAAACCCCGTCTCTACTAAAAATACAAAAAAATTAGCTGGGCGTGGTGGCATGTGCCTATATTCCCAGCTACTCAGGAGGCTAAGGCAGAAGAATCGCTTGAACCCGGGAGTCAGAGGTTGCAGTGAGCCAAGATCACACCACTGCACTCCAGCCTGGGCAACAGAGTGAGACTCCATCTCAGTAAAACAACAACAAAAAGTCGTCAATTCTGAGAGCCTTCTTCTTTTTTTTTGAGGTAGAGTCTCACTCTGTCGCCCAGAGCTGGAGTGCTATGGCGTGATCTTGGCTCACTGCAACCTCTGCCTCCTGGATTCTAGCGGTTCTCCTGTCTCAGCCTCCCGAGTAGCTAAGATTACAGGTGCATGTCACCACGCCCGGCTAATTTTTGTGTTTTAGTAGAAACAGGGTTTCACCATGTTGGCCAGGTTGGTCTCGAACTCCTGACCTCGTGATCCTCCCACCTTGGCCTCCCAAAGCGCTGGGATTACAGGCGTGAGCCACCGCGCCCAGCCAAGCCTTCTTAACTACACTATCTAATATTGCCACCCACATCCGTCACATTCCATCTCCTTATCCTGCTTTGTCATGGCATTTATCACATTATACATTATCTGTGTGATCATTTGTTTATGGTCTAAGTCACTAGAATTAAGCTTCATTAGAGCAAAGACTGGGTCTTAGTCATTAATATATCCCTAGCACCCCTAATAGTGCCTGGCACATTGTAGATGTTCAATAAATATTTGTTGAATTAATAAATGACCAAACTAATTAATATATTGAGCTTTTGCTATCAGAATCTTAAAGCCTTTTTGTCTTTTAATACTTGCTGCTTCTGGACCATGTCTTTTCAATTCTGAACTTATTCTCTTTAAGCTCTTGTATTAGGATGGTGCACAAGTAACTGCAGTTTTGCAATTATAATGGCAAAAACTGCAGTTACTTTTGCGCCAACCTAATAATTTTAAGGAAAAGAAATCCATTTGAGTTATCTTGAATTACTGTAAGAGCACATGTGCCTAATAACTAAGATACAGATAACTATCCAGCCATAAGAAAAGCAAAACCCTAGGAGAGCTGGACCTCATATCAGAAAAACAGTAACTGAAAAGTTATTTGGAATCCAAGACAGCACTAGTGAAGGACCACTGTCTTAACACAAACATATCACTCACATGTTTCTCCTACTTTCTTCCTATCTGCTTCCTTCTCCTCCCTCTACTTTGTTCACTCCACACCTTTACTCCATAAACATGTGTGTATATGTATATATTTTTATATATGGTTTTTTTTCTACCTATAGCTTATGCTTGTTTACTTCTACTTCCTACTTCCCTGTAACTTCAGCCTTCCCACATTCTACTTCATGGCCTCTTCACTACCTTTCTTCCTCATGGTTTGAGTCTTTTTTTTTTTTTTTTTTTTTTTTAAGGGGGATGGAATCTCACTCTGTTGCCCAGGCTGGACTGCAGTGGCACAATCTCCGCTCACTGCAACCTCCACCTCTCAGGTTCAAGCAATTCTCCTGTGTTAGCCCCCCAAGTAGCTAGGACTACAGGCATGTGCCACCACGCCCGGATAATTTTTTGTATTCTTAGTAGAGACAGGGTTTCACCACGTTAGCCAGGATGGTCTCAATCTCCTGACCTCGTGATCTGCCCGCCTCGGCCTCCCAAAGTGCTGGGCTTACAGGTGTGAGCCATCGCGCCAGGCCGGTTTGAGTCTTTTCTAGCCCCACCCTATGTGTCCTTTTAGCTTTCATTCCTACTGCTTCAATCTTTTCATTTCTCAATTCAGAGGCCTGGAAACAAGAATCTGTTTAGCTCAGGGATTCTGGGTGTTGGTAGGTTGATTGGTTTTTGTTTTGATTTGTTTTTTGTTTGTTTTGGTTTTAGAGTACCAATCCACGTCACAGGTGACTACCCAGCCTATGAATTTTGCTTTGCTGGGTCTGATATCCTCCTCTGGTCTCAGCTAGGAGTGGGGACAGGGTCCTGTTGTACAAAATAGAACTTCTCAGGACATTCCCTTACTCAGGAGACTGTGGCAGGGTCAGTTTCCCTTAGAAGGGGCTGTTAGTATAACAATCACTGTAATAGATATATCTAGTACATTCCACAACTTGCCTACTAGAACTCACGCTCTTTTTGGATGCATGCCTGGGCATAGCAAAGAATGCTTTTCTTGTATATGATTCTAGGTTTACAAAAGATTATCACATTTGTCCAACAAGGGAAGGAAAGGATGCTGCATGAATATTAAAGAGGCATTGTAGATATCACACGTTTCAATCTTCTTGGGCTTGTTCCAGTCCGATAGCCCCATAAAATTACTATGGTGCCAGTCTTTGAGCCTTAACTCTATCCATTAGTACAATTTAACTGGTACCACAATTTGCTCATCAATATGATTAGATTCTGCACCTGAACTGGAGAGTTCACAAAGTGTACAGGCTGTTGGAAGAAAGCTCTTCCTGCACCCAGTTTACATGATGGCTTTGTATTTCCTTCTGCACATTAAGCAGGGCAATCCTGGCCTGGCATTTATCCCTTTCTCAATGTATGGTCCACCCACTGCCATGAGAAACTTCCCCTGAGCTTACCTTCAAAGGGCACAAATTCTGAGACCCAAGAGACCACACGCAGTAAATTCATTAACTCCTTTGTTAGTATATGCCATTGGATATTAGCATTTTATCTTCCACTTGAAGGAGAATCTCTCACTGTCATCCGTCTAGCAACTATGGAAACACTAACTCCAAATTCACCACATTTTATTATAAGGGTCTCACTTGGGTGCCATGCCCAGCATAAAATTTCTGCTAGAATCCTTTGTTTGCACTTTCACTTAATGCATTTATTTAATTTGTTCTTGTTAGATTAGACCCACTCTTGAGGCTGTCATGACCTTTTTTAGATTTTGATTCTTTTTTTTTGAGACTGAGTCTCCCTCTGTCGCCCAGGCTGGAGTGCAGTGGCGCGATCTCGGCTCACTGCAAGCTCCACCTCCCACGTTCACACCATTCTCCTGCCTCAGCCCCCGGAGTAGCTGGGACTACAGGCGCCCACTACCACGCCCGGCTAATTTTTTGTATTTTTAGTAGAGACAGGGTTTCACCGGGTTAGCCAGGATGGTCTCAATCTCCTGACCTCGTGATCCACCCGCCTCAGCCTCCCAAAGTGCTGGGATTACAGGTGTGAGCCACCGCTCCCGGCCAGATTTTGATTCTTAAATATCTCTTAATTCAATTTTCTCTACTTCCTCCGCTAATGATTTAGTTCAAGTCTTCAGCATCTCTCACCTTGACTATTTTAGTAACATTATAACTAATCTTTCTGGCTTTTGTCTCTTCCACAACTACTAATGCACCTTTCTTCAACCTCCAAAACAGTCTTCCTAAAATGCAAATTTGATTACATCCTTTTGTCTCCTGCCATTTACTCTTTTTTTTCTTTTTTTTTTGAGATGGAGTCTCGCCCTGTCGCCCATGCTGAATGCAGTAGCGCTATCTCGGCTCACTGCAGTCTCCGCCTCCCAGGTTCAAGCGATTCTCCTCCCTCAGCCTCCTGAGTAGCTGGGACTACAGGCATGCACCACCACGCATGGCTAATTTTTGTATTTTTAGGAGAGATGCGGTTTCACCATGTTGGCCAAACTGGTGTCAAACTCCTTATCTCAAGTGATCTACCCGCCTCAGCCTCCCGAAGTGCTGGGATTACAGGCGTGAGCCACCGCGCCTGGCCCTGCCATTTACTTTCTTACATCTTCCTGAATGCACCTCATTTTCCCATGTCTTCATGCTTTTGCTCTTTCCTCTGATTTGATATTTTCCTGTTCTTTCGTCATGGGTCACTTCGCTGCTCACTCTCTTTTTCCCAACAGAAATACTGTATTCTACATTACTTCTGTATTTTGTATATTCTTCTATTACTTTAACATACTTCATTTATTGATCTTTCTGCTGTTAGACTCCAAGTTCCTTTAAGATAGAAACTATCCTGTAATCATCTTTATATTCTGGTTTTTAGCTTACTGTATCCTCAGCAATTGCTTGTTGAATGGAATTTGAACTTCTTTAGTCTATAAAGGAGTTTCAAAGGTTTGGCTACTGTGATGGCAAAATTCCCTCTTCTGAAACTGGAAAGTAATGTGTACTAAAGCATCATTCTTACTCCTTTCCCATTTAGATATTCATCCCTGTTTTTATTCCTCATTTCCTGACTCATCTTTTACTACCTTATTCTCAACTAGAAAGTCAGTGGCTAGTCTACCCTTTGTTAGTTACAAATTAAATATCTTTGGCCAAAGAAGAACACTTTCCAATGAAGACCCCATTTTCTCCCTGCAATGAAGTGTCAGCACCCAAAATTATTGAATTCTGATTCCCAGGTTCTCCAGATGCTGTTTTGTGAAGCATAGGATCAGGAATAAGAAGGAAGAGATAGACCAAGTGCAGTGGCTCACACCTATAATCCCAGCACTTTGGGAGGCCGAGGCTGGAGAATCACTTGAGGCCATGAGTTCGAGACTAGCCTGGGCAACATAGTGAGACCCCCGTCTCCAAAAAAATAATAAAAAAAATTTAGTCGGGCATGGTGGTGCACACCTGTAGCTCTAGCTACTCAGGAGGCTGAGATGGGAAGAGTGTTTGAGCCCAAGAGGTCGAGGCTGCAGTGAGCCATGATTGTGCCACCGCAGTCTGGCCTGGGTGACAGAGTGAGACCCTATCTCAAACAAACAACAAAAAAAATTAAGAGGTAGTTTTCTGAGTACTATTCTCCATGTTAAGTTAGCTTCCTTCTCAATGCTAACTCCTAATTCTTCAGGGTTCACATTTCGGGTGCCAGGAGACTTCTGCTTACCATGACCTTGAGCAGTAACTCCTTGGAAAAATATTTTGGTGCACTCTCCTTGTCTTGCTGGGTGATTGAGCAGGGAGGTGGGTTGTTGGTCATAATCAGTAACGTCTTATCCTGGTCATACTGTGTTACTTTTAACATGAAGCTGGTGGTTTTCCTGTTTTGAGCCAGGAATTTCTGCAGGGCAGTGGTCTTCAAAGGCTTATAGTACTGGGCCTGAATAGACAGAAAGGTTTCCAGAGAGAAAAAGAGATTAGGCCAAGAGCAGGTTAACAAATTGGTTGGCTAATACTTAGCCTCTGTGGGGTAAGAACAGAAGCTGGACAAACTTGCTGCAAAATCTGTGGGGTTTTTTGGTTTCGTTTTTGTTTTTTTTGAGACGGAGTCTCACTCTGATGCCCAGGCTGGAGCACAGTGGCATGATCATGACTCACTGCAACCTAGACCTCCCGGGCTCAAGTGATTCTCCCACCTTGGCCTCCTAAGTAGCTGGGATTACAGGCACATGTCACCCTGTCCAGCTGATTTTTGTGTTTTTTGTTTTTGTTTTTGTTTTGTAGAGATGGAGTTTTGCCATGTTGCCCAGGCTGGTTTCAAATTCCTGGGCTCAAGCGATGCATCCATCTCAGCCTCCCAAAGTATGGAGATTACAGAAGTGAGTCATCACATGCAGCCCTAAAATGTGTTTGTCAGAAACTATCTGAAGCTCTCAGTCCCTCTCTTCCCTTGGGGCATTCCCCTGGAAATACACTAAGGGGCTGGGGCAATGTGATGGAAAGGTTTCCATGGTAAAAGGAGTCAGGTAACTTAATTCTTCCAATATAATGGGACAAGCAGAGAAGTTTCTACGTGGCTAAACCTAATTGGCCTTATCTCTACAACTCTTTCTAAGGTACAGGGGAAAGCTACCAGGGACCAAATCTTGCTCAAGGAATTCTTCAGGAGTCGGCACAGCCACGTGCAACACCTCCCCATATTTACGTCTTCCACGTAATGTTCCATATTTACGTCAGCATTTCTCAGGCACAAGCACATTCACATGTACTCACAAGCACAATGTTAAAAAAGGAAAAGCAGCCACAAAAGATAGCATGTCACTTAAGGTGTGGGTGAGGAAGGGGCAGTCCCACTAAATTTGCCTTTCTCTCAATAGGAGAAAGGCAGAGGGTTGTGGGGAAGGAAGTGAAAGGGAGAAAATGGATTATAAATATATTTTTTTCCTGATCATAAATGTTTTCTCAACTTAAAAAAAATCAGCTGTGGGGACCCACTTTCTTCCCAGTTCTCGTCTCCCTCTTTGCCACCCCAATCCTCAGCACTGCCTCTGGCATCATAACCTAGATGCAGCTCTGCCTGCCTGTCCTGAGAGTACGCACATTCATAGAAGCTGGGGACACTTGGAGGCATTAGGGACACTCACAGTGGGCATATGCACTACTGCTGAAACTTCCCCTTAGAAATCTTGGGGGAATGCTTTTTCTACCTACCAAATTTGGATGGACTGTGTAATGCCGAAGGTTCTCTAGAACAAATTTTGATCGCCCGACTGCATCAAAAATCTAAAGAGGATAATCAAAGTTAGTGGTTTGAAGTTGCACCTATCCTAAACAGTATTCCATTCCTTACCTCACCTTAGTCTCACTAGAGAACTGGTCTCTAACTTACTTAGTGAAGTACAGTGTGCTTCAGATTTTGTACTCTAGGTTTCTGGAACAAGGGCCCCAGCAAGGAGACCTGGATTCTAAGACCTCCTGACTGTGACACTTGTCAGCGGAAATGGGGCCAGCCTTATGAAATGCCAGGGAAAGCCGTTAGGAGGGGAAGTAGACAAGGGCAGCATCAGTTCAGATTGGGACAAATCTTTCCAAGGAGTCACCTCTTTCTTATGCCTTTTCCATAGCTATAGGAGTGAAATGAGGTGAAAATCAACACGGAGGACAAATCTTTAAGGAGAAAAGCAAGTTTCAAAAGGGCATTAACCTAAAAGTTGTGGGTGCAAGGGGGCTCTAGGATCAACTCTGCCAATTGAGCTGGGAGCCGACCTACTCACAGAGAAAGGAAGAAGAGCAGTGCATGTTGCAATTTTGAACGTCTCTGCAGTATGAAATTCTTCCAGAAATGTTGCAAAAAATAATTGAATTTTAGTAACACTTCTGACTACCACTTTGCTTTTTATTTTATTTTTTTGCTGGTGGTAGTCCTGGATGTTAGTGGATTATTTGAGTGTCATATCTGATAGTAGAGGAGCTGAGCCTTTTCCATTCCCTTTCTGCTGACCTAGTGTTCTTGCTTCTCCTCTTGCATAGCCCTGCCTAAGGATGAATCAAGGAGATAGGAAAACAAGGAGATAAAAGCTCTGAATTATCTTCTTCTGGCCTGGCATAGTCAGAAATCAGAAAAAAAGAAGAGTGCATCATTATCCTGTGTTCGGATCAGCATTTCTTTTTTCTTTTCTTTTTTTCTTTTTTCTTTTAAAGACAGGGTCTCACTGTGTCCCCCAGGCTGGAGGGCATTGGTGCAATCATAGGTCACCATAACCTTGAACTCCTGGGCTCGAATGATCCTCCCGCCTCAGCCTCATGAGTACCTGGGTCTACAGGCACGTGCCACCATGCCCAGCTATTATTATTTATTTATTTATTATTTTTTGCTACCGAGTCTTGCTCTGTTGCCCAGGCTGGAGTGCAATGGCGTGATCTTGGCTACCTGCAACCTCTAGCTCCCGGATTCAAGCAATTCTCCTGCGTCAGCCTCCCAAGTAGCTGTGATTACAGGCTCCCACCACCGTGCCCAGCTAATTTTTGTATTTTTAGTAGAGATGGGGTTTTGCTGTATTGGCCAGGCTGGTTTCAAACTCCTGACCTCCAGTGATCCGCCCACCTTGGCCTCCCAAAGTGCTGGGATTACAGGCGTGAGCCACCATGCCCAGCCTATTTTTTATTTTTTGTAGAGATGGGGGTCTCACTATGTTGACTAACTCTTGGGCTCAAGTGATCCTCCTACCTTGGCCTCCCAAAGTGCTGGGATTACAGGTATGAGCCACCACGCCCAGCCTGGCTCAGCATTTCTAAAGATTGCCATACCTCCCCCATCAGGGGATGTATGGGTATGGTAAGGTGGGTACAGAGGAAAGGGAACATGCACTGAAAAGTTAATAAGCAAGAGGGCTAATGGAGAAGAGGGAAGCAGTCAGAATTGGACAGAACTATGAGTTAAGAGGAGGCCCTGCTATGCTCCAGGAAGAAAACGCCAGAAGTTGGCAATTCTTGGCAGTTGGAGAAGGAGCAGGAAGAAGCATAGCAAAGCCACTCCACAAATTCCTTTAGAGAGGGTAGGATGAACTATGAGATGGTGGGATGGATCCAAAGACTCAATCATTTAATTTTTACCACCTTGTGGAAAACTGAAGTTCATTTGTTAAAAATAGAAATATATTATGAAAAACCTGCTTCACAACTATGAAATGTATGACATATTTAGAATCATAGAAGTTAGGAAAAACTTATTTGGGAGAAAGGTATGAAGACCTTTTCTCTTACAGGTTTTTTAAAAAAAAAAATTTTAGGGGGAAAGTCCCTGGTGAAAATGTTTTTACTCCTGAAGTTTTCTGAAGTATTGCATATGTCTGTTCCAAATTAGTCTCTAGCAGTTGACTAAACCCACAAGATTGTCCAAATTGGAATGTGTTTTTAGTTTTGTTATGTTGAATTTCACTATCTGTGGCTGATTAAATAAAAGTCGGCCTGGAAAATTCACTTGCATGTGGTAAACATGGGAAAACAACCAAGATACCCAATAGAGTTTTGCTACAAGAGGTAGTTGTAAAGTGTGCATAAGTTAGGGTTTGACACGCTCTTACTCCCTAAGATAGGTTTCTGCTTCCTGGGTTTTATGTCCTGATTTGTTGCTGATGTGTCCTGTTCCTTCTTTTTCTGTGCTCTATTTCTCTTCAATAGCATTTGACAAGTTAACCTTGTTTTCTATACACATTTTTACTCCTTTTTGCTTTTCAATAGGAAAGTTTGTGATAGCCAGCTTATTAAGTACACTAAGCAGCTCCAAAGAAAAATTAAACATTGAACACTTACTAACGCTCCTTACCTCTTTGCTGTTGACAACCATTCCTTTCTCACGTTTAGCTGAGCTATTTTCTGAAGTCTTTGATTTGCCATTTTGAAACCTGAAAAAGAGGCAGAACATCCAGTTGCACTTTCTGGCTCAGAGCCCTGGCCTTCTGCATATTGTCAGTCTCCCTCAACGAAGTTTGGAAGCCTAACTCAGACAAGTCCAATTTAGGTGATCACACCACTAATTGACGAAGTAGCAAAAAAAATCAGACTCATTATCCAGCCTGCATGCTAGGGAAAAGCAAGACTTCAGTTTTGAGAGTTAAACAAGCGGGACCTTTGGATGACTCAGTGACATCCGTTGAGTTGGTTTCTTCTAAAATAAGGATTTTAGACCATTCACAGAAGTGCTCTAACGGACTGCTTAAGGAAATTATTTTGGGAAGTTAGATCCTCACAATACCCTTAAAAACCACCTACTATTTTGAATACTTACCTGCCTATTATTCTTCCACATGGAAATTGCCCTGTTTTTGCCAGTGATTGGCCAATGATTAGCCAATGAATCTGTGAGAAGGAATATAGTTAATAGAACCTCACAACTAAGTTTCCAATTCTTGTTGACCTTGCTTGGATTACTGGCTCTCATGTCTTCCTAACCACATCTCTGAAGACTTCTCTTCTTAGAACTAGGGTAGTAAAAATAATCAACAACGGCAAATATTTCTGTACTCTGCTCTTTTACCCTCACCCTAATACCAATTCTCTTTGCAGAAAATAGGGTGAAGCAGATTCTATTCTTTGCTATTCTTTTTAAACCCATTTGCTGCCAGAACATAATGTAAATGCTCCTCAGTAAGATTTGGTTAATGATTAAGATAAATGGCCTGCTTCTTCCTTGGAGATAGTTCCATTGGGGGGTTAAATTAGCTCAAAGTAAGAAGAATTATGCAACTGTCTCAACTAGACCTCTCTCCTTTAAAAATGAGGATAGCAGAATAAGGACCAAAATAAAAGTAGAAATAGCCATGCTATGTAGTTTGTAGGTCAACTGGCTATAGCATGCTACAAATAATCCCCAAATCCATGATTAAATCCCATTCAAGGATGGCTACATTCCATCTGTTGCTGGCTACCAGTTGCACCATTAACTCAGGTCAGAGGTCTTAAAAACGGTCCTAAGTAGAGTAGGTGACCCATGATAGAGAGACCAAAATTCATCCCAACTTAACATCTTGAAGTTTGTGCCCTTTCATTAAGTTATCTAATAATTAGTAATACAGTATAATATTTATTGTAGCACTTTTCAAAATGATTCATTGATACCTAAAAAGAAGCACAGAATCCCGGATACTCTTCTTTGGGGCCAATTTAAGGCATAGAACTATATGAAAAGCGCTTCTTTAGCCCAACAGCGTCCATCTGGAACAAGCTGGTGCTTTCTTTTTGACAAAAGCTCCTCTAGTTGTTGCATGAAATACAGACCAAGATCTGGTTTTTGATCCAGGGACAATCAGTCAATTAAAATATGTTTAATGAGAGTCTACTCTGTGACCAGCACCATTCAAAGTGCTGTGGGCTATGCAATAAGTTAATATAAAGTGGTATTTATAACTTAGTTGGGCAAACAAGACTACATACTTGGTTTGTCTCATTGCTGTTGACTGCTAGTTGGCCAACCCAAGGCAGGTATTCACCCAAGGCCAAATTCAGTGTATCTGAGTCCACGTTCCGCAGGGGTTCAATTCAATCTAACTACTCTTTCCTTAGCACACAGTGTGTACTCAGCCCCATTCTTGAGCCTGTATGGGAAACAAGAAAAGACTGATAGGTGCTATTGTGGATGCAGAAAATGCACACGACATGATGATGCTTGCTCTTAGAAGTTAAGTTTATTTGACAAACGGGGGAGGTGGGAGAAAGCGATTATCCAATGTAAAACAATAATGACAAATACATGCTAATATATTAGGTAAGTCACTTTATCTCTTGGGGTCTCAATTTCCTTATCTGCAAAATGGAAAGTATTAACTAAATGATTTAAAGGTGACATTCTAATTCCATGATAATGATGAGATTTAACTATAAAAAGATCTGAAATAAAATTAATTCACATATGTCCATAGAAGGCTAAAGGTGGAGAAGCAGCCATCTTTCAATTTTCTTCTCCTGTCAACAAAGCCATGCTCATTCATAGATTAGGCCTGAGAAGCTGGGAAAAGTGTGTGTATATATTGGGGTTGGGAGGATTGCTATACTTTTCGATATAGACAATTAGAAATGGAAGATACAAGCTGATAAGGTAGAACCAACCATTTAGAGAAAAGAAAGGTCAATGAGCCTTGGGATGTTTCCTAAAGGATGTGGAGCTTGAGCAGAACCTCGCAGGATGGTGTATGAAGTAGTCTAATTGGAATATTATTTGTTGTTGTTAAGTAGGAAGAAATAAAAGCAGGTGGGTAGAATGGAATCACATTATAGGGGCCTTGACAATTAAGTAGAACTTTGAAAAGACCTACATCAGCCCAAGTTCCTATGAAGCCCACAGGTTTAGTGGAAAGCACATAGACAAGGGTTTATGTCTAACTTGATTGTCTAGACAAACCCTAAAGGTGATTTCTAGAGTTTATGACAAGACTGAGCTAAATCCTTAAAGTTCCCTTCTAGGGAAATAGACTAATAAGCTTTTCACCCTTTTCTCACCTTTAATTTTTCTGGAATTGTAAGTCCAGTTCATGTATATGTTGAAACTAAAATAAAAATGAGCTGTCAAATTGGGCAGTATAAGTCTTGGGTTGCTAGTCTGCAGGCCAGGCTGAAAAACAAATCACACAAACACTAAAACTAAATTCAAAATAAGAATGGAAAAACCTGGTGTACACTACCTTTAAGAACATCGGGAAATCTTAGTTTGGTGAAGAAGGCAAAAATCTTTGGCATGGGAACTTTCCATTTTGAAAATATCTTAATTATTCTGTTCTGGATTCTGGAGGAGACAGAGGGAATTTGTGATGAATAGGCAATCTGGAATGCTGAGGTGTTCTGTGTTGGAGACAGAGAATGAAAAGGCCAAAACTTAAAGGTGTATTTAAAGAAAATCTGCCAATCTCTTATTTTGCCAGCCTATGACTTCCCTACACACACACACACACACACACACACACATCTTCACCATCTCTTAATCTACCCCTACCTAAGCCAATGTTTTCACTGCATTCTTCAAATACAGCGAACATTTTTTCTTATTCCCTATACTTAAAATGCTGTCCCTAATCTCTTCAGCCATTTGAATCTTCTCCTTCCCCTTCTCCTTCTCCTTCTCCTTCTTCTGACGGATCCTCGCACTGTCGCCAGGCTGGAGTGCAGTGGCACAGTCTCAGCTCACTGCAACCTCTGTCTCCCTGGTTCAAGTGATTCTCCTGCCTCAGCCTCCAGAGTAGCTGGGACTACAGGTGCCCGCCACCATGCCCGGCTAATTTTTGTATTTTTAGTAGAGACGAGGTTTCACCATGTTGGCCAGGATGGTCTCGATCTCTTGACCTCGTGATCCACCCGCCTCAGCCTCCCAAAGTGCTGGGATTACAGGCGTGAGCCACCACACCCAGCCCTGAATCTTCTTTCTTTATGTTACTACTCAGGTTGTTCCTTTAAAGAGAAGATTTTCTAGATTAATGCAATCCCAAACTCTAGACTATAGTCACTGGGTTTTGTGCATGTCATTGCATAGTGTCTTGTAGTTCTGTTTTCACTTTTCTTATGTGCGAGTCTTGTCTGCCTCTTAAGCTGTGAGTCCCTTAAAAGTGGAAATGTAAATTTTAAAAATATTTGTGTCCCCCTCCCAGTGCTTTGTATCTTATGCATTCAAAATGAGTATTTGCTTATTTCAATATATTTGCTGAACATTTATGACATATTAGACACTGTCCTAGGTGATGAGAACAAAGCATAAATCAGATGTAATTCTTGAGCTCCTTTAGGAGCTCACAGTTTAGCCAGGAAGAGAGACAAAGAAACGGTTGATTGCAACAGAGTGGAATGCCAAATTAGATCTAAGTTTAGGGTACTATGGAAGCAATGAGGAAGGGGACTTAATCCATACTGAGAAGAGACTGGGAGAGATTTGGAACTACCGCCTAAACTGAGCTGGGGAAGATGAGTGTGAATTAACCAGGTGATGAGAAAACAGACGTTTGAGAAAGAGGGAGAAGCACAGGCAAAAACATGAGAATACAACAAAGCCTGGCTTATTTAGGGGAATTGAAAATACTGTAATTGCAGTATGCCAGGAACATAAGATTTAGGGGAAGAGTAGTGAGAGGTGAGACTAGAGAGATAGACAGGATCCAAATCCTAAAATGAACTATTTGATAGGAAGTTTGTGGGTTATTCTGAGTAATGAAGAGCTATCAAGAGATTTTAAATGAGATATAATCTCCTTATTGAACAATATATATTTTAGAAATATGAAAATAGTGGCATGTGAACTATAGACTGGAAAGACACAGAACTATAGATTGGAAAGATGCAAAGAGGTCCTTGATAAGTCTATGACAGTACTGAGGAGGGGTTGAGAAATTATAAGGGTCTATAGCCATCACCAATTAGTGCCATTCACTCCTGCGTCCTAGCCCTGGATGATTGATTCAAAGGTGGCCAACCAGGTTATATTAAGAATTTGAAAGTTTGATAAAGACCCACAGAGCTGAAAGATGATTGCACCTGAGCCACCTCATGTGGTGTCCCAGGCTGGAAGACTCTGAGCTCTGAGCTCTGCCTGCTGAGGGCCCCGGAGCTGCCCCAGATCTAGTCCTTCCTAAAGCAGACTACACAATTTTCCCTTCAGTTCTGTGAGGTTTCCTAATATTCTTTCAAATAAATCCTTTATTTTCTTAGGGTTCATTTCTGCAGTTTATGACCAAAAAAAAAAAAAAACCTAATATGGGCTCTGAAGCAGGGTGTCCAATCTTTTGGCTTCCCTGGGCCACGTTGGAAGAATTGTGTTCTTCCACACATAAAATACTCTAACACTAACAATAGCTGATGAGCTAAAACAAATCACACACACAAAAAAACTCATAATGTTTTAAGAAAGTTTTTGAATTTGTGTTGGGCTGCATTCAAAGCCATCCTGGGCCACATGTGGCCCATGGGCCATGGGTTGGACAAGCTTGCTCTAAAGCAAGGTAGTGGCAGTGAAGAGGGTTAAAAAAGGATACCTGAAAGATGTTAGGAGGGTAGAATTAATACAACTTGGTAACTAGTTGAATACATGAGATAAGGAATATAATCACATTTTTAGCTTGGTTACCTGAGTTAATGGAGGTGCAAGTTACCAAATTAGAGAACAAAGGGAATGGAGCAAGTTTGGGGGATAAATGATGAATTTTGTTTCTGGTCAGTTGAGTATGAGGCAGAGGTGAGGATGTTGTCTAGTAAGTGGTTTAAAATATGGGTGTGGAGCTCAGGAGAGACAGGTTTGGTACTATAGATTGAATGTTTATGTCCTCTGCCTACCTAAATTCATATGTTGATACTGAGTCCCTAATTATGAGGGTATTAGGATGTGGAGCCTTTGTGAGGGCAATTAGTGTGCTTATAGAAGAGGCTTCAAAAGCACAACTTTACTCCTTCTGCCGTGTGAGGACACAACAAAAAGCCGGTCCTCACCAGATACTGAATGTGCCAGCACCTTGATTTTGGACTTCCCAGCCTCTGGAACTGTGAGAAATAAATTCCTGTTGTTTATAATCCACCCAGTTTATGGTATTTTGTTATAGCAGCCTGAACAGACTAAGCCATTTGGGTAGAATTATGCATTTGGAAGTCAGCCTCAAGTATTATGTGCTAATTGAAGCCGTTGGACTAGATGAGATCAAGTAGGAAAAATGGTGGACTAACAAGAGACTAAAGCATAGAACATGCCCCAGACTATGCAAACATCCAAAAAAGAGCCTCATAAATGAATTTTGTGAACAACATGGAAAAGGAGTGGCCAGAGATTGAAAGAGAACTAGGAGGAAGTGGCCACAGGTGGGATGATATCATTGGAAGGGATGCTATTATGAAAAAGGAAACAAACTTTTTAGCTTCAAGCAGCAACTTTTGAAGGTATAGAAAAAGATTAAAACTTGCAAAAATGACCAAAAGCTTAATAAGCAATCCAATGCTGCCATTTATAAGGCAGATAAATCTAGACTGAAAAAAACCTACAAGGCTTGAGTTCATGGAAATGCTAGGATTTGCTTGAAGAAACAGAGACCATTTGGTAAAAGAGAATGTGAATCCCCATTGGTTGTCTTCTTTTTTCAGAGATACAGGGGCTGCATTGATCAAAACTGAGGGCAATCCTCCCTACTACTCCTTGGGTGTTGATCTATGACAGGGCCTAATAACAGCTCCTCCTTATCCTTTCACCTACATAACTTTCCACATTCAGATGGAGACTTCACACCCCAGGTAACAGCTGGGCAGGGAGGACAGGGTGCTGGGGTGGCACAATGCATTCTGAGAGATGTGACCTCAGGAGCAAAGAGCAAGAGGAAGGGCACAAGATGGGAGGAACTGTTTTTTTGAACAGTTTTGTCCTCTTTTCTCATTTCTAACTGTTTATAAAATAGAAACGGCTACCTTTATGGAAGTATTGGTATGGAAAGTAAGTAAGGGTGGAAAGAAGCATCTACCCTTCATGAAAAAAGATAGTGGCACAGAATGCTGAGCAAGGGTAGTTTGCCCCATTTTTGTCTTCTTTCTTTCTCTCTCTCTCTTTCTTTCTTTCTTTCTTTTTTCTTTCCTTCTTTCTTTCCTTCTTTCTTCTCTTTCTTTCTTTCTTTCTTTTTCTTTCTTTCTTTCTCTTTCTTTCTTTCTTTCTTTTCTTTCTTTCTTTTCTTTCTTTCTCTTTCTTTCTTTTCTTTCTTTTTCTTTCTTTCTTTCTTTCTTTCTTTCTTTCTTTCTTTCTTTCTTTCTTTCTTTCTCTTTCTTTCCTTCTCTCTCTCTCTCTCTCTTTCTTTCCATCCTTCTTTCTTGCATTTTGAGACAGGGTCTCATTCTGTTACCCAGGCTGAAGTGCAGTGGCATCATCAGGTCACTGCAGCTTCCAACTCCTGGGCTCAGGCACCCACACACCTCAGCCTCCTGAGTAGCTGGGACTAAAGGCATGCACCACCATGCCCAGCTTTTTTTTTTTTTTTTTTTTTAAAGAGACATGGTCTCACTATGTTGCCCAGGCTGGTCTTGAAATCCTAGCCTCAAACAATCTTCCTCTCTCAGCCTCCCAAAGTGCTGGGATTACAGGCATGAGCTACTATACCTAGCCACTCTTCCTTCCTTCTTTCGTTTCTCTCCCTTCCTTCCTTCCTTCCTTCCTTCCTTCCTTCCTTCCTTCCTTTATTTCCTTCTTTCTTTCTTTCCTTTTTTTTTTTTTGGTAGAGTCTTGCTGTGTCACCCAGGCTGGAGTGCAGTGGCGTGATCTCAGCTCACTGCAAGCTCCACCTCCTGGGTTCACACCATTCTCCTGTCTCAGCCTCCCAAGTAGCTGGGACTACAGGCACCCGCTACCACGCCTGGCTAATTTTTTGTATTTTTTTCTTTAATAGAGATGGGGTTTCACCGTGTTAGCCAGGATGGTCTCGATCTCCTGACCTCGTAATCTGCCCTCCTTGGCCTCCCAAAGTCCTGGGATTATAGGCATGATCCACTGTGCCTGGCCCACTCTTTCTTTCTTAAACAGCCTGCTGGTGACACATGAAGCTCTTGCTTTCTTGAGGAGAGGCCTATCATTTATCAGTGGCTGGGTAAATCTTTCCAGTTCAGGGGGATGTGTTAGGAAGCCCAATTTATGTTCAGGCCCCAGCCAGTCTCCAAACCAACTTCTAGCAAAAAGCTGATATTTTGAACTTACCAGATTTTTGCATGTGTTTACTAACTGCTTCAGAACTGTAAGGGAAAGAGATGTAATTGGCACCTCAAATATTACTTTTGCACCAACCTAAATCAACATCCTGGCTACAGTGAATGTTACAACTGTCATTTTACATAGTCTACCTAGACTCGACACCAGAGAATACGTAAGTAAGAATTTGAGAAAGTTATCTCCCCAGCAAAGCAAAAAATGAAAGCCAGATAGAAACTGGGGACTGGGCAGGGAGGTTTGCCTAGCAACCTGCCCTCCATCTCTGGTAAGAAAGCAGGACCAGAGTTTATAAATTCATTCATCTCATGTGTTGACCAACACCAAGACTCAACAAAGCTAGCATTATTCAGAGATGAATGAATGGAAAATGATTCTTAGGGCTAATGCATTTTATGAGGAGTAGAATATAGCAGCAGCAATAGCTGCTCTGGCAAGAATAGGGAGCTAAGAAGCTGCCGGAAGTGGAGGAATACAGAGAAGAGCAGGAGGCTGGGAATCTGGGAATTAGGAATCAAGGTCATGAAATTTTTTTGCAGATTTGTCTATTAAAAATATGGGGGAGTCTACTTACAAAAGTGGAAGCTGTCTCTCCACTCAGTACTTCCATTCAATTTAGCACTGGAGTGTCAGGAAAATGGGGACCAAAGGAGAAACAAAAATGGGGGGTGGAGTGGGAATGAGGTTTTAAATATACAAGATGGACAGTAAGGGATAGAAGGTGGTCTCAGGAAAGACTCTGGAACTGAAGATGCCCAACATGGCAAATTTCTGAATGTTTCCAACACAGCGGGATTATATATGAAGGAGCAGCGGATATGCATTCCCATTCAGACATTCTCTGCAGACAGCAGTGAGAAATCCCATGTCTTCTCCTCCTCTTTTTTTTAACATTTTTTTTAAGTTCAGGGGTACATGTGCAGGATGTGCAGGCTTGTTACATAGGTAAACATGTGTCATGGGGGTTTGTTGTACAGATTATTTCATCACCCAGATATTAAGCCTAGTATCCATTAGTTATTTTTCCTGATCCTCTCCCTTCTCCCACCTTCCACCCTCTGATAGGCCCCAGTGTGTGTTGTTTCCCTCTGTGTGTCCATGTGTTTTTATCATTTAGCTCCCACTCATAAGTGAGAACATGCTGTTTTTGGTTTCCTGTTTCTGTGTTAGTTTCCTAAGGATAATGGCCTCCAGCCTCATCTATTTCCCTGCAAACGACATGATCCCATTCTTTTTTATGACTACATAATATTCCGTGGTGTATATGTACCACATTTTCTTTATCCAGTCTTTCACTGATGGGCATTTAGGTGGATTCCATGTCTTTGCTATTATGAATAGTGCTGCAATGAACATGTATGTGCACGTGTCTTTATAATAGAACAATTTATATTCCTTTGGGTATATGCCTGGTAATGGCATTGCTGGGTCAAATGATATTTCTGTCTGTAGGTCTTTGAGGACAGTGTGTAAGCATTCCTTTTTCTCCACAATCTTGCCAGAATTTGTTATTTTGTGACTTTTTAGTAATAACCATTCTGACTGGTGTGAGATGATATCTCATTGTGGTTTTAATTTGCATTTCTCTAATGCTAAGTGATGTTGAATTTAGTAAACAGACAACCTACAGAATGGGAGAAAATTTTTGCAAACTGAAAATTATGCATCTGACAAAGGCATAATACCCAGAATCTATAAGGAACTTAATGTACAAGAAAAAACAAACAATCCCATTAGCTGGGCATGGTGGTGCGTGCCTGTAACCTCAGCTACTCGGGAGGCTGAGGCAGGAGAATCGCTTGAACCAGGGAGTCGGAGGTTGTGAGCCGAGACTGCGCCACTGCACTCCAGCCTGGCAACAGAGCAACAGAGCAAGATTCCATCTCAAAAAAAGAAAAAAAAAAAGGTGGACAAAGGACATGAAGACACTTCACAAAAGAAAACATACACATGGCCAACAATCATATGAAAAAAAAAGTAGCAAATTCTTAGATTTTAAGTTCAAGTATCAAGGACTCAATTGTAAGACAGACTGATTTAGGAAAATAGATATGATCAATTCAGATGCCTCTGTCTAACAAAGAAGAAAGTTTGTTAATATTACAGGTTTCTACCCTGATAGGGGAGATGTAGTGTCACAACTGAGTCACAACTGAATGTCATAATTGAGTCTACCCACAAAAGGTGGATCCCGGCAACTACCACTAATTTATTGGCATCTTGAAGCTTCTCCCCAACCTCATACTTTTTCTTTAAATTTTTTATTTTTAATTCTTGTGGGTGCATAGTAGGCATATATATTTATGGAGTACATGAAATGTTTTGATACAGGCATGCAAAGCACAGTAAGTAATCACATCATGGGGAATGGGGTATCCACTCCCTCAAGCAGTTATCGTTTGTGTTACAAACAATCTAATTATATTATTAGTCATTTAAAAATGTACAATTAAGTTATTAGTGACTATAGTCACCCTGTTATGCTAGCAAACAGAAGGTCTTATTCATTCTTTCCAACTATTGTTTTTGTACCCATCATCCTCACATTTTTTTAATTTTCTTGGTCCTTCTGGTTTTTCCAAATAACTCCAGACTCTGCATGGTGTGATAGCCAGCAATAGCAATACAGGATCATACATAATCGTACTACCCTGTATATCTTCCCATATATTAAAATTTCACACCAAACTATACATTGAATTATAATACTGGCCAAAGCTTTAAAAACATCAATATCAGTAGAGTTAGGGTGATGGGGATTAGGGGTGAGAAGGAAGCTCTTCAGGAAGTCTCTTCTGTCTCACTCTCCCACTTTGCTTTCTCTCAAGAAGGAAATTCTTATCACTATTTGGGCTTTGGTTCTTTGGGGGAAGTCTGTATGTATTAAAAGTTCATATAAATGGGTTTGGCTTGCTCCTCTGTTCAGGCTCTTGCCCTCCACTCTCTTCATTCTCCTTCCTTGCATGTGTCAGCCCAATCGAGAAATTCACGTTTGAATTCAGAGTGGAGATGGGCCCACTGGACTCTGTACTTTTTGTGAGTAGCCTCCTCTGACAGCTATTCGCCTACTGTCTCTCAGCTTTAAGCCCCCCATTCTAATCTCCACTCTGAGATGCAAACTACATTTCCCACATCCTCTGGCCAATGCACTTCCTGTTAGGTTCTGGCAAAAGGAGAGGCTAGTGGGAGATTGGAGGGTAAAAGGAATAAAAAAATCTTCCTGGTTTTCTAGTTCTTATCAGCATCTCTGTGACAAAGGCAGTTGGCCCATCTGTAGTATTCCTCAGTATTTTAATTTTAGGTATTGATAAATGGTCTTTGTTGTCAGTTTGCTTTTTTTTTTTTTTTTTTTTTTTTGGAGATGGAGTCTTGCTCTGTCGCCCAGGCTGGAGTGCAGTGGCTTGATCTTGATCTTGGATCTTGGCTCACTGCAACCTCCGTCTCCTGGGTTCAAGCAATCCTCCTGCCTCAGCCTCCCGAGTAGCTGGGACTACAGATGGGTACCACCATGCCCCGCTAACTTTTGTATTTGTAGTAGAGACAGGATTTCACCATGTTAGCCAGGCTGGTCTCTAACTCCTGATCTCAGGTGATCCGCCTGCCTCAGCCGCCCAGAGTGCTGGGATTACAGGCATGAGCCACCAGGCCTGGCCTATTATGTTTTATTGTTTTTAAAGCCCTTAGACTTACCCCTCATATATTTGTTTATTTATTATTCATCTCCGCCATGAGATGTACCCTCTAATGAGGCAAGGACCTTGGTTCCTTACTATACCCCCAGTGGCTGAAGCAGAAGTACTTGACACAAGGTAGACACTCAGCAAATATCTGCTGATTGAATGAGTGATTGAAAACTCAACTGAAAGGTTCCATGTACACTATGTGAGATTTTTGGTTTTGATTTATCAGTTCTGGTCATTGTTGGTGGTACTTGATAGCCATCCCTAATTTTCTTTCTTGTTATCCTGTTCTGAAAGAAGACATACTAGATCCAAGGAAAAATCAGATTGAACCAATATCATTTATATGGTGTATCCACAGCCTCTCTGAGGCATTTCTCTACCTATGCACCCTCCACTGTGTGCTCTCAATGTGGCCCTGACATGTCCATTATTGATGACCCAATCACACTTGTTACCATGATAGCAATATAACAATGGCTAGATGAAGAGAAAGAGGATTCTTCTTGAAACGAAACAAAACAAAAAAAAACAGTCCCATCCCAAAGATTGAAGAATCACTTCAGGGAGCCTGCATCTGCTGTGCCTTTGCTTATGGAGTCAGGCTGGCCCAGAAACAGTGGAAGGGCTTTGATTAGCAGTCAAGGCCAACCTATCTTGCAGACAAACAGAAAACGATGACTGGAGAAGGATAGCTTTAGAAATGACAGAAAGCAGACTGGGGATATATCATCAGATGACTGAAGAAAGACTGATAATTGGGGAAGACATGAGATCTGAAACGTTAAAACTAGTCATAGAAGAGAAAAAGATGGGTGTCCCTTTAATTTAAATCTGGACCTAACTGCCTCTACATTTGGGGATGAGGCTAGAAATGGGTTGGGGACATGTTTTTAATGATAGAGGACCTGGGAAAATGCCTGGGTCCCAAGAGATTTAATGGAAGAGGAATGAAATGATATTAGGGAGCAATTTGGAATTATACCCCAAGAGGGAGCCTAGATCCAGGAAATTATTGAAAGTCGCCCTCTGATGGTGACAGATAGAAAGTCCTTAACACGAACAATTGGGGGACATTCCTTTGATGATAGGGACAACTCCCCAAGATGGTTACAGAAAACTTAGGTTTAAGAAAAGAAGGCCAGAAACATGATTGGGGAGTACTTTAGGTATTATTTTCTTTTCTTTTTCTTTTTTTCTTTTTTCTTTTTATTTTTGAGATGGAGCCTCGCTCTGTCACCTAGGCTGGAGTGCAGTGGTGCAATCTTGGCTCACCTCAACCTCCGTCTCTTGGGTTCAAGTGATTCTCCTGCCTCAGCCTCCTGAGTAGCTGGGACTACAGGTGCATGCCACCACGCCTGACTAATTTTTGTGTTTTTAGTAGAGACGGGGTTTCATCATGTTGGCTAGGATGGCCTCGATCTCCTGACCTCGTGATCTGCCCACCTCGGCCTCCCAAAGTGCTGGGATTACAGGTGTGAGCCACTGCAACCGGCCCTAGGTATTCTCTTGTGGGTTTCAAGGTGATGTGGTTTTTGTACGGGGGAAAGCATGACTAGCACATGCCACGAGGGGCACATTCAGGTAATGTACAAGGCTAGGTCTCTAAGGAAATGTGATACGCCAACATGGGCCAGAAAGAAACACAACAGAATAGGTGTAGGGCATTATAGGAAAACTCTGACCCAGGTCTCCCATTTTCACCCGAAATTAACTTTATAAAAATTGCATTTTAGGCCGGGTGTGGTGGCTCACACCCGTAATCCCAGCACTTTGGGAGGCCAAGGCGGATGGATCACTTAAGATCAGGAGTTCGAGACTAGCCTGGTCAACATGGAGAAACCCTGTCTCTACTAAAAATACAAAAATTAGCTGGGCATGGTGGTGTACACCTGTGATCTCAGCTACTCAGGAGGCTGAAGCAGGAGAATTGCTTGAACCTGGGAGGCGGAGATTGCAGTGAGCCGAGATGGCACCACTGCACTCCGGCCTGGGCAACAACAGTGAGACTCCACCTCAAAAAAAAAAAAAAAATTGCATTTTGAATTTTAAAGGCAGTTCCTAAAAGAATGTGCAAATACATGCCACAGAATGTCTTGCTTTCTTGCTTGTTAGTATTGTGAATGTTTTCTTGCCTTTTTTTTTTTTTGACAGAGTCTTGCACTGTTGCCCAGGCTGGAGTGCAGCGGTGTGATCTCACTGCAACCTCTGCCTCCCAGGTTCAAGCAATTGTCTTGCCTCAGTCTCCTGAGTAGCTGGGATTACAGGCGCCTGCCACCACACCCAGCTAATTTTTTTGTACTTTTAGTAGAGTCGGGGTTTCACTACGTTGGCCAGGCTGGTCTCAAACTCCTGACCTCATGATCCACTGCCTGGGCCTCCCAAAGTGCTGGGATTACAGGCATGAGCCACCGCGCCCAGCCTTTCTTGCTTTTAGATACTAATTTTATAGGCTGGGCATGGTGGCTTATGCCTGTTTTCCCAGCACTTTAGGAGGCTGAGGTGGGTGGATTACTTAAGGCCAGGAGTTCAAGACCAGCCTGGCCAACATGGTGAAACCCTGTCTCTACTAAAAAAAATAAAAACAAAAATAAAAAAATTGGCCAGGCATGGTGGCGCGTGCCTGCAGTCCCAGCTACTCGGGAGGGTGAGGCAGGAGAATTGGTTGAACCTGGGAAGTGGAAGTTGCAGTGAGCCAAGATCACACCACTACACTCCATCCTGGGTGACATAGTGAGACTCCATCTCAAAAAAAAAAAAAAAAAAACAAACAAATTTTATAGGTATATATTTCTCAATACAATATTTTTCATGCACTATTTGTCTAAGAAGAGTTTATATTCATGGCCTTAAAACTCAATACCACTTTAAAAACGTGCCTTTTAAAGATGTGCAAGTAATCATTTGATTTACATTCCAAATACAATTAGTAGACTGTGGAAATCATATGTAGTCGTTTTATAAAGCACAAGTATTGACAAAGGGTCATATGAGTTTCAGATGTTGCTGGTATTGAGAGGCCAAAGTATTGCATCAAACCAACTGTTTGTTAACATTTATATTCATTATTTTTCATCAGAAAGCAACTCTAAAGCATTTTCCTTTCTAACATGAAAATGTGTTAATGATATATGGACACTTAAGTTATGTTTTAGGCACTTGATTGGGGGACTTTTGTTGACATGTAACCCATTATAATAATTTCCATTTAAAATTATAGGAAGTACACCCTTACTTAGCATTTTTATATGTAACATCTGGTTTTCAGGAAAGTATTATTGACTTAAATGGGAGATGCCTGAACATTTATAATTTTCAAACAAATAGAAATGAATTTTAAAAATTGATGTAGCATAAGTTAAAGAGTAAGAATAAAAACAAAAACAAAAGCATGTTAAATTGAAGACACAAAACAAGATGGTAAAAAAAGTTCAAATAAATTAATAATCATATTAAACATAAATGGATTAAGTTCACCTATGAGAAAGACATTCTCAGGGTGGATGTTAAAAATATGGCCATGTACTATTTGCCTAGATATATCAAAAATATAGTAACACGTAATGGCTGAAAAAGGTAGTCCTAGGAGTTTTTTCTCATTCTTTATCTCCTCTTTAAAAAAATTCCTTCACCCCCATCTACTTTGCCTCCTGTGCTACCATATCTCTATGTTACAGGTGACGTCCAAGAGCCTCCAACCAAACAAGAGGGCCAATAATAGCAGGTTGGAGATGTCCAAGTAAATCTAGGAGGTATTGGGTTACTTTGGCTGGGATTAAAAAATACCAGAAACTGTTTGATTTCATCTGGCAGGGACAACAATACATCTTTACCATTTTGCGGCAAGTGTGTCAGATATTTGCCCATTATCTTTCTGTACTCTGCACTGTGATACTGTGACTAGACACTGCAAACTTCACGTTCCAGAGCCCCTTGCTAGCTAGCTTCTGCCAGTTGGAGGCACTTCCAAAAACCATAAAGTGGAGGAGGTAAGAAGTAGTGTCTTCCAGTTTCCAGTTTGAGTTTGCTTACTCTCCAGCTACAGCAGACAGCCATGATTTGATTCCAGCCTTCAGCTTGTTATTCCCAGCAATAATCTCACTATGCCCCATCAAGATACTAGTAGCAGCCAAGCCCATCATTCACTTTTACCCATTTGGCCATAGTCCCTTGAGTGGTGCAGCCTACACTCCCTCAGCAGTCTAAGCACTAGAAGTAAAGTATCCTCTTCTGTATGTTCTGGTAATATCACTTCTTCCATTTTGTTCCCCCAGGTCTAAGGTGGTACCTTCTAAAGAGATTAATCTGTGGGTTGCCTCAACCTCTCATTTTTGCTTGTTCAGTGTTCTAATACCTGCGTAATCAATTCTCTTTATTAAATACCCTTTGTTCGAAATATCTAGTGTGGTTTACACTCTTATGATTAGACTCTGACTGATACAAGAACCTTGATCCTCTCACCCTTCCAAAGAAAATTATGCTGGTCCACTACAGAGAGGGCTAAGAAAGCAGGGAATATCCTAAAAGCTTTGGTAAAACTCATGAATGTCAGGAAGAAGAAAATATGAGGGCTTTTACATTAATGCATTTCTAGAGGGTCCAGTTTAGGGAGTACACAGGTTATCTCCTCCTGAGTGGACTGGCCTGCCTTACAGTAAGAAAAATATAAAATTTTTGGTGGCACCCAGTGGCACATTTGGGTGTGTTAACGCTGACAAATCCAATAGGTGACTTTGAAAAACTGACAAATTTTAGTGGGACTTAGAGCAAGAAAAGTTCCTTCAGCTGGTTCAGGCTGCAAGCAAGCAGCTCTGTCACTTGGCTCTTATGATTCAGTAGATCCAGTGATGCGAAAAGATGAGGATGACGAAAGCAGCCCATGTGACTCCTCAGTAGGTAGAATCTCATTAGTGACCTGCAGCGTTCTGTGGAAAAGCCACACCCTATGGGCAACTAAATATTCTCCTTATGAACCTCATGTTATATTTTGGGGGAATATATGTCTAAAAAATAAAAATACTGCATCATAAGATATATTTGTTTAATATAATTTGTCTGAGAAATGTCAAATTGCTGCCTGTAATCTCAGCACTTTGGGAGGCCGGGGCTGGCAGATCACCTGAGGTCAGGAGTTGGAGACCAACCTGACCAATGTGGCAAAACCCCATCTCTACTAAAAATACAAAAATTAGCCGGGTGTGGTGGCTCGCACCTGTAGTCCCAGCTACTTGTGAGGCTGAGGCAGGAGAATTGCTTGAACCCGGGAGGCGGAGGTTGCAGTGAGCCAACAGAGTGCCACTGCACTCCAGCCTGGGCGACAGAGTGAGACTTTGTCTCAAACAAAAAGAAAAAGAAAGAAGAAAGAAAGAAAGAAAGAAAGAAAGAAAGAAAGAAAGAAAGAAAGAAAGAAAGAAAGAAAGAAAGAAAGAAGAGAAAGAAAGAAAGAAAGAAAGAAAAGAAAAGAAAAGAAAAGAAAAGAAAAGAAAAGAAAAGAAAGAAAAGAAAAGAAAGAAAAGAAAAGAAAGAAATGCCAAATTGCACTCCACAATGGCTGCCTCTTTTAAATATCTGCTTTATAGGATTGCCCTTGGGCTACTGGAGCCACTTATCCCAGAGAATAGGAAGTGTCTGGGAGATTAGGTACCCCCAGGACATCTGTAGTCAATGGACCACTGCAGTATAAGGATGAAAGCCCAGCTCCTTTGCCTTAGACTCGTTCAGGCTGAGGCATAATTTCCTCTCCAGAACTCCCTTATAGGATCAGATTAAGGCTAGGACTCTGAAATACAGTACATCTTTCTTTAGTTTCTTCTATTTTTCTGTCCTTCATCCCCAACTTCCTTACCAGTTTATGCTGGGATGACTTTCTTAATAAGTTATTTGAAAATAAATCTATGTCTCAAGATTGCCTTCTGGCGAACATGAGCTAAGTCACATTGCCCCATCCACACTTAGTATCATTCAACTTTCTAATTTTTCCCTATTTCACTGTTGTTTCAATTTGCATTTCTTTGATTATTAATGAGTTTAAACATTTCTTCATATTTATCAACTTTTGGTTCCTTCTTTAAATGCTGGTTCATATCTTTTGCCTATTATTTTAATGAAGTTGCTGACATTTTCTTGTGAATTTGCAAGATTTTGTTGTATATTCTAGATATCAACCCATAGTCAGCTTTAAATGGTATGAATAATTTTCTTTAAGTCTATTAGCTGTCCATTAATTTTTTTCCCTGGACAGAAAGCTTTTGTGAGTGTGTGTGCCTCCACCAAGATTTTTTAAATTAACTATTTTAAATTCAGTGACATTTAGTTCATCTGCAGCATTGTGCAACCACCACCTCTATCTAGTTTCAAAACATTTTCATCACTCCAAAGTAAAACCTTTTGCGCATTAAACGGTTTCTCCCCTTTCTCTCTAACGCCCCAGTACCTGGCAGCCACCAATCTGTGTTCTATCTTTATGAATTTATCTATTCTGGATAGTTCATACAAATGGAATCATACAATATGTGATCTTTGGTGTCTGACTTCTTTCACTTAGCATAATGTTTTAGAGGTTCATCCATGTTATAGCATGTATTAGGTATGGTACTTCATCCTTTTTTTAATCACTGAAAAATATGCTTATGAATATACTGCAATTTGTTTATCCACTCTTCCATTGATAGGCATTTGGGCTGTTTCCACCTTTTGACTATTATCAATAGTGCTGCTATGAACATGTGTGTACATGCACTTATTTGAGTGCCTGTTTTTATTATTTGGGGCATATACTGCTAGCATTTACCTAGGAGTGTAAATGCTTGATCATATGGCTAACCATTTTACATTCCCACTAGCAATGTATGAGGTTCCAACTTCTCCACATCCTTGCAAATATTTATTTTCTGGTGTTTTTGTTTTTTTGTTTTTGTTTTTGTTTTTGTTTTCACTTGTAGTCATCCTAGTGGGTGTGAAGTAGTACCTCGGTGTTGGAAAGCTTTTTTGATGTAAATGGGTTAATTAATGTTTTGACTTATGGCTGTGTTTTCTAAGTGTTGTTTAAAAGTCTGTCTGTGCTCCTAGGGTATAAAAGTTTTCTCTGTTTTTTGCTTCTATTGACATACTTTTTCACATTTAAGTCTTTAACCTGTCCAGAATCTCCCTTCGTATTTGATGTTAGTTAAGGATCTAGTTTGCATTTCTCAACAAAATGATGATATTAGGTAATAATCTGGTTACTATTGCTCCACATAGCCAATTTCATCAACACCATGTACTGAAAAAACACTTAATTTCTCAATGGATTTTTCGTGCCTTCTTTAATATATGTTAAATTCTGATACATAAATGGTTGTTTCTAAATTATTCTATTCCACTGGTCTGTTAGTTCTGGATCCCAAACCTGCTAAAATCACACATTAATTCTGTTAATATCAGGCAGGGCAAATTTCACTATACTCTTCTTCTTTTTTTTAAGGTTTAATATTTTTAAAGTTGACTTTTATTCACATTTAAGCATCAGTTTTTAGAACATGTGGAAAAAGTATTGAAAATATAAGACTAATAAAAATGAAGAAAACAAACAAAAAAGAGTAAGTTTATCATCTTCCTTGAAAGGTCCAGCTGTAATTAATTTTGAGTTGGATTACATTAAAATTATATATTAATTTAGAAAAAATATTATTATAAAAGTGTACCATACAAAAGCATAATTCTTTTCTATTTAGATCTTTTTCATATTCTTTATTAAAGTTTTCTTCAAAATAAGTTTGTACCATCAAGTTGCACCATTTAAGAGCATACAATTTTTTTAGATATATTTTATATCCTTTATTGGAGTTTTAAATTTTTCTTCATAGACATCGTATGCATTTGGGATCAAATTTATTTCTAGCTATTTTATGGTTTTTGTTGCTAATGTGAATAGTGTTTTATGTTTATTACATCTTCTACGTGGTTGTTATTGGTTTAGTTCTAACAGTTTGTTGAATCTGTTGGTTTTTCTAGTTCAATGGTCATATCATCTACAGATAAAGACAGTTTTTATCTGTTCCCTTCCACTCCCTTCGGCCACTTCTATCTTTTTTCTTTTCTTATAAATCTGTCTAGAACCTTGAGTATAAACAACAACAGAGACGGGGACATCCTTGTCTTGCTCCTGATTTAAAATTTTTCCATTAATTATGTTTGCCATTGGTTTTTGATATAAAACTTTATCAAGTCGAAGAATTTTCTTCTATTCTTAATTTTCTGAAATTTTTTTAAATTATAAGTAAGTCTTAAAACATAATATTTTTGCTGCCTACTACTAGTGTAAATTCTTTTTCTGCATTTTTTTCTTTAATCAATCCATGAGGTAAATTTTGTTGATGAGGCTGGGCAAGGTGGCTCACACTTGTAATCCCAGCACTTTGGGAGGCCGAGGCGGGTGGATCATGAGGTCAGGAGATCGAGACCACGGTGAAACCCTGTCTCTACTAAAAATACAAAAAATTAGCCGGGCGTGGTGGCATGCACCTGTAGTCTGAGCTACTCAGGAGGCTGAGGCAGGAGAATGGCGTGAACCTGGGAGGCGGAGCTTGCAGTGAGCTGAGATTGCGCCACTGCACTCCAGCCTGGGTGACAGAGCGAGACTCCGTCTCAAAAAAAAAAAAAAAAAAAATTTGTTGATGAATTTTCTTGTATATACTTCAACATATCAGATTTTGTATTATACCTCAATATCTCAATTTCTGAGAAAAATTTTAATTGATTGTGATGTATTATTTTAAATTTCTTTATTAGATTCAAGGAGCTATTTTTAATTTTATTTAAATTTATGTTTATAAATGAAATGAGCCTATACTTTACCCACCCTTTTTAAAAAATGACCTCATAAAATCAGGTTTCATATGCAGGACAGAAATTAACTGTTCTTTGAAATTTTGGTAGAAATAAGCCATGAATAACATGTGGATTTGTGGGTTTAGGAGGAGAGGGCAAAGCATGGTCATTTTTAAGTGTGTAACATTTATTCATCTCTTTCTATTTCTTCTGCTGCTAATATTGACTTTTATATATTTCTAGGAATTAATAAATGCATAAACCATTTATAATACTTCAAAAAACTTTTATGTCTCTAGTTATTTTCCCCTTTTTTGTTCTGTATCTTTTATGTATTTTTTTTCTTTTTTTTTTTTTTGAGACAGAGTTTCACTTTTGTTGCCCAAGCTGGAGTGCAGTGGCAGTGGTCTCGGCTCACTGCAACTTCTTCCTCCTGGGTTCAAGTGATTCTTCTGCCTCAGCCTCCCAGGTAGCTGGGATTACAGGCGTGCACCACCACACCTGGCTAATTTTTTGTATTTTTAGTAGAGATGGGGTTTCATCATGTTGGCCAGGCTGGTCTTGAACTCCTGACCTCAGGTGATCCACCCACCTCAGCCTCCCAAAGTGCTGGGATTACAGGTGTGAGCCACTGCTCCTGGTCTCTTTCACGTCTTTTTATCTGCATTGTTCTTGCTGCAGATTTATGTAATTAATGCTTTCAAATAAGCAGCTTTTGGTTTTGTCCTCTAACTCATTGATTTCTGACCCTGTCTTTACTATTTTCTCCCTTCTTATTTTTTGGGTTTACTCTATCACTCTTATGTCAACTTGAATTTTCTTCTTAGCTTATGTATTTTTTTTCCCTACTATCCACCTCCAAGAGAAATCACTATTCCTGATTTCAAACAGCATAGATTAGTTTTGTCTGGTTTTGTATTTTATATAAACAGTGTCATAAAGTATGTATTCTTTTGTGTCTAGTTTGTTTTGCTCAACCTTATGCTTGGGAAAATCATTCATATTTTGTATATAGTTGTATGCCCTCCATTGACATTGCTTTAGAGTATTCTATTGCGAGAATATAGCACAACTTATTTATCCATTCTACTGTTGATTAGGCATTTAGATAGTTTCTAGCCTGGAACAATTACAGAATGTGCAGCTATGAACATTCTAATTCAAGTTTTTTTTGGGAACACATGTACTCATTTCTATTGGGTATATATCCAAGAGGGGGAATTCCTGGTAATGTGTATGTTAGGCTTTAGTGAATACTGCCAAATAATTTTCCATAGTGGTTGTACCATTTATACTCTCATCATTGTGGATGAGAGTTCCCGTTGCTCCACATTTTGGTGTTTTCTGCCTGTTTCATGTTAGTTATTCTAGTGAGTTTGTAGCAGCATCTGTTTGTGTTTATTGGCATTTCCTTGATAACTAATGAAATTTACCAACTTTTTTTGTTTGTTTGTTTCTTGCCCACATTGATGAAACTACTTCAGCTCACACCTGCTTCTTCTCAAGGAATTCCCAATGAACAGTTGACTAAGAAGGGGAAATTCACCCTTGTTTATAGATGGCTCTTCATAATGGCACTAGCCAGAAACAGAATGCAGTGGCATTGTAACCCCTATCAGAGATAATCATGAAAGAAAATGGAGTAGGAAAATACTCCCATGGGGTAGGACTTGAAGCATTACGGCCCATTGTCTTATTGTCTACTGTTTGTTGAAGGTGAGATGATCTGGCATAAGACTCCTTACTGATTTATGAACAGATATGTGAGGAGAGGATTCATACTGATTTATAGTTAGAGCTTAATGGTTTGGCCACATAACCAGGGACTGACGAGGCATCAGATTAGAGGACAGATGACAATGAGATTTAGGAAACAGATTTTGAAAATTTCTCCTGTCTTTAAAGACTTCTCTTGACCCCACTTCCCCTTCTAGATGCATCCCCATTTTCTCTCCTTCCCTTTATAACAACCCTCCTTGAAAGGTTTGTCTGCACTTACTATCTCCAATATTTCTCCTTCCATTTTTTAGGCCCACTTCAAGCCATCTGCATCCTTAACACTCAATTAAAACTGTTCTTACAAATGTTGCTTGCATTGCTTCTTCCAATGGTAATTTTGCATTAAAGTCTTATTTAACTTCTACTGGTTTTACCGTGTATTCCATTATCCAGAAGTAGCTGGGTGAAAAAGCCTTTTGAAGACTCGGTTTTGGTGACAGCTGACTGACAACACTTGCAAGATTGCAAGATTGTAATCCTGATGAACTGGGTATGTGATCTGAACTAGAACTTACATATGGTGCTGTTTTTCCCAAAACCAGAATGCATGGCTCAGGATAAATGTTGGAGTGCTATTCTCAGATCACTCTTATTTAAAGCTTAAAAAAAAAAAATTTTAGAGACAGCGTCTCCTTCTGTTATCCAGGCTAGAGTACAGTGGCATAGTGATAGCTCACTGCAGCCTCAGACTCCTGGGCTTGAGCGATCCTCCCATCTCATCCTCCCAAGTAGCTACGATTACTACAGGTGTGCATCACCATGCCCAGCCAATTTTTAAATTTTTGGAGATATGGAGTCTCATTATGTTGCCCAGGCTGTTCTCAAACTTCTGGGCTCAAGTGATCCTCCCACCTTGGCTGCTGGGATTATGGGCATGAGCCACCATGCCCGGCCTGCTCTTAATACCAAAGGAAGGAATGCTTCCACCAGGAAGTCTACAATGGTGCCATTGAACTGGAAGCTGATCCACCTCCTGGACATTTTGGACACTGCTCTGCATGCCACTAGGAAAACAGGCTAGAAACGAGATTATGACATTGGCTGGTGCGCCTTTGATTCTTGGTAAGGTTGCTACTGTACTAACTGGGCAAGAATGTAGGGAGGGGTATGAATGTAATCCAAGGGTCTTAGGAGAGAGAGGAGATAAATATCTGAATGTCTGATGTAATTATCTTAGAGAAAAATCTCAACTCTTACATATAAAATGAAATATTTTTCCCAGTGACTGCTATTATCTGTTCTCTTTTGAAACTCCCTTTTCTAGCAATTCAATAATTTTCAGTAACTTTCAACTATTAGAATGGTCATTTTCAGTTTTTACAACTTCTTGCTGTTAATTTCACAACTTAAATCTCATATGTAATTTTTTTTTTTTTTTTTGAGATGGAGTCTTGCTCTGTCGCCCAGGCTGGAGTGCAGTGGCATGATCTCAGCTCATTGCAAGCTCCGCCTCCTGGGTTCACGCCATTCTCCTGTCTCAGCCTCCCGAGTAGCTGGGACTACAGGTGCCCGCCACCATGTCTGGCTAATTTTTTTGTATTTTTTTTTTTTTAATAGAGACGAGGTTTCACCGTGTTAGCCAGGATGGTCTCGATCTCATGACCTTGTGATCCGCCCGCCTCGGCCTCCCAAAGTGCTGGGATTACAGGCGTGAGCCACTGCGCCTGGCCCTCTCATATGTAATTTTAAGGTCTCCCCCAGTAAGCCCCTTATTCACCCTAGTTTTTATTGGCTTAGAGTCTGGCTCTCACTCGTCTCCTCTGGCACCTAACCTTCTGATGATGGAGTGGAGAAGAGGGATAGCAAAGGTAAAATCTTCTTATGGGATTGCCCATGGAGAGATTAAGGTCATCTCTTTGGCTCACTGTCTATGGGCATGGTGTGGAAAAAGTGCTAGTTTCAACAGGCTCCGCAGTAGACTCACTCATAAGCAATTATCCCCCTTGGCTAACTTTCACTTGGGGGCCTCATGTTCCATTCCCCTTATGTGTGTACATCTTTGCCCCACTGTGGCAGTCTCAGCAAGACTGTGGCTCCTGGCCAGGCATGACGGCTCACAACTATAATCCCAACACGTTGGAAAGCCATGGTGGAGGAATAGCTTGAGCCAGGAGTTCAAGACCAGTCTGGGCAACATAGTGAGACCTCATATCTACAGAAAAAATTAAAAATCAGCTGGGCAAAGTGGTGCGTGCCTATACTCCCAGCTACTTGGGAGCCTGAGGTGGGAGGATCACTAAGTCCATGAATTTGAGGCTGCAGTGAGCTATGAAGGCACCCCACTGCCTGGGTGACAGAGAGAGATCCTGTGGCCCCCAATGCCATTCACCCTCTGCAGCTAACTCTTGTGTACTCAGGCATTTGGAGAACTCACATACCGTTTCTCCCAGAAACCGGGAACTTGGTGAGGGAGTCATCTCGGCTGTCTGTCGTCTTTGTTAGTCTTGCCACATAACTTCTTCTCCATAATTTTCTCCTGATCTCAAAGCACAGGGGCAGGTCCCCCAGTTGTCCTTTGGCTAAGAAGACCTTCCCTTGGAGTGCCAACTGCCAGCATCCCTTACAGGGCATTGGTAGGAATCTTCAGGAAAATCACTCTGTCAGGAATTACTATGTTAACAATGAGTCTTTCTCTTTTTGGTCGAGAGTCCATCTCCCAAATTAATTGAAAACTGTTAAGTCTCAGTTTATAAGAAAATAATAAATGCAATCTCTCTTTAAAAACAGGGCCGGCCAGGCACGGTGGCTCACACCTGTAATCCCAGCACTTTGGGAGGCCAAGGCAGGTGGATCACGAGGTCAGGAGTTTGAGACCATCCTGGCTAACATGGTGAAACCCCGCCTCTACTAAAAATACAAAAAGTAGCTGGGCATGGTGGTGGGCGCCTGTAGTCCCAGCTACTTGGGAGGCTGAGGCAGGAGAATCACTTGAACCTGGGAGGCAGAGGTTGCAGTGAACCGAGATTATGCCATTGCACTCCAGCCTGGCGACAGAGCGAGACTCTGTCTCAAATAAATAAATAAATAATAAAAATAAAAATAAAAAAATAAAAACAGGGCCAAATGGCCAGGTCTGGGATCATATAGGCATGTGCTCCTCCTTGATGAGCCTGAGTTGGAATCTCTTGGCTCACTGTCTACTGACACGCAGCTCAATGTCATTCTGTTATGCTTTAGCCTTGTTGCCAAGCCTTTTTCCTGTTTGGCTTTTGGAAGCATAGACAACCAGGAAATCTCAACTGTACACCTCTGGGGAACAAGCCCAACTCTGGAAAACAATCCAGGAAGGCACTTTAGCATCTGGCTTTATTTTATGCCAAGACTCAAAGTGATGTGCTATGCCTGAAAAATTATTTAACCCGATTGGTTAAATCAACCAATTGATTTATTCTGCTTAAATCAACACCTGACAGGTAACAGAAGGCCTTCATTTCTATTCTTTCCCAAGTGATTTCACTGTAGGGACGTTGCTTATGCCCTGGCCGGAATGACTAATTTCAAAACTGTTCCCTTTATCTTCTGTACCAAGCATTTACAATTGGACACCTGGAACTGACTTCTCCAAAATGATTTACTGCATTCTAAGTTAGATGGGATGCCAAGCAACAAAATCTTTGAAATGCAGCATCCCTTAACCTGCTGTTCATGACCTGGTGCAATGCCTCCAGACATTGCTTCGCAGGTAACTTTCTGAGGTCTCTCTCTGAGCCCACTAAGGGTTACCCAATATATTTCAGGCTAGCCTAGTTTAGAGAGTCTCATCCCCACAAATAAGAGCATGGCTGGATATCTGTCAACCGGGACCCATCGGTCTGTCTCAGGATTGCAATAAGACTCTGGGGAACTTACAAAAGTCTGTGGGTGAGTGCTCTCTTTCTAGCTAAGTCTATTTTGATCTGATGAAAGTCTCTTTTCTTTTATTTATTTAGACAGGGTCTTGCTATGTTGCCCGGGCTGGAGTACAGTGGGAAGTGGCACATTCATGCCTCACTGCAGCCTCAATGTCCCGGGCTCAAGAGACCATCCCACCTCAGCCTCCCTAGTAGTTGGGACTACAGGCATGCACCACCACGCCTGGCTAGTTTTTTGTAGAGATGAGGTTTTGCCGTGTTGCCCAGGCTGGTCTTAAACTCCTGGACTCAAGTGATCTGCCTACCTCAGCCTCCCAAAGTACATGGATTATAGGCATGAGCCACCACACCCAGCCAGAAATGTTTTAATAAGGGTTCTGTTATTACTATTAATCTCTTATTCTTAATTTTGAAGATTGCCCAGTACAATTGGAGATAGTGATGGTATACAAATATTGATGTAACTTGCCTCTGTTAAAAAATTTTTTTGGCTCTGTCAAAATTTTAAAGTTGATTACTCAAATGATTTAGGAATAAAAGTGTATGTTTGTGTATATAAATTATATTTGTGTTTGTGTATATACACACATACACACACATGCATACATACAGAAAGAAAGAGATGGATAAAGCAAATATTGTAAATGCTTAAAATTTGGGAATCATTGTGAAAGGTATGTGGGAATTCTGTGTATTATTGCAATGTCTGTGTCAGTCTAAAATTATGTCAAAATAAAAAGCTCAAAAATATAGAAATACACAATGTATGATCAAGAAATTTTAAAAACACATCCCTAGTATTAGCAGTGATTATTGCTAGAATATGGGTTCACATTATTTTCTCCTTTTGGTTTATCTATATTTATAAATGTTCTACGATGGAAATGTATTGCTTTTGCTCAGTACTAAGGACAAAGGAGCATAACAATTGTATTACAATTGGTAAAAGGCAATATTTTTCAAAGTTGATCTTGTTGGCATGCTAACCACGTGATAGTTACTGCTCGTCTTGGGAATGTAACTTAGACATAGGGTTCTGTAATGTGTGGTCTAGAGCTCCTGTTTTGAGTGAATAGAAAACATTTTGTTCTGTGATCAAAACAAGTTAAAAAAAAAGACCACTGTCATTCCTTCACCTCCAGCCTTCCACAATTATTGATATTTTGCTGGATGTCTTCTTATACTTCTCCAGATCCACTTACCATCTTCCTCTCCTCTTCTTCCTCAGAAGTCTGACCTAGTCAAATGCTCTCTTGTTCTCTGGCTTTCGTTGGCTTTGGCCAATGGTGAACAAGTAGTAAAAGATCCATGGGAGGGAGGAGACTGAGATCTGGTAACTTTTTTCTTGATTCCACCCTTGCAGTCTTCCTATAGTTGGCTTTATCCCTTAACTGAGGAGCATTGCACCTGTCAGGCGACCCTCTCCACACAGCTCTCTCCTTCCAGTTAAGAATGGTAATGACACTCCAAGTTACTAGCTGTAGGATACAGAACTATCCCTAGCTTAATCTCTGCTCACATCTTTGAAGATAGTGCCTTTATTAAACTCTCCTCCATTGACTCAGTTTGAGTGGGAAGGTGATTCTGGATCTGATTAACGTTTGAATTGGTAGAGTGAATAAAGCAGTTTGCCCTCTGCAAGGTGGGTGGGCCTCATCCAATCAGCTGAAGGCCTGAATAGAAAAAAAGGCTGACTCTCCTGCAAGTGCAAGGGAACTCCTGCAGCCTGACTGCCTTCAAGCTGGAATATCCATGTTGTTCCTGCCTTCAGACGTTGGGTTTCAAGACTGCCAGCCTTCAGACTGGAACTACACCATTGGCTCTCCTGGGTTTTCAGCTTGCAACCACAGATCTTGGGGCTTGTCAGTTTCCATAATGGTAAACCAATTCCTTATGATAATCTTTCTGCACACACACACACAGACACACACACACACACACACACACACACGTGTGCCCTATCGGTTCTTATTAGTTCCTTTTTCTCTGGAGAACCGGGACTAATATACTGGCCTTGGAAGACTCTTTCTCTGGGTTCAATACTGATTTTCCCTCCCAGACAGTGCCTGCCCTTCATACCATCAGAGTTGTGAAATCTCATTTCATTACATGCCGTGATGTCTGTACCTTCCCTCTAGTAACCAGGATTTCATTTCCCTGCTGCCTATATTCAGCGTTAGGCCAGTAGCAAGGGTATCCAGTGAACTTCTCGTTGATCCCTCTAGCATCCAGCATTGTTCATGGTCAAAGGGTTTGCTCAGTCACACCAGCTTCCTGGCCCACTGGGTGGTGCCTCTTGTCCACACAGTGGAGACCCATTTGGCTACCTACTTTTTGGCTTGGTTTCTTCCAGCATTCTTCTGCACATCAATCCACGTCAAAGGGGGAATTTGAGCTCTGTTTTTGTGACTCCTGCCTGTCACTGTGCCCCCTCAGATTCTGAAGCTAAGTAACCTCCAAACCTTGCTGGTAAGAACATTCATAACTTTCACTGTCAAAAACACCATGCCTAGTCACCTTTTGCGTGCATTGATTGGCCTAAAGAATTTTACTTTTTCCCCTTGCTTTTTTTTTTTTTTTTTTTTTTTTTTTGAGATGGAGTCTCGCTCTGTCACCCAGGCTGGAGTGCAGTGGCATGATCTCGGCTCACTACAACCTCTGCCCCTCTAGGTTCAAGCAATTCTACTGCCTCAGCCTCCC
This sequence comes from Hylobates moloch, assembly GCF_009828535.3. Taxonomy (NCBI): domain Eukaryota; kingdom Metazoa; phylum Chordata; class Mammalia; order Primates; family Hylobatidae; genus Hylobates; species Hylobates moloch. Next base: position 211,577,961 of record NW_026652276.1, read on the forward strand.
AAGTAGCTGGGATTACAGGCGTCCGCCACCATGCCCAGCTAATTTTGTATTTTTGGTAGAGACAGGGTTTCACCATGGTGGCCAGGCTGGTCTCCAATTCCTGACCTCAGGTGATCCTCCCACCTTGGCTTCCCAAAGTGGTGAGAGTACAGGCATGAGCCACCGCGCTGGGCCTCCCCTTGCATTTTTTTTTTTTTTTTTTGAGATGGAGTCTCACTCTTGTTGCCCAGGCTGGAGTGCAGTGGCGCAATCTCGGCTCACTGCAACCTCTGCCTTCCCGCTGAGTTCAAGCGATTCTCCTGCCTCAGCCTCCCATCCCCTTGCATTCTTTTTTTTGGGGACAAATTTCGCTCTTGTTGCCCAGGCTGGAGTGCAATGGTGCGATCTCGGCTCACCGCAACCTCCACCTCCTGGGTTCAAGTGATTCTTCTGCCTCAGCCTCCTGAGTAGCTGGGATTACAGGCATGCACCACCATGCCCAGCTAATTTTGTATTTTTAGTAGAGACAAGGTCTCCATGTTGGTCAGGCTAGTCTCGAACTCCCAACCTCAGGTGATCTTGTCGTCTCGGACCCCCAAAGTGCTGGGATTACAGGCATGAGCCACTGTGCCCGGCCACATTCTTATAGAGAAAGTATCTTCAAGAGAAATAATGTTTCTTATAAACCTTAATGAGTCAAAGATCATCCTGTGTCAATCAGCAATTAGAAAGTAATAAATCTCAGCTCTAAGAGTCTGAAATATGGCCCCCAAAGCAGGAGGTTCTTACTAAAGGTCAAGGCAGCACTGACTGGCTGTCAGAGGCAGGCACAGCTACTTACAATTTAAGACTAGCAAGCCCCTAAAAATAAGGAAAGTATTTTCTCTTCCTTCCCATCCTCCTGTTCCTTATTTGTTTAGGAGAATGTGAGTAGGGAAAAGATAATGTTGTCTGATATTTGTAGCAATGATTGGTATGTGCAATTTCAAAGAGAGGCCAGATGCTAGTGTTTGTAATAACCAAATAGCAGGCATGTCACCTGTTTGATTTGCCAGTTTTAATAAGTCCTGTGCTTTAATTTGTAAGGGTAATTTGAGTAATTATAAATATGTAAAAATAGACTCATTAAACATTCTGGGGAATCAAAGGGCTGAATCTCTGCCCCTACTTATTTATGATATATTCATATTTTTTCGATGGGTCAGTAGTTTACTATGGTATATGGTAGCCTAAAGCTTGAGGGGTAGACACTCCAGTTTTCCAACTGGTAGACACTAGTCTACCCCCCAAGCTTTAAAAGTAAACAACTACTTCAGGATGGCACATGCCACTGAAAGGTCAGTAGGATGCTATGGCAGATTCTCTCAATTTTCTACCAAAAATATATATTCTCCCTTTATTCTCTGCAAAGCAAACCTCAGTTTTCTACAGGGAGGCATCAGGATATGGACCACAATGAGATTAAGTTCACTACAACAATCCTTTAAGCATTTTCTCATACTTTCTTGCAGCTAGAGATGGTTATGTGAACCAGTACTGGCCCTTGAGAAGCGAAAGAAAATGCCACTCATCACTTGGAATGGGTGGGAACAATTCTGGAAAGCTTTTGCATTCTGAGTAAAATGAAGAGATGCCAGTGGTTCCAGGTTTCTTTCTATTTTTTTTTTTGAGATGGGGTCTTGCTATGTTGCCCAGGCTGGTCTCAAACTCCTGGGCCCAAGTGACCCTCCCACCCCAGCTTCCCAAGTAGCTGGGATTACTTGTGCACTGTGGCTCAACTTATACCTTACCTTTCTTCCTGCTTTAAACATGAGTGAGATGCCTAGAGCTGGCCATATTGTTCTGTGGCCACGATATGGCAGACTAAGAGATGCTGAACCTGCCAGTATAGAGTGAACTGAACAAATCACAGCAGCACTTTCCTCCAAATTTCTTGTTATATAAGAAAAATAAAACTCTATTTGTTAAGTTACTGTAGGGTTTTCTGTTGCTTCCAGCCAAAGCAATTGTACCTAATACAGGTGCTTTAGCAGAATTAAAGGATTTCAACATATGTATCTTTCTCACTAGGGGGACAGAAGCTTCTAATATCTTCTCCCCCTAGGATCCAGATCCTAAGTCCGCTCTGTGAGATGGCCAAGGATACTCTAAATACTAATAGGACCTAGACAGGGGACTACATTCTCTCTTTTATGAAGGTCAAACAGTTTTAAGTATAAAATGCTAGCATACAATAATAATCACACTCCAGTTTCCAACTGGGAGATAAAAAGACTGGCCTCTATCCTTAGAACCCAATTTATTTTTTAATTTAATTTAATTTTTTTTGTTGAGACAAAGTCTTTCTCTGTCACCCAGGCTGGAGTACAGTGGTGTGATCTTGGCTCACTGAACCCTGTGCCTCCCAGGTTCAAGCAATTCTCCTGCCTCAACCTCCTGAGTAGCTGTGACTACTCATGTGCCGTACCATGCCAAGCTAATTTTTTTGTATTTTTAGTAGAGACAGGGTATCACCATGTTGGCCAGGCTGGTCTCGAACTCCTGACTTCAGGTGATCCACCCACCTTGGCCTCCCAAAGTGCTGGGATTACAGACATAAGCCACCATGCTTGGCCCTTAGTACCCAATTTAAATTTGCCTGGAGTTCCAAGTTGAGGACCATGGAAAATCTGCATGGGACTAAGGATGCTGGATTCTCCCTTCCCCTACAGCAACCACTCCTAGTAAAATTTGATCTGTGATCCGTGCTAAGAGTGCCCTGGGGACAGGTGCATTAGGGTGGTGCCTCTCAGAGAGGCAGTTAGTACAGCAGCATAGTCTGGGCACATACTCAGTAGCTTGGTGCTCCAGAAAGAAGAGAACAACTTTTGCCCTAGGTGACCACAGTAACTGCAACCTCATCCTGCAGTTATTTGTTTAACAAAACTAAGGAAGGTAGAGAAAGTCTTCAATAAGGTTTTCTGGGCTTCTTGGAGCCAAACTGCCCAACCAATGATACTAAATGGAACTAAGGCATGATTTTCCTTTACTCTCATATAGCATATTTTCCTAAGCATACTCAAGGGATTAAAGGGACCTGCATAAAATTAAGATGTGAGATGGAAATCTGAATGACTGAGGACTATGAGTCCAGCATTCTTGGCAATTTCAGGAGAGTTGACCTACTGCTCCCAAGTCAGTAAGTGTCTTGTACCTTGTGTCTCCAGCAAAGCATAAAGAGGATATGCTGTGGCCCTTTAATCCTACACATCTACACAACCCACCATGAAGGGCTAAGGAGATATCTCATAAATATCCCTTGGAGGCTGAGGCAGGAGGATTGCTTGAGCCCAGGAGGTTGAGGGTGCAGGAATCCATGACTGTACCACTGCACTCCAGCCTGGGTGACAGAGCGATACTCTCTCTTCTCTCCCTGTCTCTCTCTCTATATATATGTATTTTTTCTATCTATCTATCATCTATCATCTATCTATCTATCTATCTGAGAGATATCTGAATAGATATGTATGCCTTGAGATTATCACTATGTCCTTGTGTCAATGATCTAAAACCCATTAAGCTAACTATAATCCGTGAAAAGTATTTTGCTTTATCTATACAAATACCTGGGAAGATGGGAGGGTAGATTTTCTGGGACTTTAGAGCAAAAATCATCTTTGTACCATAGGAACTACATCAGGATAGGCCGTGCTGTGAGCACAACCACAGTGGGCCTGTGACCAGGGTTGAATACACGTCCTGGGCATCCTGGGCAACAAGTCAAGGTCACCTGTGGCAGGATATTAATGTCACTGCAATGGAGTAAAAGAGCCAGCCTGTCTCAGTCACTCCAGTTATAAAGGAGATCAGAATGCTTCAATCAAACTTTAAAATGGTGCTGGGAAAAGAAATCATGAGATATTAGCATTCTAAAGAGAATGGTGTATATGATCTAGAAATCAGAACGTAACACCTCAGAGCTCTTGGTAGATGTTTTCTTTCTACTGTCCAACCTGGAAATTTCTCAGGAAAGATGAATGGCCCATCAAGGGTTTGAGACTAGAAATTGAGTGACTTAGGGGCCACTGTAACACATAGCAGGCCTTTATGGAGAAGAAATCTGAATCTCCCTCCAAACAGAGGCATAAATAAATCATTGGAGCAAATGGAATGTTTTTTGTGTTGGGGGCAGCCACTTTATTGCTCAAAGAAATAGTACAATGTTACTTTTTTGTTTTTGGCACAATTCTTGTGTTCTATATACCTGACATGACTTTTTACCAATAAATATAATATGTGGTTGCAATTATAGGAATAACACATGTAATGTATGAATTATTGTGTGTTAGTGGAAGAAAAAACAAAACTGAAAAGAAGCAATACCATTAAGGTGAAGAATGTGTCTCTTTTTGACATTGCTGGCATAAAGCAGTAACCCCACTCTCAGGAGTATACCTCGTAGGAAGAAACCCTTGAGAAATGGATAGGGATCCCTAGGAAAATCCCTCTTTGTTGTGCTTCTAACCCTTTAGGCAACTATTACCTTGTAATAATATTTTGTTTTGTTACAGTGTAATAGTTAAACAACTGAGGTAGAAATGGTATGTTTCAATTGTAAGATTCAATTAGTGATTTACTTGAAGAGTATCATTGGGTCATTCCACCATATTTCTTTTCCTTTTTCTTTCTTTCTTTTTTTTTTTTTTTTTTGAGATAAAGTCTCACTCTCACCCAGGCTGGAGTGCAGTAGCATGATCTTGGCTCACTGCAACCTCCACCTCCCGGGTTCAAGAGATTCTCCTGCCTCAGCCTCCTAAGTAGCTGGGATTACAGGTGCATGCCATGATACGCAGCTTAATTTTTATATTTTTAGTAGAGATGGGGTTTCACCATGTTGGCCATGCTGGTCTCAAACTCCTGACCTTAATGATCCACCCGCCTCAGCCTCCCAAAGTTCTGGGATTACAGGCATGAGCCACCGTGTCTGGCTTCCCCCATATTTCCTAAAAATTTTATCTCCTGGCTTACTTTTACTTTTGCCATTACTACCCCTGCCTTAAGCTTGGTGAATGTCCCATACAAATAGATGACCCTGACATCTCAATTCTTTTTTTTTTTTTTTTTTTTTTGAGATGGAGCTCTGTTGCCCGGGCTGGAGCGCAGTGGCGTGATCTCGGCCCACTGCAACCTCTGCCTCCATGGTTCAAGCGATTCTCCTGCCTCAGCCTCCTGAGTAGCTGGGATTACAGGTGCGTGCCAGCATGCCCAGCTAATTTTTTTGTATTTTTAGTACAGACGGGGTTTCACCATGTTAGCCAGGATGGTCTCGATCTCCTGACCTCACAATCCGCCCACCTCAGCCTCCCAAAGTGCTAGGATTACAGGCATGAGCCACCGCGCCTGACCGACCTCTCAATTCTTGACCTCCTCTCCCACAACGATCTTCTCCACCTCACCTTAACTATTCACTTCCATGGCCATTGCTTAGATTTTATCATTACTTATAGGTGTGACCCCTGCATAATCTCAGTGCTATGATTCCCATTGTCTGATCATTTTCTCCTATCTTTCCAGTTTACTGTCTAACCCCAACAAACCTTTGGCATCCTATGCTCAAAATACATATAATATTTATTTACAAAAATTACATCGAGTAATACAGAGGGCAAATATGTGCCAAAGACAAAAAGAACATTTTTAGAGCCATAAAAGAACATTTTAAGCCATTTCCTGAAGCAATAAACTGGCTTCCATAAAAAACACACACACCATTCCATTTGTACCAATTTATTTTCCATTATTCTTCCCAATCTTGCTGTTCTCATTCCTCTCCATATCCAGCTTAAAGCCCATGGTCTCTTATTGTAAGTACTCCCATTCACATAACTTTGACTCCCTTGCCCCCTTCTCACTTTTTGGTCAAACTAAAACTTTGGGTAGCTCAACTTCTCTGCCCAATCTGTGTCTAAACCCACACAGCTGAATGAGGCTGATAAGCGTGCACAGACTGACTAATCTCACATTAAATTCACAATTGCTAGCGTCAAGTGAATTATTAATGCTGCCTGGGAATCACACATAACCTAGTTCATTACTCTCCCCCTCTCCTAAATGACTCACACATTTTCCTTTCTCCTCAAACCCCAAATTAGTTCATGTCTCATTCACAAGCTCAGTTGATGACCTTATTTTCTAATTCACTGAGAAATATTACATAATCAAGAAAGAACTTCCACAGTCTCCCGTCACTGCATCCACCCACTTACCTGTGTCTTTAACCTCATATTATGCCTCTGCGACTGCTTCACAGATGAAATGTCCATGCTCCTAGCTAAAATCAATCCCTCTGCTTGTGCATTAGATCCATTGCGCTTGCTGCTTTAAGGATATTGTTCCTGCAATTTTCCCCCTCTTTCTCTTGCATTAATAATTTTTACTCCCTTTTGGATCATTTTTATTAGCAAATAAACAGGCTGCTTTCCTTCCTATCTTAAAAAAGAGAGAGTAAAAGCAATCATTTCTCTTGACCCTGTTTTTCTCTGCCAACTTCTACTCTATTTCTTTGCTCCCATTTGCAGGAAAATGTCTCAGAATAGTGCCCTGTACTCATGGTCTACAGTTTCTTTCCGCTTATACTTTTTTTTTTTTTTTTTTGACAGAGTTTCGCTCGTCGCTCAGGCTGAAGTGCAGTGACATGATCTCAGCTCACTGCAACCTCCACCTCCTGGGTTCAAGCGATTCTCCTGCCTCAGCCTCCTGAGTATCTGGGATTACAGGTGCCCGCCATCACACCCAGCTTTGTATTTTTAGTAGAGAAGGGGTTTCACCATGTTGGCCAGACTGGTCTTGAATTCCTGACCTCAGGTAATCCGCCCTCCTGGCCTCCCAAAGTGCTGGGATTACAGGTGTGAGCCACCGCACCTGGTCCTCTAATGGTTTCTTAAACCCACTGCAGCTGGGGTTTTAGCTCCTGCCACTCCATCACAATTACTCTGCTCAAGGCTGCTGATGACTGCCTCCTGGCTAGAGCCATCAGTCAGATTCCCAGCCTCCTCCTACTTGACATAGCACGAGCATTTCACAAAGTGGACCACTCCATTTTTGGGTGCACTTTCTTTACTAGGCTTCGAAGACACCACACTCTTGGCTTTCTTCCTACCTCACTGGTCATGTCTTCTTCGCCTCCTTGGCTGGTTCCTCCTGCTTCCCTTGGAGTGCCCCAGGGATCAGTCTTAGCCTTTTTTCCCTTCACCCTCTACACCCTCTTGTTGATCTCATTTGGACTTATAGCTTTAAATAACATCTATATGCTGATAACTCCCAAATTTTTCTCTCTAGCCCAGACTTCTTTCCGAAACACCAGATGTATCTATTTCACTGCCTCGTCAAAATTTCCATGGGATGTCTAATTTTTATTTCAAACTCAACAGTCCAAAACAGAATGCTTTTTCTTCCACTACAAATCTGCCCTACTTCTAGCCTTCCTCATCTTAGTTGGTGGAAACTCCATCCTCCCAGCTGCTCAGGCAAAAGACTTTTGAGTCACTGTGAGTCTTATCTTTCTCTCACTCCCCATGGTCAATCCTTTAGGAAAATCTATTGGCATTTCCTTTAAAATATATCAGAATCTACCATCACTATGGTCCAAGCCACCATCATCTCTGATCTAGATTAATGAAATTACCTCCTAACAGATCTCCCTGCTTAAACCCATCAAACATAGCAGTCAGAATGATCCTTTGAAACACAAGGTAGATCATACTATGTTTCTGTTCAAGATCCTCAATGGCTTTCTAGTTTACCCATAGGACAAGTCATTACAGTGACCTATAAGGCCCACATGGTCTGGCACTCTCCCCTCCTTCTGACCATAACTCTGCTCCAGTCCTGCTAGTTCCTTTACTGTTTCTTGACCTCATCACCTAGGGTTGCTTCTTTAGCTGTGCCCTCTGCCTGGAACACTTTTCCTCCAAATATCTGCTGGCTAACTTCCTCAACTCCTTCAAGTCTTCGTTCACGTCTCATTTGCACAATGAAGCCTATTGAGATCACACTGTTTATGACCTCACCCTAATCCCTACTCTCACTTAGCACTGTTGATCCCACTCAATGTGCTCTACTTTTCATTAATTCCATATATTCTATTACCTAATGCTGATTTATTTTTTATTTTCTATATTCTTTCTGCTGGAATATAAAATCATAAGGGCAGGGATCTTTATTTTATTCACTTCAATGTCCCAAGTGCCTACAACAGTGTCTGCCATATTTTAAGTGCTCAATCAATCCTTGTGGAATTGTATTTTTTAGCCCATGAAAGCCTGGTGTTTTTTGTTGTTTTTGTTTTGTTTCATTAAAGATAAAAGCCATGACTACACACGACCCCAGAAGGAAAGCCTCTAGCTAGCACCGCCTCTGGATGCACTTCAGTCCAGTCCATTGCTGACCCCTGCTGGAACTCAGCGACCAAGTTGCTGTCTGTCCCTTGACTGGATGAGTGGACCTGGAACTCCTTGGGGACCGGCAGGGTGACAAGAGGCTGCTGATACCCTCTTTGCCACCTACTTGTTCCATACCGTTTGTAAGAATCGTATCTGTAGTCCTACCTCTCCCTGGGGATTTTCCTAATTCTAGGGGTCTGCAGAAGACAGATGATAGCTTTCTTTTGTTTTATTTATACTTGGTAACTGTCTTCTCTTATAAAGACCCAATAAGAGGGGAAAAAAATAAAATAAAAAATCCTGCTCTGGGTTCCACTTTCAGAACTAAGAACTTAATCTTTAACCAGACTAAAACTTGACATGAAGTAGAGAATCTGTTTTGAAAATATTAATGGGATTTCTTTTCTTATTCTCTTCCATAGAATGACTCCCTTCTCAACCAGAGGCATCCTTTTTCACCAGAGAGCATTATGGTTGTTACAGCAGGAATGCAAAGGTACACGGGACTTGAATTCAGCTTTTGAAGCCCATAATTAAATAACAGTCTTGAAAGCTTTTTTGAGAAATAAGCTCAAAATTCCAAAACCTCTTAGATATTAAGAGCAAAAAATGTAGCCTGGACATCAGGTTTTACTCTAATCTGTAGGTAGAACACACTTCGGGTATGATGGTGGAAAGTTGCCATCTACCGAGGGAGAAAGTAAAGTGCTCTTCCAGTTGAAAGAGCCAAGGACGGGGGCAGGTTTGAGGGGTTAAGACTAACTAATCCTTGGATCCCTGGGAAGAAACCCCTCAGTCCCTTCAGTCCTTGGGCCTTGGCCCAGAATGGGAAGATGGGCATGACATCGGGAACCCCAGATAAGTTGAGGGAGAATCTGGAACTTCTGGCCTGTCCTTCACTTCTACTCCATGTTCAGTGTGACACTGGGGCAATATAGTGCCATTCAAGAGGTAGTTCTTCCATGGTTGAGAGGTATCTAGGCAGATGGATCTGGGTTTGCACCCCAGTTCCCTGTGGCCTTGGTGTGGAATGGAGGACAACCAGAATATTTTTTATGCCTTGGAAAGAGCATGCAGGAGTGCTGAGAAAACCCAAGGTCCAGAAGTCTGCATTGGGGATGAGGAAGCCACATCCAGCAGAGACCTCCAGTAAGAGGTATAGCAGACTCCAGACTCCAGCGGTGAGTGTCAGGAAGGCATCAGAAACACCAGAGAGGACCTGTTGCAATTCACTGGGCACAAACACAATATTCCCAGAGACCCCTAAAACAGCCACACAGCATAGAAAATGAGTGAGGATCCAGAGAACAGCAGAGAACACAGCCATGAGACTGCTTCCCTTTCTGCTGTTCTGAGTATATGTAAGCTCCCAGTATTCAGGAACCATGGTGGGAAGAAGGGGAGAGTTTGAGCTTTGAATTGACTGAATATTTATACCCAAAACACTGAATTAAATTGAATGAGAATATTTTAAACTGAAAAAGACTGACTGAAATATAACTAGATTACCTTAATTGACAAGTTTAAATTTTTCACCTGTCATTAACAGGAGTGGGAGTCTTCCTAATAAGACACAAGCAGCAATAGATAATAAAAAATGCTACTTTTTTTTCTTTCAAGTTGAATCGTAAATGTTTGTATGTTTTGACCATTTTGCTTTTCTTGACCTTCACTAAACTAGAATATTTTGACAGGGGAACTAGGATTATGGGTCAAGCTCTGGATCATCAAGAGCTATTGTGGAAAAATAAGAGAGACAGAGTATTCTGGAGTGGAGTGTGTGAGATTTTCCTTTGAGAATTCAGATTGGGCTCATTTCCTGTGTGGTTTGTGTTGACACTCCCCTAACTCTATCCCTCCAATGAGCTTAAGAAAATGGGAATGAGTCTCTGAATTCCTAGTGAGGGATGAGGGGCAAAAGAAACTCCCTGTCCAAGTCCTAGAATAGGCATGAGAGCGCATGAACTGACACTCATATATACGGGCACAAAGGTTCTTATCGATTTGGATTCTTACTGTACTATGATTTTTCTCCATATAAAATTATCTACCTTTGCTGCACTCAAGTTTTGTGCTTGGAATTGTATTTTGATGCTGATATTAATTTTGTCACACCTTCTTGCTTTTATTAACACTTAACAATTTGTTTGGTATATCATTTCCAAACCTGGGATTTTCTTTTATCTTTCTTTTTTTTTTTGACAGATCTCACTCTGTTGCCCAGGGTGGAATACAGTGACGTGATCACAACTCACTGCAGCCTCAACCTCCCGGGCTCAAGCAATCCTCTCACCTCAGCCTCCTGCATAGCTGGGACTACAGGCATGCACCACCATGTCCAGCTAATTTTTTTTTTTTTTTTTTTTGTAGAGACAAGGGCTTGCTATGTTACCCAGGCTGGTCTTGAGCTTTTGTCTTAAGCGATTCTTCCACCTTGGCCTCCCAAAGTGCTGGGACTGTAGGTGTGAGTCATTGCACCTGACCTACTTTTGTTTTTTTAACCAACATTATTTTGTTGCTGCCCTTTAAAATACTTTAAAATGTCAATCTTGTTAACTTATACAAGCAATACATGAAGGTATTCTGCTTTTAAAAAAAGTCAAAGTAGGCTGGGCACAGAGGCTAATGCCTGTAATTCATCACTTTCGAAGGTGGAGGCAGGAGGATCGCTTGAAGCCAGGAGTTCAAGACCAGCCTAGGCAACAAAGCAAGACCCCGCCCTCATTTCTACAAAAAAAAATTAATAAAAAAAAAGAATGAAAGCATTATACATAAGGCTAGAGACCCCTAACCAACACTCTCAATCCTTGTCTTTTCTTTAATTGCCTATTACTATACGTTGACAACTTTTTTGGTTCTTGTCTCTTGAATTTTTGATCCTTTATATATTCCACACATTGATCTCATGCCTGATATTTTTCTCAGAATGTAGCTTGATATTTAATTGTGTTTAGGCTTTTAAAAGTAAAACATTTAAAAGTTTTGATGCAGTCAAATTTTTTTCCTTCCTTAAATTTTTATTTTTAAATTTTTTGTGTCCTAAACAAGATGACCTTCCTTATTTAATGATGATAGAGGGATTTTCCAGTATTTTTACCAATTTTTTTTAATAGCTTAAACATGTTTAGGTCTTTACCATCTATAATTTATTGTTATGAAAGGTTTGAGAAAGAAAGTAATACTGTGTATTGTTTTGTTTTCTTCATGAAGAGGCAATTGTCTCAATAGCATTTATCAAGTAGCCTATCTTTTCCCCGATTACATGAATGCCAACTCTCTTGTCCACTGGACTGTATTTACAGGTTTATTTCTGAACTCGTTATCCAATTCCACTTATCTCTTGTCTATTCCTGCATTATACCACACTGCCTTAATTACTATAACTTTGTCATATTTTGATAGCTGGTAAAGCAATTTTCCCTTCCTTTCCCTTATGTTCTTCTGTAATATTTCCTTTAAAAAGCTTGATGAAAAATCACTGTGGGGTTTTTATTGGAATTGCATTACCTATATAGATTAATTTGAGGTCAGAACTGACATTTTTATAGTATTGAATTTTACCATCCACAGACATTATTTTTATCCACTTAGTCCTCTTTTCTTTTCTTTTCTTTTCTTTTCTTTTCTTTCTTTCTTTCTTTCTTTCTTTCTTTCTTTCTTTCTTTCTTTCTCTTTCTTTCTTTCTCTCCTTCTTTCTTCCTTCCTTCCTTTCCTTCCTTCCTTTTCTTCCTTCCTTCCTTCGTTCCTTCCTTCGTTCCTTCTTTCTTTCTTTTCTCTCTTTTTTTTTTGACGGAGTTTCGCTCTTGTTGCCCAGGCTGGAGTGCAATGGCATGATCTCAGCTCACCGCAACCTTCGCCTCCCGGGTTCAAGCGATTCTCCTGCCTCAGCCTCCTGAGTAGCTGGGATTACAGGTATGCACCACCACACCTGGCTAATTTTGTATTTTCAGTAGAGATGGGGTTTCTCCAATCTGGTTAGGCTGGTCTCAAAAGTCCTATTTTCTTTTATGTCATTCAGTAAAAGTTTTATAGTCTTCTTCATTGATGTTCTTTATATTATTTGTTGCTACCAAATATGGAATCACTTAGTCTGTTACATTTTCTGATTGATAATTACTGGCACATGAAAAAGTAATTGATTTTCTTCTTTATTAAAAATTATGTTTATAGATATTGTTGAATTAATCTTGCATTCCTCAGATAAACTTCACACGATTATCTTGCATTATTCTTGTCATGCATTGCTGAATTTTACTTAGGATTTGTGGACCTGTCTTTATAGATAAAATTGGTGTATTTTTTTTCTTGTCTTTTTTTCTTGTCTTTTTTCTTGTCTTTATGTAGCTTGACTACATAAAATAAATTAGTTAATTTTCTATCCTTTTCTATGCTTTAGAGTGCTTTATAAAAATAGAAATTATCTTTTTCTTGAAGGCTTAGAAAATTTGCCAATGCAACTGCCGAGACCTAGTGCCTTTCGGGAATACAAGTTTGACTATCACTTCAATTTCAGCTTTTCTACATCTTCTTAAACTATTTTGAAATTTTACATTTTTCTTATAAAATTATCCATATAGTTTTCAATTCTTGATATAAAGTTGTTTGTATTATTCTAATTTTAAAAATCTGTGTGTTATGATTTTATGTCCTTTTTTATTCCTGATAACTTTTTGTGCCTTCTGTTTTATTTTATTTTTGAGACAGGGCCTCACTCTGTTGCCCAGGCTGAAGTGCAGTGGCACGATCACAGTGCAGCCTCGGCCTCCAGGGCTCAAGCAATTCTTCGGCTTCAGCTTCCTGAGTAGCTGGGACTACATGTGCATACCACACACCCAGCTAATTTTTTTTTTTTTTGGTAGAGACAAGGCTTTGCCATGCTTCTTGAACTCCTGGGCTCAAATGATCCTCCCACCTTGGCTTCCAAAGTTTTGGAATTACAGGCGTGAGCCACTGCACCCGACCCTGACTTCTCTTTTTAAGAAATTTATATTTGCCAAAGAAACCTACTGTTATTCGCCTTTTAAAAGAGTTTTGCTCAAAGCTACCTATTTTTCTTCTGTTTCTTTAATTTCTGCTTTATTAATGACAATACTTTTCATCCTTTTATTATCACCCCTCCAGAATTGGTTTCAGATTTTCTTTTCCTAATCACTCCCTGTTCCCCACATCCCTAAACCACACATATAGTGTATATCTATTTATGTAGTATGCTCTTTTGGAGGCCACAACCATTGTAATATTTAAATGTTTGTTTTCCTTTTCTTCTGGAGTTGAAAGCTTAATTCATTCACCTTCATTCAACCTTTCTCTTTTTCGAATAAAATATTTAAGGCTATAAATTACATTTCTTCCCCTGGTGTTTTTTGCTTGCTATATAGTGCTTTTTGTTTTCATTCAGCTTCAAATTTCTGCAATTTCCCCTTCTGTCTGACTTACATAGAGGCTTCCTTTTACATTTCTCAATTTATGGATTTTTAATGATATTTTTGTTGTATTTTTATGTGACTACCTGCCTGAAGTTTGTCTAGACTTTCTTTGTACCTTACCATGTGGCCGATAGGAATGCTTGCAATCTTTCAACATTTAAGTTTGATTTTTATAGTAGGCTTTTGGCAGATACCTTTTATCAACTTAAAGAAATTATCTTTTGTTACTAGTTTACTAAGATATTTTTAAATTAAATCACAAATAATGTTTGAGTTTTAACAAATACCTATTTTTGAAACTATTGAGATGGTTATGCCTTTTTGCTTCCTAATTTCTATTAATTTGATCAATAACTTTGATATATTTCATGTGTCTCATCTTCCTACACTTTCTAAAGACTTACTTCTTTCTGTACGTTCTCCAAGCGACCATCTATATTCCCACTGACAGTGGTAATATCACTGAAACTAAGCTAAAAATACTTGGAAGTATTGTTTACATTTTCTGTAATCATCTACTATACCTATCTCAGTGATAGGGATGATTTCCCAGTGCTTTCTCTGCAAATTTAAACAGGTACCTCTCAATATTTTCTTGGACCTGAGATCCTGAGTGAAAACAGACATTCATGTAAAGCTTGCGTCCATTCTTCTGTTAGATCTCTTAGGGTTCTAATCACCTCCTCTAACCTACTAATAATTAAAATGCCACTCTCCTTTATAATTCCATGTTTAAGATTGTTGGCTACTGGTCTTTCTTATTTTTCTTTTCACATCATCAATACTGTCCTCTGAAAACACAACCTTTCTTCTAAATAAATCCTTCTCTTCTTTCAGCTTAATCAAACCATCGTCCTTTCTTCAGTTTTCACCCTTGCACTGCTTCTAGTTTGATTTCAAGATTTAAATATATATTTGAAACAACTATGGCTCCCATTTTATTTCCTGAATAGACCCTGATTCCTAGGGAGAGAAGGATTCAGGCAAAAGCCTTCTTAATACCTTTCCTGCCTTCAGGATTATGGTATACAATGCTTTTCTCTTCCTCAAACCCCTATATAGCAAAAACTTCCATTCCTCTTTACGTATTTATGATAAAATCCACCATTTCTCTGTGGTTGAACACACAAGAAATTCAGCTGAGGCCTTGAAATTCCACTGTCAGGGCTTATATAGTAAACACATCTGGCACCAACTTGGAACATAAATAGAAGGTGATTCTGGATATCCCATATGAATTAAAGGATTTGGAGCCTCCCATTGGCCTCTCCTCAGCCCTATTATACGGTGCATTTCAAATCCAGATAATGGGGAAACTGATCTGATACCACCTGATACTTCCCAGAAGAATTTAAGAGCTAGAATTTCCCTAACCTGTGCTCTTACATGTACATGGAACTTATGCCACTGACCTTAGAATCCTCAACTGCAATTCTGGCTGAGAATAAAGGCAGCACAAATCGATCTATTCAATAGTGCCTTCCCTTTCTGCAGTGATCCTGTCTCGGCTACATCTATGTGAATCAAAATCAGCCACAGTGGTCTGTACAGCTCACTTTTGCCAAAGTCTATGCTCAGTGACTCTAAAAAATTAGTGGCTTGTGTGTGGACACTTGCTATCACAGGCTGCTAAGATTTGAAGCGACTAAAGAACTAAAAGGTTGAAGATTATTAAAGCATTAAAGCCCTGTACTCTGGCATTACAGACATCCAATCTCCACACATCTTATTTTGATTCCCAAATTCCAGGTGAAGTGCCTATTTCTCAAGATTTAACAGGCAAGGCACATCTCAATGTGGTGGGGCTTAAGGGAGAAAATTAATTCTATCTCTTTCCCCTCTATGTTATCAGCCAAACGAATAATAGATACAAGAATTAGACTAATGAGGATCAAAATATCAGTACAGTCATCCCTCGGTATACACTGGAGATTGGTTCCAGGATCCCTGCATATACCAAAATCCACGCATACCCAAGCCCAACTGGCCCTGTGGAACCCATGTATATGAAGAGTTTCACACTCTATTTGCATGTGACTTTTTGTATATGTGTAGAGAACAGCATATGAGCAGGCTCTGCATCCCACAAATACTCTATTTTTGAACTATGTTTGGTTGAAAAAAATCTGCACATAAGTGGACTTGTGCAGTTCAAACTCATGTTGCTCAAGGGTCAACTGTTACTTTGCTGATTAAGCTGTATCATGGTCAAAACTGAGCTTTCTAATACACTGTCTCCCCCACCTCTCCTAATTCCTGGTCTTGGATCTGGACTACCCAAAGAAAAACATACAGTGGAAATACTTACCTGGATAGCAGCAAGGAACAGAGCTGCCCCAAAAGTAGGAACAGAGACAGGTGTTCTTCAAACCTGCCTCTAGAAGGCAGGTCCGGGGCTCAGCAGGTGTGTTTACCCTATGGAAGCAGGATCTGAGTGAAATGCATGCACACTGCAGGCAGGGAGGTGTAAAAGAGAGAACTTAAGAGTGTGTGTGTACAATGACCCCCCTCCCTATGTCTCCATCAGAGAATACAATCATTTCTCCTTTGGGGAGAAGTGTGTACAGGTAGAGATGGGGGTCAAAAATGATATTCCAGAATGATTCCCTGCTTGGAGAAGAACAGGGAAATAGGGACAAATGACATATTCTTGCCTCCATGGGTGGGGGCAAAGCCTGTATTCTTCACATCCTCCCAGCAGAAGCAGGGGATTCAAATCCCTCATAACCAAGGTCTGACCTAGGACTCATTCCCAGCCTCCAACCCATATTTCAGCAAGAGGTCTATGAATAGTTTCTGCTACTAGGTCATTCCTACATCCGAACTGTGGATGGCAGGGATAGGGCAATGGCTCGGAGGTTCAGTCTGACCCCAACCAACCCCCATATGTACTCACTCATTGAGTGAGTACATCTGATTAATAAAAAGAAACCAAAGAAACACCAATAAAATTAGGAAGCCCTTTTCATGGCATTTCACTAACTACTCCTTGAGAACTCTCTGGTTGCTGGAGTGAAAAAGGTAACAACAATACTCAGACTAAGAAAGACCTACCTAAAAACCTTGTATCTGGCTACTCCCACGTATGTGCTGAGTATCTCCTTCCCCACCACCTCAAGGCCTGGGAGGAGTCAGTTTTACCAATGAAAGACATGTCACATTGAGATTGTTAGAGGCCATCCCCAGATAAAGGTCCCCAATGTACAAGAACCCAAGTAAGGACACTATTTGGGAGCTCGAGAATCAAAAGTTATTTATCAACAGGTGATTGGAAAAGCCAAGCTTTCTTGAAACCAATTTCAGAATGGTTAGTGGAAATTCCTGTTAGCTTCTTTGGTCCACTTACCCAATGGCAGATCTTCAACTGAAAAGGACAAAGAGGAAACAGTAGTCTTCAACAGGACCCACAGTGCCCTAGCTATCCAGCCCTAGCTGAAGAGACAAACAGAGCAAAGAGAGGACTCCTTCCACTACCAAAAATCACTTTCACAATGGGGGCCTTCTCCTCCCACATGTAACTCAACAGCCCCACCTTACCTGCTTAGCCTTCATTAGGAAATACTGAACCTCTTCAGGGTCAGAGGCCACACTCTTTGGATCCTTTCTAAGGACCCCTCCCTCACTTAGTGTAGGAGCACTTAGTAGAGTCCCAATGCCATGTTTGTATCATTCACTCTCGAGGATGCTGGAATGCCCAGGGCCAGAAAAAGAAGGGAATTCACACTGAAAATTAACCTAGCAGGTCCAAAGAGAAAGTCTCTCCTAGGATGCCAAAAAGTCATTCTCACTTTATGTCCACATGGTGTGAAGGGAGGGAATGTAACCAGTTAAGAAAAGGGCTTTTGGGTCAAACATAATAGGCAAAGGGTTCAATCAACATGTGAAGGTACACAGAAGCGATACAGAATAGGGAGGGAGGGAGGGACTAAGGTCCCAGAGAGGAGGAAGAGATGGGGTAATCAAGTGTGAGGGAAAGAGTCACTTAGCAGGCCAGACACCTAAGTTCTAGTCATGGTTCTTCCCAGCAACCCAGCATATGACTTTGAGCTTATCTAGTCTTCAGTATCCTCATCTGCAAAATAGGGGAAAGCAGTTTGTTTAACCAGATGCCCGTTAGGGTCCTATGAGATTACAGCATCTTCCCCAAGTGTCAGTGATGGACTATTGCAAAATATTCAGGAGTGGGCCAGAGGGGATCTCCCAGGGCAGGAAATGCCTTTTAGCCTCATCTCTAAAGAAAGGGTCACATATATACACATTCATACATACACAAGCAGAGTGGTCAATGATTTCATCCACAGCAGCAGAGACACATATAGAAAAAACAAATACTGTTGATGTCTGATTCCTTCTTACTGGGCGAGGGGCCCTGAGGATATAACTTGGAGGGACTATATGGTCAGAGGAGAAAGTTCCTCCTATTTGATAATAGCTATCACCTTGCTACTCCTTCCTCAAATCCAAGGCAGCCAGCTGCTTGGAAGAAACCAGTCTGTTACCCTTCCCTCTCCCATCCACCAACTCACCTGTTTCAGAAACGAAAATCTGCAGATTCTGAGGGAAATAACCCCTTAGTTAGCCATTAGGAAATTAACAGAATCTACCACTCCTGAGATTACATAAGGTGGGGCAGCTGTGTCCACACGCCTCTATTTCCCTGAAAGTTATCAATGGTTATGAATGGTCTTGTTTCGGCCCCACCCAACCTTAAGGTCGCTTGAGTTTTCTCTCTGAGTGAAGGGGGAACTAGTCTGGACCACCCTTTTCTTTCTGGTGCCTTTACGGTTGTTTTCAAATTGTTTAACCAATCTCAGCGTGAGAGTGAGTCAGGAAGTTACCATCCTCAAGTAGGAATCCAAATGGGGAAAAGGGCTACGACGCAAGCGCAGGGTTCCAAATCATGCAATAGGACCTGCAAACAGACTCACACCCCAGACATCAAGAAGCATCTCCCAGCCACACATCTACATGGAGCTTATGTGGCCTTTCCTAGCAGAGGTAGCTGGGGCAATTGGGGGAGTGGAGGGCATTAGCCTCCCATCAACCTGGGATCCCTATTTAAAAGATGCTAAAAATAAATTAGTAAACATTGCTGTTTACAGAAATAGAAATCATTTCTGTTTCCAAAGGCCTCTCACCATCCCAGTCCTGGACATTTCCAAGACTGCCACCCCTGACACCCTCTCCAAGGTCCGCCCTGGTGGATGGGTGAGACACCAGAGTCCTTTGAGACTGGGAGCTCCTCAGGCATCTGAGAATTCCAGTTTCACATCCCTGGTTCCAGGGAGGGGAGAATCTTCAGTACTCTGGAGAGTACCGGAGTTCATCCCTTCTTATCAGTTCCTGGGGGCTGTCTTGAGGCAACCCCCACTTTTAGGATGATATACGCGTTGTAAGAATTCCCGCTATTTTCCGGCCCCCAGTACCTCCCCAGAGTCCACATGTCTGCCTGGACCCACCCTCAGAGCAGAGGAACCAGTCTGTGCCTTGGTGTAATGACTCTGGGAAAGAAGGATGGGCAGAGAGAAAGCAGGGACAACGGCCTGGGGCATCATCCTTGAGGGTAAGACTGACAGCAATGACTGTCCTACAGGCAGGTGGTGAAGCTGGGCGCCGGGCCGGGACCGGAGCCGGAGGCGGAGCTTTCCACCTCGCTGGTGAGTGGCGGCTCGATGCGGGGAGTGCGACGACGTCCCCGGTACTCGATCATATCTGGATGATAGGTTGGGTGGCGGCGAGCATGCTTGGTCAGGTGGTCGCTCCGGGAGAACTGCTTGGGGCAGAGGGGGCAGGAGAAGCGCTTCTCGCCCGTGTGCGTCCTGTAGTGGCGGGCCAGCTCGTCGGAACGCGTAAACTTCTTGTCGCAGTCGAGCCAGTCGCAGGAGAAAGGGCGCTCACCCGTGTGGGTGCGCTGGTGGGACTTGAGGTGCGACGACTTGTAATAGGCTTTGGTGCAGCCCGGGAAGGGGCATTGGTGGCGCTTGGCAGCAGGTGTGACAGGCCTCCTCCGGGGCACATGATCCGCGGCGGGGGCGGGGCCGGCCCCTAGGGCCCCTCCAGAGACCCCACCAGAGGCTGCTGGTGCGCCCGGGGCGGCAGGCGCGCTCGGGACCGCGGGCGCACCGGAGGAGCTCTCGGGAGTGCAGACCGCCGCGGCGCCGGAGGCGGGAGCCAGCTCGGAGCACGGGGTCTGGACGGAGCACGGGATCGGGTCGGAGAAGCCGGACGAGGCGCGTGGAGCTTCCCCCGAGTTCTCCCAGGAGCCCTCGCCAGAGCTGCCGCGCAAATCCGCCCAGACGCTTGCAGCCAGCAGGTGGGGCGCGGCGCCGCCCGCGCCGGGGCTGGGGGCGGGGACCTGCGGGAGCGGGGGGACCGACGCGGGCCCCGGTGGCCCCGGACCCGGCAGAGCGGACTCCGGCGGCGCCGCACCCACCTCTGAGCCTGCGGCTCCGCCCGCGCCCTCGGGGTCCGGCGGGCGGCGGTGAACCACGGCGCCCGCGGACATGGACACCAGGCACTCGGCGGCGAGGGCCGACATGTGGAACGCCCGGCCGCCGGGGCCCTCGACGGGCCGGCCGGGGAGGATTCGGGGTCCGTCCCGCCCGAGGAGCAGAGGCCGGGTGCTCGCCGCCCGCCGCCCGCTGCTGCCGCCGCCGCCGCTGCCGCCGCCGCTGCCGCCGCCGCCCCCGGGCCGCCCCGTTGAGGCCCTGAGACCGAGCCGGGGGGGGCACGCCCCCCCGCCCGCAGGACACCCCCGCGAAGGGGCCCCCGGTAAGTCATTTTAACAGCCTCAAAATTATTTGTCTCCGGTTTTCTTCTGCCGGGACGAAACTCCCCGGTCGGAACTTCTGGGCTGCCGCAGCCTCGCCCTCCCTCCCCCCAGCCCGCCGCCCGCTGGTCCGTCGCCAGCTGGGTGTCCCGCGGAGTCCCAGAAAGTTTTTTTTTTTTTTAAGGAAAAAAATGGCTAATACCTGACATGTCTTTCGGTTCATAATTGCGATTGTTAGCGAAGTGGTCTGGAATTCCATTTCACTCCCCGTTCGCCGCTCTCAGACTAAATTGCAAATATCCCCAAGTCTGTAGCAAAAAAAGTTTTCTCATTGAGCAGCTCCACTGTGAACCCGGGGCCGGGAGCAGTTCCCTAAATAGATCCGCTACGTAGCCATTAATTAATAGCATCTCGAACCAGAAACAATTTTAACCTTGGAAAAGCAAAGAATCCTCTCCCGGTTGAAATTGAAACTTAAAATCCTTTGTGTAACGATTTAACTATTCAGCCAACGAAAGAAAAATGCATGTTTAAACTGCATTAACCTGTCACTGGCATCCAAACAAATTTAAACGCTGAGACATAAATTATAGTCTAGCGGCGAGATAAACACATTAAAATGGACTCCCACCATTTTAATAATAGAAAGTCACGTTTCCAATTAGGCAGTATCTTGTAATTTGCTTTTGACGAAAGTTAAAAGTAAGGAAATGCAGCACATGATATAGAATGCTCATACGGTGTTTTGTGATTGTGGAGGTTTGCCTTTTTTATAATCAAATGCATTTATGGTTTGTTTTACGTGTCTTCATTGCTTTCATTTTTTTCCCTCGTTTTTCTTTTTAAAAATGTAAAACCACATAGAAAAACAAACAGGATAATTTCTAAAAATAGTCATATCTTAGTTTTTGATGTATACAAGCTTTTATATGAGTGAACTATGTGCATTTTATTTGTAGTTCTTCAGTACTTTTTCTTTTGAAAATTAATACGTATGTATCAAGAATAACATACGTTCGTGTGTTTACTGCCTAGGATAATCAAATGTGAAATTTTTGTTATAGTTGTTTCATGTTTTTATTTATATTAAACATTACAGATAGAGTTGAATGTCACTTTATTTCCCTCCCCAGTCCCATTCACCTTTCTCCCTCTTCACTTTTCTAGGTAATTAGTATTATAAAGTGGCTATTTAATCTGCATTTGTTTTGATACCCGTATTACCTAATTATACATGCAAATATATGTATATATCCATGCTTATTTATTAAAATTTCTAAGTAAATGGTTCACTAGTATACATATCATTTTGCAACTTTTTTCCCTCAATGTGATTTTGACAACTATCCAGGTTGACAACTATAGAATCTACTTTATTCATTTCAGCAGTTTTTAAATAATATTGTCAGTGTTACTATTTTTAAGGCGATTCCATTGCAAAACAGTTAATTTTTCTGAAGTTTCTCTAGATGATTAACTCTTCATTAACCTACACATTAAAATCTATCAGGTAGAATGATTTGCTAGCTGTTTTAATTTTGTTATTTAGAAAAAATGTGAAGATATTTAAAATGCAGAGAGAACATTACAAGCACATATACCTGTCTCATATAATGAATATGTTAACATTTTGTCTTATCTCCCTCAAATCTATTAAGTATTCAACATTTCTGATAAAATTGAAGGTCCCCTTTTACTGCCCCCAATACCATTCTCCACCCTTTTCCCCAAAGGCAAACACTAACATGAATTTGGTATGTAACTTTCCGATCTGGGTTTTACACTTTAACTGGATGTGAACCTATAAAATGCAGAATATTGGTTTATATGATTTTTTTTAAATGTACAAACATGGTATTAGACTGTGCATATTATTCTTGGACTTGTTTTTTTCCTTCATGGTATGTTTTTATTTTTTCTCTTCGTGTTGATAAATATAGATCCAGTTCATTCATTTTAATTGCTATAGTGTGGATCCGTGCATACAAATGTGTCCTGTTTATTCATTCCCCTATTGATGAATATTAAACTGCTGCCAATATTTTGGTACTACTTGTACATGTTTCCTTTGCACATATGTGAGAATTTCTCTGTGTATCTACCTAGATGGAGAATTGCCGGGCTCCACACATATTTTCAATTTTGCGAGAGACTGCCAAATGCTTCAATTTGCACACCCATCAGCAGTGTGTGACAGTTCATGTTTCCCTCACATGATCTTCCAACACTTTCTAGATTCAGACTTTTATTATTCCTGCCAATTTGATTATTTTAAAAAACAGTATCTTGTTGTTTTATTTGAATTTCCCTCACTGCTAGTGAAGTTAAGCATTTTTTCCCCATATGTTCGTTGGTTATTGAGGTTTCCAAGTTTGTGATTTGTTTTTTCACAGTCCTCGTTCATTTTTTTTCAGTAGATCATGTATGTTTTATCTTTTTTCCTCCTGATTTGTAGGAATTCATGCGTATAAACATTAAATATATTGTCTCAGTCTGTGGCTTGTGTTTTAACTGCTTTTGATGTCTTTTGTACTATAGACAATTTAAAATGTACTCATATTCATTGATCTCTTTCTTTATAGTGTCATTTGTGGATCATTAAAGAAACTTCTCTATGCCTGATGCATAAAGGTAGCCTCTTATGTCTTCTTCCTTAATGTTTTAAAGTTTTGCTTTCCACACATGAGATTGATCTATCTGGGACTTATTTTTTTGAATGGTGTAAAGTAGGAATTTAATAATTTTACTCCTCCCTTTTCTCCCAACCCCCATGTGGAAGGCATGTGGTAACCTGATTTACTGAACAGTCCTTCGTGTCTCTATTAATGTGTAATGCCACTGTGATTGTAAATTAAATTTCTATGTATTCATGGATATGTTTCTAGTTTGTCCTTTTCCACTGATCAAACCAAATTTGAGCCAATACCACAGTCTTAATTACTATGGCTTTGTAAATCTTAATGTGTAGAAGGACGTATCCTCTCTTTGTTCATTTAAAAAATTGTTAGGTAATGTACATATCATTTTGCAACTTACTTTTCTCCCTCAATATGATTTTGAGAGCTACCCATGTTGATACCTGTAGAATCTGCTTTATTAATTTCATGAATGTATAGACTGTTTTTGGACTTCTATTCTTCTATACTGACTTTAGCATTAGTTTGTCAAGTTGCGTTGAAAAACTCTTTTGGTATTTTGCTTAGTTAAATTTGTAGGTTAAAATTGGGGAGCTATGACAACTTCATAAAATTGAGCCACCTAGTACATTAATATTATTCTGATTTTTAAATGTCTTTCAATAACATTTTATAATTTGTTTATAAAAGTCTTGTACCTCTTTTTTAGACTTACTCCTATTGTACCTTACAGCTTTTGCTGTTATTATAAGTGAGATCTCTTTTCTATTAAATGTTTAAATTGGTCATTGCTGCTACTGTCATTGGTAGAGATCCTATAGATTTTGGAATAACCTTAAAATTGTGTTAGATAATGTTGGCAAACATGCTGAACTTATTAGTTAAATAGTTTATTTGTAGATTTTCTTGTGTTTTCATGTAGATGATAATATTCTCTATAAATAACACCCCTAATGCATTTTCCCCTTTCTTATCTCCTTGCATGGGCTGGGACCTTCAATATAACATCAAATAGTAAGGGTGAGTACAAGCGTCGTTTTCCTATTTTTATCTCATTGAAAATGTTTCTTGTGTCATAATTATGATATTTGTTGTAAGTCTTTGGTGGAAACACTTTATCAGTTTCCTTCTATCCCATTTATGCTTAAAGTAGGAATATTGTTAAACCATGAAATGAATATTGAAATGTTATTAAATGCTTTTTCTAAAAATATTGAGATGATTACAGGTTTTATCTTTGCTATGTTAATGTGACAGGTCACATTGATAGATATTTCTTATGTGAACCTACCCTTGCATTCCTGAGTTAAACCCTGCTTTGCCTTAATGTACTTTTATTTATTAATACAGTGCTTCATGTATTTTATTTTAGCATCGATGTTCATAGTGACATTGGTTTAAAACTTTCTTGCACCTTGTGCAAGAAGGAAAATGCATTTGGAAATTTCCTTCTTTTTCTATATTCTGTGACAGTTTGGATGAGATAGGTATGATTTGTTCCTTGACTATTTGGTAAATCTCATCTGTGAAACTATCATATTTTGAAAATTCAATTTGATTTCTCTAATGATCGTTGGTTTCTTTGGGTTTTCTATTTCTTCAATCAATTTTGATGATTCACTTTTTTTTCCAAAAAAATTAGATACTATATTTAAACCTTTAAAATGTTGGTGTATGGTTCATGGTATTCTCTTTAAATGTTCTTTATGGTGTCTGTAGTTATACCCTATTTTTCATTATTGATATCATATATTTGTGAATTCTATATTTTTTCTTTTTTGTCTTAAAGATTTGTCTGTGTATTTAGACAAACTTATAGAGGTTTGTCTGTAGTCTTTACAAATAGGCAGCTTTTGTTGATCATATATCTGTTTCTTTTAAAATTATATATTTGTTTAATTTCTATATTTATTTTTATTAATCCCTCACTTACATTTTCATTGAGTTTAACGTGTTATTCCTTAGCACCTTAAGTGCTTTTCAAGTTAAATACCTATCAATTAATTTCCAGTGTTTCTTATTTTCTAATATATAAGTAAGGGCTATAAATTTCCCTTAAAGAGAAATTTCCCTTGCTTTATCTGTATCCCGCAAGTTTTTAAAATAGTGCTTTTATTGCCATTCAGTGCTAAATACTTTATAATTCCACTGTGATTTCTTAAATATGAAATTTTTGGAAGGGTGCTGTCCCTGGATTTCCCTGGCATTGTATCACTTGAACTATTCTGTAACCAGTGCTCCTTGTGTAACCTCTCAGGAACTGGGTCTGGAAGTATAATTGGGGATTATTTGAAAAGGAAAGTAGAATAAGGGTAATTTTTTAATGCAGCATATACTGTGGCCTTGAAGTAAATGTTACCAAAATGTTATCTCTCCCAAGCCCCTTCAGAAGCTT
The DNA here is from genome assembly GCF_009828535.3 of Hylobates moloch. NCBI lineage: Eukaryota > Metazoa > Chordata > Mammalia > Primates > Hylobatidae > Hylobates > Hylobates moloch. The sequence continues at coordinate 211,603,586 of NW_026652276.1, forward strand.
CCAGGAACAACATCAAAGAGATGTTCTGGAAGGCCTTGAACAGCTGACTGGTCCATTCTTTTGGTCACAAGTAGTTCAGGGCATGTACATAGTAGGTGTTACAAAAATATAGTAGAATAAATGAATAGGAATATACAAGCTGACAGATTAGTATTGCTCTTCATTTATGATTATTAATCCCAAACAGACATTAAACATTCCTAGAAATACTGCACACCTGTTTGCATCTGTTGCCAGTCTCCTTCCCGCCTTTTGGCAAAAGCTAGTCTGTTCTAGTTCTATCTCCATTATCTCTTGCTTTCTCAAGATTCACAATCTATAACATACCTTCTCTCTCTCCAACATCATCTGTTTTTTCTTCTGTACAGAATAATTTGAATCAACATTCAATAATGGATTAATACCTTCAGTTAAAAAATATCCCTCTATCTGTCTCGACTCTCCTTTCTCTTCTAGCTACTGCCACATAGTTAGGTTGCCCATGAAAGCCAAATTTCTGAAGTGCCAAATATATTCTGTCACCACTTCCTTACCCCCATGGATTATTAAGTTTGCTTCGATATCGAGCCCTCACTTTGCTACAGAAATTCTTCTCAGGATCAACGTTGATGCACCACACAATGTAAATGTCCTTAACACTGCTGAACTGTACATTTAAAAATGGTTAAAGTGAGAAATTTTATATTATACATACTTTACTATAATTTGCAAAGCTTTCGTTTCTCAAAAGGAGAAAAAAATTAACATTGACCCCCTTGTTGCTAAATTCAATCCTCAAATAGCTAGAACTCAGAGCACTTGAGCAATCCTTGAAACATTCTCATCTTTTGGCTTCTGTGATATTACATTCTTTTGGGCTTTCTTCATCTTTCTAACTGTTCCTTAACAGTTTAAGTCTTAATTACTCATTCCACCTCTTTACCTAATCTCTAAAATTTAAAATTCTGCAGAACTCTATCCTAGGTCTTCTTCTCTCAATTCTACCCACTCTCTCTAGGTAATTTTAAACATTTTCCATGATTTAAGTACACCTGTATCCCAAGAACTTGTAAATTTTATACTCTTTAGCCCAGATCTCTTTTCCAGAGATATCAGGGAGTCTGAACTACTTGACAGCTCCCCAGCCTTCCTGGAATGTCTCATTGATATTTCAAACAATAGATTAAAAAGTCAAATTCTACCCAAAATCTACACTTACTGTATTCTTCCCTGTCTCAGTACACAGCACTTTCGTCCATTCCTGCTCCTTAAACCAGGAAACTGGGGTCATTCTTGACACTTCCCTCTCCATCAGCCTCAACATTTAATTAACCTTCAAGTTTGGTTATTCTGCTTTCAAAATGTGTCTTGACCATCTCTTTTCTCATTTTTCCTGCCAGTACCCTAATCCAAATCAGCGTCAGCTTTTGGTCAAACTATCATAAAACTGGGTTCCCTTAACTAGTTCCTCTACTTCACGCTTGCTCCATTCCAGTGTCTTCCCCATATAGTTGCTACATGGTGAAGTCATCAAAACCTTCCTATCACAGTTAAGACAAATTCAAAACGGCTGGGCAATGATCTGGCTCCTATTTACCTTTCTACCTGACCTCTTACTCACTCATTGTATTCCAGCTTACATTGGCCTTTGAAAACACTAGTTCCTCGAATGCTCAAACTGTAAAATCTTTGCATATGCCGCTCCTTAAACCTAAACTGCTCTTGCCTTCACTTTTGGCCTGAATAATTCCTATGCATCATTCATCCATTTTCACTTCCTCTGAGGATCCCGACACCCACAATCTAAACTGTATCCCTTCTTTTACACAGGCATTCATTGATTTAACAAATATTTAGTGGATATTCTACTAAATATTACTAAACATTGACTGTTCTTCCCCTTGCATAGTTTTAGGCACAGGAGATAAAGCAGTGAACAAAGCAGTTTCTGCCCTTATGGGGCTTACATCCTAGTGAGGCCTGATAACAAGCAAGTAAGTAAATTCATAGTATTTCAGATATTCAGTGACAGATGCTGTGGAGAACAGTAAAACAGGGGCAGTGAGATAGCAAGTTCTGAAAGGGGATATTTTGTGTACGGGGGTTAGGCAAGACCGTTCTGATGAGGTGAACTGAAGGGAGTAGTCTTACAAAAATCTAAGAGAAAAATAGGAAGTGCAAAAGTTTTGAAGCAGAAGCATGTGGGGTGCTGGGCAGCTTAGAGGCTTGCACTAGTTTTCTACAGCTGCTATAACAAATTACCATAAACTTAGTGGCCTAAAACACAAAAATTCCGTTTCTCACAGTTCTTTAGTTCAGAAGTCGAAAATCAGTCTCACTGACTAAAATCAAGAGATCACCAGGACTGCATTCTTTGCAGATCCTGGGTGAGAATTCGTTTCCTTGCCCTTTTCTAGCTTCTAGAAGCAGCTGTCTCTTGGACCCCTTCCTCCCTCTGTAAAGGCAGCAATGATGGGTGGAGTCATTCTCTGATTTGCATAAATCTGATCTACTCTTCTCCTTCTTATTTCTGCTTATAAGAACCCTTCTGATTGCATTGGTCCCACTTGAATCCAGTATAATCTCCCCATCTCAAGATCAGCTAATTAGTAACTTTTATTCCATCTGAGTTCTGGGTATTAGGATCTGAACATCTGTGGGGGAACTATTATTCTGCCTAGCACAGGGTTGAAGCAGACTGAGGGAAGGGAAGAATTGAGTTCAGGGACTGGGCTGAGTGGGAGGCAGGTCATGTAGGGCCTGGTAAACAATGTGGAGAGGGAGATGGGAAGTCTTAAGGAGGATTGATTCACCTTGGTTGCTGTGTGGCTAGTAGACTCAATGGCAAACAAGAGTGGAAGCAGGAGACCAGTTAATATGCCACTGCAGAATTCCAAGACAAAGATGATGATGGTTTAGACCAGTGAAGGTGGTGAGATACGGTCACATCTGGGATGTTGTTTGGAGCTAGAGTGAGGGATATCTGCTAAGGTGTTGGATGTAGGGTATAAGAAAATGTGAGGATTCATGAATGACTGCAAGGATTTCAGCCCAGTAACTGGAAGAATATACTTTCTATTTTGAGATGGGGACAGCTTTAGAAGAAGCAGGATATAGGAGGTGGAAATTGGGAGTTTGCTTTTGGAGACTTGGAGATAGGGAAGCTGAGTTGGATCTTGGATCTGAGTCAGATTCTGCTTTTTTTCTTTTTCTTTTTTTTTTTTTTGAGACAGAGTCTCACCATGTTGCCCAGGCTGGTCTTCAACTCCTGGGTTCAAGCGATCCTCCTGCCTCAGCCTCCTGAGTAGCCAGGATAGTCTGATGTTTTTATAGTTCAATGAAGTCCAGCTACATCCCTGACTGGGCAACAGGATAAAAGGGATTTTTTAAAGCTATGTATTTATATATGTATGTTTCTGGAGAACAAGAATTCTAACTCTTAGAGTTTTTCAAAATGCCATGTATAATTATTTGTTTAATAGTTTTTTACTATAACGATCACAAGATGTTATCCAAATAAAACCGATTGTTTTGTGTCAAACTATAAAAACAAAGATTTATATTTTAGGAAATCTAATCATTTAGTATCTAATTTTTTAAAGTTCAATTTCCATTCTTGATAAAACCTCTATGTTCTTAGCTGTCAGGTTTCTTTTAGATCCGCTGAACTTTTTTCCTGTGACATTCACACTCATGTTAATTTACAAGTCTAAATGAACTATATGTGACCTTATGAAAAACAGATGAGCTTTTCTTTGGTGAATTTCAAACACTTTTTCAGTGCCTGTTGTGTTGTGGGCACATAGAAGGTAAAGGCACATAGCAAATAATTGGAAAATATTTTTATATAATGAGACTGAGAGCAAAGGTCCAACTGAGATGTTTATATGAGACAGAAAAAAAAGTGGGTGGTGTTAAGATTCTGCAGTATGTTAGCTCAATAGTTCAGCAGTATGTGTGGTAACTTTGGAGTCTAACAAGCCAGATTCAAATCTCAGCATGAGGCATAGGACCCTCTCCTTTCCCATGAAGGGAATAGAAATTGGCGCAACAGTTTGATAACCTGTCAAGATGATGATGTTCATACATACCCTGTAACTTAGAACTTTTATACCTTAGTTATATGCCGTAGAGAAATTATTGTACTTGGCTCTAGGAGACGTCTACAGATACGTTGAGAGCATCATTTGCTGCAAATTTTTGAAGCAACTTATTCATTAAAATGCAAGGCAATACTACACAGTAGTAAAAATAAGCAGTGAGGCAACATATCAAAGGCCTGTCTCTTAAAAAAAAATAAAAATAAATATCATAGCCAGGTGTGGCAGCCTGAGCCTGTTGTTCCAGTTACTTGGGAGACTTGAGCCCAAGAGTTCGAGGTTACAGTGAGCTATGATGGTGCCACTGCACTCCAGCCTGGCAACAGGGCAAGACCTCATCTCTAAATTAATAGATAGATAGATGTATAGATTAGATTAGATTAGATTAGATAGACCAAAACTAGTTGGATCATGGATAATGCTTTCTGCTTAGTAAATAGAATGAAAAAAATCTAAGATTTTAGAAGACTGTGTCAAATATAATGTCAAATATGATATCTTTTACACAACATAAATACATGATCATAATTACTGTATCAACACGTTATAATTGTTAATAGTACAGACTCTGCAGCCAGACTGCCACGTTCTGCTTCCATCACTCACCAACTACACATGACCTTGATTGAGTTACTTTCCTTCATTCATAAAAGGGAATGAAAATAGTACTTACTTTATTTGGGTTGTACTAATTAGTTAATACATGTAATATGATTAGACGACACATAGGCATGTAGTAAGCACTGTATTCATTATTATGTATTGTTATCCACATATTATTCATATGTGTCCATAATATACCCATACATTAAAAGTATAATACATTAGCAGGTGTGATAAATACCAAATTTAGAGCAGTAAGTATCTCTGGTATGGAAGGAAAGGGAATGGAGTTTCAACAGATTCTTTTGTTATTTATTTATTTTTTTTTAAATCTGAAGCAAATTAGGTAAATGAGATTTGTCAATATGGGCATGGGTACAGTGCTGTTTGCCATATTATTCTCTGTACTTTTCTGTGTGTGAAATTTTTTTTTTTTAAGTTGCAGAACAGAGCAGAACATTAGTTACACAAAACATATCTGCCAAGTAAGTGAGTGGACTGGGGATGCAGCCCTCGGAACGTCTGGCTGGACTCCCCCTTTATTCTGCTCTCCAGAATAAAGGAGAGCAGGGGGCATCTTGGCCATTAGGAGGGACACTTCTCTCCAGCCATGTGGATGCAGTGGAGCCAGGCTTTCAAGGTTCTGAGGGAAAATTATTTTGAACTTAGAATTCTATACCCAGGTGAACCCATCATTCAGTGTGAGAGCAAAATGAAAACACTTGCAGAAGTTTTCAGGTTCAGGAAATATACCACTCAAGCACCCTCTCCGGAACAATAACTAAACTGTTCTGGAAAGATAAAAAATGAATCAAAGAGGAAGGCACAAAGGACAGGGAACCCAGTGACAAAACACAGCATAATTTAAAATAATTATTGATTGGGGGAGCGGGGAGAGAGAGGGAGGGAGGGAAAGAGAGAAATAACAACCATCTGACATTCTGGAATTAAAATCCCTAATGGTCTTTACATGGGAGGTAGCAAGAGGGCAAAGGAAAAAAGTAGAGGCATGAAAAGGTTCCTGACTTGTTCAGAGAGAAGCTGGTCATGTTGAGTAATTGAAGATGTTGATTTTATCAAATAATTTTAAATATGTGCTACAAAATGAAAGAGTAACCACTGGAAAAATTGAAATAAGATACCTAATTTCCTAACCATTTCTTTTCCTTATTAAAAGAAAACGTTAAATAAGGAAAATGTCATCAGTTCAAGAAAAGGAAGAGGAGAAAAGGAGAAACAATAAGAAAATACGGTAAATAGAAAACACTAAATAAGATGCAGGAGTTAGTCCAAAGTCAATAATCACAAAGTGAATTAACCAACCAAATGAAAAGATAGAGCCCCTCAGACTGAGTTTAAAAAATAGGGAAGGGAGGGTAGAAAATGCACAACCCTAAAAAGCTATGTGCTGTTTATCTAAAACGAATGACCCAGGAATTTAAAATTCAACAACAAAAGCAGATATATTATGAAAATGTCAACAAAGCAAACCAAATTAACATTTCAAGTAGAAAAAAAATAAGGATAAAGAAGATTCTAATAACATTATAAGAAGCTTTACATACTGAGTTTAAATATATGTGGAATATTTACAAAGAAAATTTCAATAGATTCTATAAAGTAGAAATTATACAACCTACAGTGACCACATGCATAAAATTATTATTTAACAACAAGAAGACAGTAAAAAACAACAAACAGAAAAAGCACTATCCTCTTGAAAATGAGAAGGCACACTTCTAATTAACTTGGATTACAAAAGAATTAAAATTGAAATTACAAACTACTTAGAAATGAACAAATGAGCACACTACATTCCAAGATTTGTGAGTACTGCCAAAGTGGTACAAATGGAAAGATTTGCAGCCTTGAGTGCTTGTAGGAAACAGAAATTGTGAAAATAAACAAGCTAAGCTTTTGACTCAAGAGTTAAAGAACAGGAAAAATAAGCTCAAAGAAATAAAAGTAGAAATAAATTGGCCAGGCATGGTGGCTCATGCCTGTAATCCCAGCACTTTGGGAGGCTGAGGGAGGAGGATCACCTGAGGTCAGGAGTTTGAGACCAGCCTGGCCAACATGGTGAAACCCTGTCTCCACTAAAAATGCAAAAATTAGCCAGATGTGATGGCAGGCACCTGTAATCCCTGCTAGGGAGGCTGAGGCAGGAGAATCACTTAAACCCGGGAGGCAGAGATTGCAGTGAGCCAAGACCATGTCATTGCACTCCAGCCTGGGCGACAAGTGTGAAATTCCGTCTCAAAAAAACAAAACAAAAATAGTAGAAATAAATGAAATTAAAAAAACCCCAAATGGGCTTCATTAATAAAACCAATTACTATATATTTGGCAAGACCAATAAAATAGGTGAATGCTTGGTGAATCAGATTAAGAAAAAAAAGAAGATATACTTAATATAAGGATCAAGAAATGTGGAAAAAGCCAAATATTACTATGTACAACTTTAAATAAATATAATTAAAATTAAGATAAAATGTTTGATCCATAAATGCACAAATTACCAAAGTTGGTTCAGTAAGGAGTAAAGTTCCATGGACTATTACCTAAAAGTAAATGGAAAAATAATGAAAGGTATACTTAAAACAAAACACCAGATCCAAGTAGTTTTGCCAACTCGAGCTCCCAAAACTAAAAACAGGTATTTCCCATGTTATATAATGGTCATAGTCCATAAAACAGATTGAACATTTTTCAATTCATAAGAGATTTTTTTTTATTACCCTAGTTCTGAAATCAGATAAAGATAGGATCCAAAAAGAGACTAATCTCACGAACATAGTACAAAATTTCTAAATCTAGAAGTGTATTTTAAAAATAGTGCATCATGCCCAAGTTGAGTTTTTCCCAGGAGAAGAATGGTAGTTGGATGGTGAAAGTGTATTAATAGAATTAATTGTATTCTCTGAAGAGAAAATATATAATAGGCACCCCAAAAAGCAGTTGATAAGATGTAGCACACATTCCTGGTTTTAAAAAATGGTCTTAGGAAAGAGGTCATAGAAGAAAGCATCTTATATTTGAAAAGAGGTTTCCAGCGGAATCTACAACAAACATAATGCTTAGCCATGAAATACTTGAAACATTCCCATTAAAATTAGGAACAATACAAGGGTAGCCTTTACTAGTACCACTTAGCATTAAAGTAGACATCCCATTCAGTACAACAATGGGGAAAAAGGCAAGAAAGAAGATGAATACATATTGGAAAGTAATATACAAAACTGTAACTTTTTGCAGATGCACATTTCCATGCACCTAGAAAAATCCAAGGAAAATGTCAGAAAAACTTGAGAGCTAGTAAGATTTTGGTAGGGTGATTGTATAAAGATCTTGGTGAAGAAAAGTATACAGCTGAATTAAAGTTCTCATATAAAGATCTGAATACATGGAGAAACACACTGTTTCTTAACAGAAAAACTCAATGCTATAAAATACAATTATTATAAAACATTTATAAATTTAAGACTGTTTCATTCAACATAGCAGCAGGTTTCTGTATAAAATCTGGCAAAATAATTCATCCAGGTGAGAAAAAAATAGGAATAACATTTTTTTTAGCGGGTATTAAAACATATCATAAAGCTTTAGTAATTGATTCAGTGTAGTATTGTCATAGAAATAGACCAGTAAATTGGTGGAAGAAAGAAGTGATTTAGAAACAGCCATTTATACGTGAGAGTTCAGTATATGATAAAGGTGACATTTCAAATGAGTGGGGGAAATGATAGACAATTTATTAAAGAGTGTTCAACAGTTAATCATTTGGGGGAAGATAAAAATCACTCCCACGGCTGGGCGTGGTGGCTCATGCTTGTAATCCTAGCACTTTGAGAGGCTGAGATGGGCAGATCACGAGGTCAGGAGATTGAGACCATCCTGGCTAATACAGTGAAACCCTGTCTCTACTAAAAATACAAAAAAATTAGCCAAGCGTGGTGGCGGGCACCTGTAGTCCCAGCCACTCGGGAGGCTGAGGCAGGAGAATGGCGTGAACCCGGGAGGTGGAGCTTGCAGTGAGCCGAGATTGTGCCACTGCACTCCAGCCTGGGCGACAGAGCAAGACTGCATCTCAAAACAAAACAAAACAAAAATCACTCCCATGTGTAAAAAATAAACCCTAGGTGGATTAGGGAGCTAAGCATAAAAATCAAATTTAAAGCACTGGAATAATCTCAATAGATGTAGAATAAGTATTTAACAAAATTAAAGATTCCTTCATGATTAAAAAAACTCTTAGAAAATTAGGAGTAGAAAGGAATGTCCTTAATTTTATAAATGACATCTACGAAAAAACCTACATTGTACTTAACAGTGAAAGATGGAATGATTTTCACCTAAGATTGGAAATAAACTAAGGATGTTCACTGTCTCACTTCAATTCTCAGATATTATTGTCTATTAAGAAAATCCCAAGGCATCTATTCAAAAGTTCATAGAACTAAGAGGTCATTTTAGTAAGTTTTCAAAATACAAGGTCTGTATACTAACAATGAATACATGAAAATCAAAATTAAAAAACAGCATTATTTCCCACACACACCAGTTCCAATTAGCACCAAAAAGATAAATAATGTATAGTTAACAAAATTTTCATTATCTTTGTACTTAAAACTATGAAAGACCAATGAAAGACAGCATATACTTAAATAAATGGCAAGTCTTCCATGGATTGGAAGACTCAGTGCTGTGTAGATGTCAGTTCTCCCCAAATTGATATGTAGATTCAAATGGCCGTAATCAAAATCCAAGTAGGAGTGTGACTTTTGTAAATATTATATTGAAAATTGATATGGAAAAACAAACTAAAATAATCAAAACAATTTTGGAAAAAAACTTTTGAAAATAGGATGTTAGGAAATGCATACTATTTGATTTTAAGAGCTATTATAAAACTACAGTGATTAGGGCAGTGTGGTACTGGTGGGAAAATGGACGCAAATATTAACGGAGCACAGGGAAGATTTCAGAAATAGATCAAACTGGCCAACTGATTTTTGACAAAGGTGCAAACACAGTTCAACGGAGAAAGAATAGTCTTTTCAGCAGATTGTTCTTGAATAATTGGACATTCAGTCATAAAACCTGAATTTCAATTCATACCTTGTACCTTCTACAAAATTATAATCAAAATGGATTATAGACCTAAATATAAAAATCCAAAACTATAAAACTTCCATGGAAAAAAAAAGAAGAATTGTGTTCTAGAGTTAGGCCAAGATTTCTTAGATTTTGATATCAAAAGCATAAGCTATAACAGAAAAAAAAATTGGACTTCATCAAAATTATAAGTTTCTCTGCAAGACACCTAAGAGAATTAGAAGACAAGCAACAGACTGGAAGAAATATTTGCAAATTACATATCTGAAAAAAGAATTTGTATTGAAAATAAAAAACTTTCAAAGTTCAATATTAAACAATAAATATCTCAATTTTTAAATTGGACAAAAGATTTAAACACTTAAGAAGATGTGGGGCTGGCACATAAGTATACAAAAAGATGCTCACTTTTAACAGGGAAATGCAGATTGAAACCACAATGAGGTACCGCTATATAACTTTTAGTTTTTTTTTGTTTGTTTGTTTTGTTTTTTTTTTAAGACAGTCTCGCTCTGTCGCCCAGGCTGGAGTGCAGTGGCGTGATCTCAGCTCACTGTAGCCTCCACCTCCCGGGATCAAGCAATTGTGCCTCAGCCTCCCGAGTAGCTGGGACTACAGTCACGCACGACCACACCTGGCTAATTTTTGTATTTTTAGTAGAGATGGGGGGGTCTCACCATATTGGCCAGGCTGGTCTCAAACTCCTGACCTTGTGATCTGCCCGCCTCAGCCTCCCAAAGTGCTGGGATTATAGGTGTGAGCCACCGTGCTTGGCCCTTTTAGAATTTTTTAAATGTTCTTTTTAAACCAGACAGTACAGAGCAGCTGGAACTCTCAAACTCTGGAACCCTAAAGCCCAGTCTGCCAGATGGGAGAGAGGCCTCCAAGTTCTTATCTCTAGCCACTGGATTCAGCCATTTGTATGTGGTGTTCTCTTTCTAATGTGTAGGCCAGCTTATAAAGTTAAACACACATTTACCACTTAATCCAGTAATCCCTCTCCTAGGTAGTTAGCCAAGAGAGCTGAAAACTTATATTCACCCAGAAACCATGTGACTGTTCATGATGGTTTTATTCATAATTTCCCAAAATCAAAAACCAGAAACAACCCAGATGTTGTCTGCTAGTGAACGGACCAACACACTGGCACTTCCATGCAATGGAATGATAATCAGCAATGAAAAGGGGCAGACTGTGAGACACACAGCAGTGTGGATGGACCTCATCTGCATTATGCCAGGAGAAAAAGTCAGATAAAAGGCTACCTATTTTATGGTTCATTTATATGAGGAATCTCTTAAAAACAGGTCCGTCGTTGCCACAGGCTGGGTGTGGGAGGAAGGGCAGGAATGATTTTGGAGGGTTATAGAACGGTTCCGTATCTTGTTTGAGGGGGTGCTACATGACTGTATGAATTTGTTAAAAACTCAATAGAGTGGTACACAAAGAGAGAATTTTGCTGTTTATGAATTTCAAAATGTGAATTTAAAAATGACTGTGAAAAAATGTAGACTATCTTGGTAATTGCACAGTAGGATAGGAAGATGTGAAAACTCAGACGCTGTGAAGGAAAAGACTCACAGATCTGATGACTACAAAATATTAAACTTTTATAGGACAAAAGTCACCCTAAACAAATGAAAAAATTAGGCCACGGGCTTGTGAATATATATGTTCAGCAAATATTACAGACAAAGGACTAACATCCATAATGCAAATGGTGCCTACAAATTAACATGTAAAAAGGTATATACTATAAAAGACAAGTAGGCAAAGTACATGAAGTACAGGGTAAGTATAGGGAGTTCACAGAAACCAAAGAGTCAGTAGATCCGAAGAGATTCACAACCTCACTCTCCGTCAGTGAGCTATGAATGAAAGCAATGATACGGTATCATTTTCAACCATCAGATAGGCAAAGCTTTTAAAGATTGTTAAAACCCAACACCAGTAAGGGTTTGAGGCAACAGTCCCATAGAGTTTTTGGGAGTGTATATATTCGTACAACTTTTTGAAAGATAATTTGGTAGTAGCTATCAAAAACCCAAATGTGCATACTTTTTGACTCAGCAGTTTCACTTCTAGGTATTAATACTATAAAATACTCACATAGGTGCACAAATATATATATAAAAGATTTTTTATTAGAACATCATAGTAGTCAAAAATAGGGACCAAATTAAACATCTATCAGCCGAAGAATGGTTACATAAATGAAGTGAGTCTGTAGGGTGGGCTGCTGTCACAGTACGGATGACATGTGAGTACTGATAGAGTACTCTGTCAATTTATTTACAATGAAATGCATTATTAAGTGAAAAAAGCAAATAACAAGAAAACATGCATATTGTCCTATTTAAAAAAATTACAAATCTATGCACACACACACATACACTGTCTGGCTAAATACACATCAAAGCTCAGGCAGTGGTTCTTAAAGTGGGTGGGGGATCATGAAGGAAAGGTACACTTTTAACTCAACAAAATTTGGTCTTATTGGAACTTTAAAAATGCAAATGTGTTTATGTTTTGTTTTATTTTGCTTAACAAATATTTTAGTATTTTACTAAGCTTTTAAATTAGTGAAATAAAGAGGCATAATTCAAACATATTTATACACTTTAAGTAAGCCCAAGTAGAAAACAAAAAGGTATATAATTCCCAAATCATGAATGAGGAGAAAGAATAAATTTTATTACTACAGTAAAAAAAAAAAGAAAGAAACAGGAAGTATTAAAAATAGAAACCATAAAATAAAGTAACAGAACAAACACCAAGTATAACTTTTGTCATGACAGATGTGGCTTAAAAATATCTTTCAAAACACAAAAGACTCAGATTGAATAAAAAAGGATACAATTTAGTCGTAAGCTGTTTACAAAAGGAGATACTGCAAAATGAAATTGACAGAGAAGGTAGAAAAGTAATGAGATGGGCAAGAATATCAGAGGCAAATGCAACCCAAAGAACCCGTCCATGTATGCTAATATTAAAATCACATGAAATAGAATTCAGGACGAGAATATCAAATGGAACAAATATAATTATTTTTATATGAATAAGTGATATAATGTACTATGAAGGCAATACAGTCAACATAAATGCTTCCAAATAGGGAACTGGTGAATTATATTATGGTACCTATTTATTTACAGTGAACCTCTACACAGCCAGGAAATTGCTAATGTAGAAAACATATAATGACCTGTAAATGTTATAAACTATAAAGCAAAAACAAGGTTATATACTATAAGTATGACATGATCTCAATTTCGTTTTAACATTTTATTAAAGAGAGAAAAAGGACTGGAAGGCTCACAGTATCAGGGTGCCATGCGGGTGCCATGTGGAGGGAGGACAGACATAGCGAAGCAGTCCTAAAACAACACTCGGTCACATGTGAGGACATAATAATGGGTGTTCAGCCTAGTGGCTGGACAGCTCTGCCTTCAAACCAGTTTCAGCTGCTATGCCTTTTCCCCTTTGTTTTCCAGCCTTCTCACCTCCTATATCCCTTGGCTCCGTAACAGGACTGCCTGGTAATAGCTCGTAATCCCTTTTCCTGAGTCTAGTGTGTACCACTGTGAGCTATCACTCTTCCCGTAAGGGTTATGTGTTTTCTGTATTTGGTTCCATTATTGACGTTGTGGGATATCCCATGAGAGGTGTCGAGACATTAGGAGGGCATAGATTATGTTGGAAGCATTTAGGTGATCAGGGGAAGGTGCTGTATGTCGCAGGGTGGCCAAATCCAATGAGAACAAGATGGCTGTGGCTTCCCCTGGGGACAGATATCTGCATTGATCCTGGAGCTCCTATTGAAGGCTTTCTGTCTCCCCTGATAACATCTTCATAGCGTCTCATGTGGATTGGGTTGTTGTGGTGCTGAGAAGGGAATAAAGTAAGAGAAAATGGAGAAAATGTTGCTATGGAAGAAGGGGCTCTTGATTTATATAAGCCGTGGTCAACATGTTCTCCCTGCACCTAAGCTTGAGGTGGTACATTGCCTCTTCTCTGATGCTAGGTGCCATCATGAGGCCAGAAAATGTTCCTAGGTTTGGTGAGCCACATTAATCTCTGTCCTTCTCTGAATTACCTTGAAACACTGGAATTTAAAATGTGTCCTAGACTGGTACCAGTAGGGACAGGGGAATTTAAGTTACTGACAAGAGTGGTTGAGGAATAGATTGGACACTGACGATAACATCTCAGGGGAAATGGGGGAAGACTAGTGCCAAAACTACAGTAGGAATCTGTTACTCTGGGACACAGATGCAGGGTTAATTGGAATGAAATGTTACTAAGTGTGTAAAGGGTGGAAACTGACTAAATTTCAGTAGATTTCTATGAGATAGAAAGGATATGCAGACTGGAAATCTTCTCTTGTCCTTTACTATCTGTGACTTAGGGTAAACCCCCTAGAACGGTAGTTCTTAAAGCTGAGCCTGCACCGGAAGCCTCTATAGGGCTTGTTAAAATCCTGATTGCTTGCCTCCCTGCCAATCTCCCACCCTCAGATTTCTGACCTGGTAGGTCTGGGGTGGGACCTTAGAATTAGCTTTTTCTTTTCTTTTCTTTCCTTTTTTTTTGGAGATAGAGTCTTGCCCTGTCACCCAGGCTGAAGTGCAGTGGGACGATCTCAACTCACTACAATCTCTGTCTCCAAGGTTCAAGCGATTCTTGTGCTTCAGCCTCCTGAGTAGCTGGAATTACAAGCACCCACCACCACGCCTGGCTAATTTTTGTATTTTTAGTAGAGATGGGGTTTCACCATGTTGGCCAGGCTGGTCTTGAACTCCTGACCTCGGGTGATCCCCCAACCTCGGCCTCCCAAAGTGCTGGGATTACGGGGATGAGCCACCACACCCGCCCAGAATTAGCGTGTTTGACATGGTCCCAGATTGATGTTGTTGTTGCGGGTCTAGAGACCACACTTGAGAACCACCTGCTTAGAATCCCTATGGACAGGTAAAGAAAGTAAGTTAGTGAACGAAGGTTCTCAAAAGATCCTCACTGTATTGAAGAACTTCCCCATTCAAGGGTTGTTAGACAACTGTTACATTTAAATGGGAATGGCTGTCTGGCTGCTCAGGCAATGACCTCAGAGGTGCTGTCCCTCTTTCAATACGTTGGGTCTGGTCCTTCATCTTACAGATTCAGTAAAGCCACAGATTGAGGAATGGGGTAAAGGAAATAATATATAATTGAGGTTTTAGATAAAATTTGTTCAAGCCCCTTCCAGCATCCCGGGAAAATTCCAGTGACTCCCTAGGATGTATGTGACCTTCTAGGGACTCATTTCTCAGCCTTACCTTGGGTTTTGAGTCCCTGTCTCACTGACCTCTCACCTTCTATGCCTGTTCCCTTCTTTCTACTGCACATGCCCAGAAAGTGGAATTTGGCCCTTTCCTTATTCCCCCAATGCCACTCACAAGGGATGTGGCAGACATCATTGTTTTGCCTGTCCAATAGCCCCTACTTCTTGGTCATAGAACCACAGTCGAGTTTGGGAAGCTGTCCCTCCCCAGTGGAAATGGGTCCAGGGGGCTGGTAAGGTGTCCTGTCAACTCTAGGGCAAGGAGCCGGGAAGTTGTATTCCTGGACTCTGAGTCCGGAGTGGGCAGCTGCCCACTGACGTCAAGAGCTGCAGACCAGCTGGGTCACCAGCACCACATTTCTGATCCTTGCTTTTCAATAGTTCCTTTAATTATTTGATTTGCTCCATATTTTACAATAAATCCTACTGTTCTGAAGTTAGCTCCGGTAGTCTTGCTTGTAAAGAAAAAGAAAAAGCCACAGACTAGAGGTTTGGGATCGAGAAGGGTTTTGTATTTCAGCAGTGCAGATAACTTCAAAGGCAATGTTAGACAGTCTCATTGATTTTATTTAAAAAGTCTTTGGCCCCTCTGCCACAGGACTGTGCTTCTTTTCACCTTCCCTAATGGGCCTCAGTCACCTCACGTGTGGTCCCCCCCTATTTCCCCTCCATTCCCATCTACTAATTTCCCCAACTTTCCTCTGCTCATGGATGTGTCCTGCAGAGCAGCGTGACTTTCTCTCTGTACTGTCTGCTTTCCAGCCATGCCATGGGGTGTCACCCTCCATATTCAAAGCAGTCTATCTAGGTCTTCTCAAAGAACACAATTCTCTCTTGAAGAGTAACCAAGAGCAACAGCAAGCCTGCTGTTCAAAAAGTACATCTCACTCTGCAACAAATCAGTGCCTACTATGTACCGGTTCTTACAAAGTGACACGTCATCTGATGGAGCAGGTCATTGTATCTTGTGAATGCTAAATAAACCAACAAAATGCTGATCTATAAACCATAACAACTTATTATTTAGAGGCAGGGTCTTATTCTGTTGCCACGGCTGGAGTGCAGTGGTGCCATCGTAGCTCACTGCAGCCTCAAACACCTGGGCTCGAGGGATCTTCCTGCCTCAGCCTCCTAGAGTGCTGAGATTACAGGCATGAGCTACCTCACCTGGCATCAACAATTTATTAATTTTAATGTAATCAACCAACAAATGGATTAGAATGGGGATTGTCAAACTGTGGTCTCCAGCCTGTTTTTGTACAGCCCATGAGCTAAGAACATTTTTAAAGCAGTTTTTTTTGTTTTTTTGTTTTTTCTTGAGACGGAGTCTCGCTCTGTCGCCCAGGCTGGAGTGCAGTGGCGCAATCTTGGCTCACTGCAAGCTCCGCCTCCCGGGTTCACGCCATTCTCCTGCCTCAGCCTCTCCGAGTAGCTGTTTTAAGGCAGTTTTAATGGGTTGCAAAACAAAAAGAAGAATCTACGACAGAAACCCATATGGCTTGAAAATTCAAAATATTTATTCCCTGGTGCCTTACAGAAAACATTGGCTAACCCCTGGAACAGAATACTCTTGTAACAAGGTCCCTGAGGCTGGGATGGATACCCAGACCTTAGGAAATTGATCAACGTTGGGCTTTTTTATTTGGGGATTGCCTATTTAGGCCAGGAAGCCCTTTCTGCCTGTCATTATAGGAGGTGGCTAATTCTGTGGTTGAAAAGGAAAGAGGGAGGGATGTTCTGTGATTGCTGGGCCCAACTGGGAGGTATGAGGAGGCCAAAGAGGTTCTGTGGTGGGAAGAGCTGCTCTCGTCCTGTGGAGGGCCTGGAAGTTGGGGCCCACTGGCTTCTGTGGTCTTTGTCAGAGGGAGTGGTAGCAGAGGAGGCTGGGGCTGTGGATTTGCAGGATTGCATGTGACAGAGGCAGTCCTGGCAGTGGTGGAGTAGCCCCGGATGCCCCTTACTTCAGCAGGAGGGGAGGTATGGGGTGAACAAACAGTTGTGGGGATTGACCTGGATTGGGGAACATTTGAAGCCGGCTCTCCCAACTTGTTAGAGCAGAGGAGCCACAGAGTTAACTGGCTCTCAAACCAATGGATGCCACCCTTATCTCCTGATATCCCTGGCTTCTTTACCTAAGATTGCATCACCCTTACCACTTTCTTCTTATAGATCCTCTCACTTGTTGCTTTCTCTTCTTGCTGCTTAGTACTCTCTAGCTCTGATATTATTTAACCCACCCCTTATTTCTCATTTGTCTCCTTCACTAGAATGCTAGCCCTATGAAAGCAGGGATCTGTTTTGTTCACTGCTTTAACTATAAAGCTTAGAATGGTGTCTGGCACACAGCAAGTGCTTAATAAATATTTGTTGATTTAATTGATTGAACCCTAGTTCCTTCATAATATTCATGGGAAAAGAACCACTGGAAAGTCTTAATTCCTACTGATTTGGTTAGGAAGAGGCTTAAAGTCCTTCCAAATTGAACGTTCATGGAAATGTGATCATATTTTGTATCCTTAACTAATAAAGACTGCCATATTGGTGATATTAGTATCAGTTTGCCAGTACATTTCTCCTTAGCAAAATGCTTACATAGGATGCTAACTTACTAACAAAAGGTTATTTACTGAAGCTGGAATCAGAATAAAGGTCGTTGCAGGCATAAGCATAGTAGCTGGTGTCAGGAAGCTGTGGGATAGCCTCATGGCCATGCACGTGGGATGGGAATAATACATCTTTCAAGGGGATCAAGAAACTTAGGGAGTGTCCGGGGCCCTTCTCTCTCCCATGTAATAACAACAGGCCACACTCATAGTGCCTATTCTGTGCCAGGCACTGTTTGTTAAAGTCTTTCTGTGTAATTGGTTGAATGAGTTTATGAGCAATAGTGAATATTTTGAGCATTTACCACGTACAGGTACTATTCTGAGAACTTTTCACGTTATTTCATTTACTCCTCATGAGAATCTGATGCAGTAGGTTCTGATTGTCCTCCCCATTTTGCACCGGGGCATCAGAGGCATTGACAGGTTGAGTAAATTGTTTGAGCTCACACAAATTAGTAGGTAATGGAACTGGGATTTGAGCTCTGGTAGCCACCAGGCCCCTGGTGGACAGTGCTGGAGACCTACTAACTACTGTTGCCACTGGTCTTTTACTTCTCTTCTCCTTTTCTTTTTTGAGACGGAGTCTCGCTCTGTCACCCAGACTGGAGTGCAATGGCGTGATCTCGGTTCACAGCAACCTCCACCTCCGTGGTTCAAGCGATTCTCCTGCCTGAGCCTCCCGAGTAGCTGGGGTTACAGGCGTGCACCACCACACCCAGCTAATTTTT